>NW_012111808.1:3854419-3880344 GCF_000951035.1 Colobus angolensis palliatus | reverse complement strand
GATTCTCATGCCTCAGCCTCCTGAGTAGCTGGAATTACAGGTGCATGCCACCGTGCCTGGCTATTTTTTGTTTGTTTATTTTAAGTAGAGAAGGAGTTTCATCAAGTTTGCCAGCTGGTCTTGCACTCCTGGCCTCAAGTGATCCGCCCACCTTGGCCTCTCAAAGTGCTGAGATTACCGGTGTGAGCCACTGCACCCGGCCAGGACATTGAAAATCTCTGAGTCCCAGTTTTCTTATGTTTGAACTGAAAATAATAATATTTATCAAGCAAAGTTGTTTTAAAGATTAAATAAGGTGATATGTGCAGTCCCATACTGCCTGGCATAAATGAGCACTTAACAAATGTGAGCCCTTCTCTCCTACTGTTAGTTCCTTAATCCTTTATCAGGAAGATTGTTCCCCATAACCCTTTAGAGTTTCTTATCTGGGCATAGTAACTTTAATGGAAATCTCTAATGACAATTCCCTTCGAGTCTTTTGTGTGTGTCTATTTAAATGACTCCAAGCCTCCTTTGCAGCAAAAGATAGTGACAGCTTGCTTTTATTTTATTTTATGATATGCTTCCTTAAATGAAAATTACCACTTATGAGCATCACTGATTTTTATTTTATTTCATTTCTTCTTGCTGATTCTGAAATTCCAGATGGATGAGGACTAGTTGGGTTTTATGGTTTGAGGCTGCGTCTGTCTCACTGTCTATCATAATTGGTAGCACCAAGGGGACTTGGGAGAAGCAGAGTTGAGGGCACTATTGACTTGACTGAAGATGCAGGCATTGTTACAACTGGCAAAGTCATGGGTAGATATGAGTCTGTGGTCTCAACTGAGTAACTAGTGGCAAACCAAGAATTGATTTTGTTGCTAGGGTCAACTTTTTCCAAAGGGCAGATGGAAGCGTTCAACTGAATATCATCCTCAGGTCACAAATGCTGCCCTTTTCCCACCCAACTGTAGGTAGGTGTTCCTTCAATGGCCCCTTATTATCTTGACTCATTTTTGACAAATACCCACTCCGGGGTTGGGACCCTGCTGCTGTTTTTGTTGTGAATAACCTTTACAAACAAGTCATGCTGAGGAGATGAGTCATTTAATCACAGTCTGCGTGGACCCCACCAGCCAGTCCCCAGCCTGCAGGGCTGAGGTTGAGGGGGCTGCACTGTGATGTCAAGGAAGGAAATGGGGAGCAACTTCTCTCACTCATCAAGAAAGTTACTTCTGGGCTGCCATCTGGCAGCAGAAATTACTTCTCCAAAATTGCTAGTATAAGTTAATGGGGCCTAGAGTACAAATAACAGGCACATCAGCCACAACCTGGCCTGATCGGCTCCTTCTTATCAAGCACGGAGAGGTTTGATAAGAAGAGAGGTGACTCTACTGGATATGGGGTGGGATTTTTTTCCTTCATTTTTCTTTAATATACCCACTGGGCCACTACATAAAAGGTTCATACATTCTATAACGTGATACCTCTTTGATGCTTAACTCTTTACATATGGTTCCATGAGGGAGACTGGGTAGAGCTGCCAGATTCAAAGAGGGGCCACACAGAAGACCCAGGAGCTTGAAAACAGCCTGACTTTATGGCTGTTCCTGTGAAAACCTATCTCCCTTTGGATTTATGGCTCTCGTTTTATTTGTTTCCTCCCTTCTCAGACAATTGGACCACATGTCTCAGCTGCTGGTGCATCAGTAAATATTTTCTGAATGAATGAACGAGAAGAACTATTGCCAATGTGTATCAGGATGTGTAAGGGTGACCACAGAGAGAACAGATGGAACTGACCCTTACTTAGGCAGTGACCTAAGGTGGGGGGACCTCGCTCAGCCCCTTGGTGAGGTGAACGGGAGTATTGGTAAAGAACAGAGAAAATGAAGACACTTGGTTTTATGCTATCTGAGATCATGGGCTTCCTTTTTAAAGAAAGTGTTTAGGAAGTGGAAAGATAGGCCAGTAGGCATGCAAGGGGGAAAATGTGCTTTTTAGAGCCAAACATAGTCCCCTGGCTTACAATGGTGATAAATAAAGGAATGAAGTAGATGGATGAGCCACGGTGAAGCACTAGATGACTCCGAGTTGGGAGCCAGCCACCTGAAGTCCTGGGGGGCTCTTAAGGTAGCTTGCTGTTCTAGAGACTTAATTACCACTGTAACTCATGACACATAATTGCATGTCAGATAGGCTAGTCTTCGTGCTGAACTGCAACCTTTTGGAAATAAATGATGCTTATTTCTCTTTCTCCTGCAAACTGACCCACTAGATTTCTAATACACATCTTATTGTTCCTCTTTCTTATCCTAGTTCTTCAACGGAAATAGCAGCAGTGGCACGATTTCATGAAGAACTCACATAAAACTTGTGGAATCATAAAATCTTAAATTTTTAGAGTATATTTGAGAGCTAATCTCAATTGCAAAAGTCCCTTGGAGTTGGTTAAAATAAAGAAAGAAGCAAGTCAAATTTTCAGGGAACCTCAGTTTTAAAATACATTCCATCTAATTTTAATTTAGGAACTTTGTAATCTCTTTTTTTTCTATAAAGAGATACTTCTTTTTTTTTTTCCTGTCTCACCATGTTAGATCCAAATCCCACTACAGTGTGAGGAATTGTGAATAGAAAGTAGGTAGTTTTCTTTGAAAGAGAAAGTTGAAGATGGAACGCAAAGGCATGTAGAAAAATCTGGAGGAGCTTTATTACTTAATCATGTCATTGTTTTACTGAATAGAGCATGACTGGTCCTTAAATTTTTAACATCTGTTTTTTTTTTCAAATAGACTTCATTACCCTGTGTTCATTAATTTAATGAAAAGGCTCATGATTATCTTCAAATTCCTGAATACAGGGCCAGATGTTTTGAAAATTATTTTCTAATGTAAGAGTTTCTCACCTTTTCTTAAAGATATTTCTTTTGTCCTCCTAGTAACCTAAGAACATCTAAGAAGACCGAAGCAAGGAGAAGTCTGTTGGTGGAGATTTATATTTATAGTCCTTGATGAACTGAATACATTTACAAGCTGCATTTTGAAATCATAAATATCTCATGTGAAGCAATCAAAATTCCAAAATCATCTAATCAAGAATGACATCAGAGGCAAACAGTCTCTAGATGGAGTAGGTATGATTCCCTCTGTAAATCTTACACTTAGAGCAGATGTTCTAATTCTGTGGATTAAGTCAGGAAGTGTTGAGCTAAGCTGTCCACAAGACAGTTATTTAGAAAAGGTGAACTAATATGAATTTGAGTTTCTTAAACAGAAAGACAGGGAGGTCATTCATAATCCATGCCTTCCTCCCCTAGCCTGTAACCATCCTCTCTCAGTCAGCTGAGGGGAATCGGGCTGCCAAATAAAACAGAAAGGTCGTTACCAAAGAGAAAGGGGTGCTTTCTAAGGACAGCCTTGGGGTGATGCAAGACCTGCAGAAGTGTACATATTCTTCCTTCTGTAGGAGATTCTCTCCCTATTCCTTGCCTTTTAGCTCTTTTCTATAGATTGAGAACAGAAAAGAACAGCAGCAGGTTCTGCAGCTTTTCAATTCCAACGAGTAGCTATTTTGGTTCATTGATCAAGCAAGACATATGGATTCAGAAATACAAGATCTGTATGTTTTACTTCTGCCTCACATCGCATCATTTGGCATCTCAATTAGGTGGACTCCTGTGGCGGGAAAGAGGGTGTGGAATGTATTGATATGGCCCTAGTTATTGCAACATTTGGGCCCTGGCCCCTGATCTAGAAACAGAACTGTCGGCTCCAAAGGTCTGTTGCTAACAGTTTATGCAGTGTTGTCAAAAGCTGCATTCATTCTTTACTGTTTTCTTATTGCTTTTATAATAAATATTTACAGATTTATTGCATACTTATTTTCCAAATGGATAGACATTTTTAGAAATGACATTTCTGAAAGTGCAGAAGCTATCTGGCACATATACAGTGTATCGTACCATGTGTTTTCTGACAAGAGCATCATCGAAACTGTCTCCGTAGTTTATCTGATGAAACTCGATTGCAATACGTTGTATCAAGTTTATGG
Source organism: Colobus angolensis palliatus (assembly GCF_000951035.1). Lineage (NCBI taxonomy): Eukaryota > Metazoa > Chordata > Mammalia > Primates > Cercopithecidae > Colobus > Colobus angolensis. Next base: position 3,876,312 of record NW_012111808.1, on the reverse strand, counting down.
CCCCATTCTTCTCCTCTATGCTTTTTATTTTTACATCTGACATAGAGAAAATGGCAAGATTTTCTTTATTCCCTAGCAAACGAATCTGTAAAAGCCACAGAAACTTCTCTCTTCTTCACCAACCAGTGTGGAGATTCTGCATTCCACAGCTTGTCCCCTCTGCTAGAGAATTTATTTTGAGACACATTGTCTGTATATTGTCTTTCCTTTTAAGGAAAGGAGAAAGTCATGTTAAAAACCATAAGATATCTTAATGCTTAAACTGTAAATTATTTTTTAAAATGCCTGTTATTAGACAAAGGGTGCTACAACATAAGAGGCTTGTGGATTATTTCGGTGTCATAACTGTGAAGCTGTGGCCATTTCTTTGACAGACTACAGAAGAGTTCCAATACCTGCAGAAAAGTAGATACAATGACATTCTTGGAATTATAGGGTAGTGGACTAGAATAGGACCACACCTTATTTTACTACTGTATTGTCTTGGTTTTGAAAGAATCATGTGTTTGGGTTGTGGAGTTTACCTTTTTTTTTTTTTTTTCAATTAGAGATTCAGACTTTAAAGGAATATCTACAAAAATATCCATGAAAACCTAGGAATAACATTGCAACCTCTGTGTGACTTAGATTCTGTTTATGAGGGGTTGATCTGGATAGTTTATGGCAGCAATCAAGGTGTCTGTGTTTAAAATTGTTAACTCTTGACTTTGTTTGAAATGATATAGCAGACATAGCCTCTGATAATTTTTTTGACCTGTTTTGTTCCCGAAAGAATCTGCAATGGCAAGTCAGCTACACCATTACAGGAGAAGGAAGATAAAAGACAGATTTTACATGTCTATTTATATTAAAACTGCAACTAGGATGAGTGGGTGAATATTTCAAGGAGGGAGACTTTGATGAACTAAAAGGAAAACTTTCCAACCATAGAAGCTTTTAACCATAAAATGGCCTCTTGGAAAGAGAGCGAGCCCCTGTTAATAGATGTGTTCAGACGGGTTGATTACCCAAGAGTAATTTTGAAGGGATTTTTTGCATTGTATTAACTGATATTTTCTTTTTTTTTTTTTTTTGAGACAGAGTCTCACTCTGTCACCTAGACTGGAGTGCAGTGGTGTAATCTCGGCTCGTAGCAATCTCTGCCTTCCAGGTTCAAGTGATTCTCCTACCTCAGCCTCCTGAGTAGCTGGGATTACAGGCACCTACCACCATGCCCAGCTAATTTTCTGTATCTTTAGTAGAGATGGGGTTTCTCCACTTTGGCCAGGCTGGTCTCGAACTCTTGACCTCAGGTGATCCACCCGCCTTGGCTTCCCAAAATGCTGGGATTACAGGCGTGAGCCACTGCGCCCAGCCTGTATTAACTGATATCTTAGGGCTCAATCCACTGCAAGCATTTAAAAAGTCAGTGTTCTATTAATTTACATATGTAAAATTTCATTAAAGTAGGATTTCATCAATTTGTAATTTGGAATAATTGAGCTGAAATCTTTCATTATGTAGTACATAATTTTTCTTTTTAAAGAGAGTATAAATAAGATTAGAGGAAGATTTTTAAAACACTTGAAATATGCTTCTGTGTTTAAATGCCCTAGAAGCATCAATTTATTTAGGAAAATACTCATTATAAATCATGTATTAAAGTATTGATCTCTACTGGCTAATACCTCTTAGTATAAACTTGAGAGTAATGCAACTATTCCTTTGAACATGTTCTAATAAAAAGACTTTTTTTCTTCTAAAATAAGTCTACTTAATGTCACTTTACATGTATCTACGTACATATTTTAAAGAATAATTTTTAAAAGGGTAAAACCATTACAAATTTAAAATGATTTTATTTAACTCACTAACTAATAAGGGAACTAGAACAGTGTTACAACTGGTTCCAAGAAGAATTCAAAGACCAGATGTATTTATAGGTTATTAAGAATGCCAAAATGAATTTGTTTAGGTAGATGCAAAACGGACTTCTTTCACAGTGGGAGAGGCAAGCCAATAGAACCTCCCCTGGATAGATTTTGCCTTTTTATGGACAGGAATTATTTGCATTATTACCAGACTTCTACAAGTTAACTTACATCTTTTCAAAGTTGTCAAATAGCTTAGTCAAGGAGAATAAAAGGCAGAGAAAAACAGAATGGATGAAACATTTAGGAATACTGCCAAATTTAAAACCTTTTCCAGCTTTTCCTTACTCACACACCACCCCCCGCACATTGAGCCATATCACAGGGAAGTTATAGTGATGCTATGTTAGACATAGCATCCTATCTGTTGATATTAAACCAACCACTTCTATGTTCATAACTCAAGTAGATTTCAGCAATTCAGTTCACCTCACTTTCTACTCCCAAATCCTAACAATGTGGTGAATATTATGTCCGAGAGCACCAGCTTTATTTTCAAGATGAGTAAGATGATGACATAGAGGATGGAAAGGCCAGTCAACCTTCTCAGGTGCATGTGTTCCGTGGAGGGCTGAACTTCAGCACTGATTTGGCACACCTCTTCGTTTTTTTGAGTTTCAGATAAATCATATAGAAAAGGAGTCACCAATGATGTCATAGGTAGGTAAGAGATAATGAAACTAATTGGGCAGGAAAACCCCATCTAGATCACACAATGCCTAAATGACAGCTGTCTTTTCAAGGGAATCATGTTGGGGCATTGAACAGTTAGTGGCCTTAAGAGCTTGAGTACATTTTTTGATTATCCTCAAAGATATGACAAGGTTGAACTTTACCTGAGTCCTGTGCTTTCAGAAAAAGTGTGGTTAAGAAATTCCCCAGTTGACCGGGCACAGTGGCTGATGCCTGTAATCCCAGCACTTTGGGAGGTTGAGTTGGGAGGTTCCCTTGAGCCCAGGAGCTCAAGACCAGCCTGGGCAACATAGCAAGACCCCATCTTAAAGCAAGCAAGCAAGCAAGCAAACAAACAAACAAATAAAAAGAGAGAAAGAAATCTCCCAATGGTTTTGAGTTCCAGGGAATGACTAACCACGAAGGATGACCATGCCCTGTAGATTCTGAGATAAGACCTTTTTTATCCTTTTTCTTGACCCATAAAATACTCTCAGATGACTCTACTGTCTACCTGCCTCTGTAAAACCCTTTTCTTTGGGATGCTGTTCCTTTTCTTCAAGATATTCCTTATAATAAACATTTTCCCTATTGCAATAGCCTGAATAAAATAATCTTCCTAATTGTCTGATGCATTTTGGTGAAGTTGAAATTATATTTTTGGTCATATGAACATAAATTTGGTTTCTGGAAATAATAAAAATCATAAAGAGGCAGATATGGTAAAGGGGTGAGTGGGCAGGGTATATTGCCATTTTGGGTAAAAGCCCTGGTTTTAAAGTATACATGATGATTTTCTTGTATGGCATATAACCAAACTGGGAAAAGCAAAAAAAATTGAAAGCACAATCCAAGCAGTGGCAATTATATTGAATAAGTTATAGCCCCCTGGGCAAACATATTGAGAGAGCACCACTAATTTTTTTTCTGAAACCATGAATTATTAATTATAATTTCTGGTATATTAAAGGAACCAGTGCTATTTACCTCTATGTTCCTTAGTCCTTATTTGTAAAACCAAGGGGTTGGGCTAGATGATTGTGGATATTCTTTAGCTTTTTAATCCTGTGAGCTCTTTGGTTATTACCGGGTTCAGCTTTGTTAGTACAATTACATTACTTGGCTTCAGAGTTTCCAGGTAGCTAAGCAGTGAAGAAATTGAAGGGTTGATCTCTACATCTCCTCATCGTTCACCTCCAATCTGAAATCTTGAATGAAAACTATTTTTATCATGTAATGTAGTTTCCAGAGCCTTTAGAAAGAGTGTAAGTTTATATGCATTTAGAAAAGTCAATTTCACCAGGCGTGGTGACTCATACTTGTAATCCTAGGACTTTGCAGTGCTGAGGTGAGAGGATTGCCTGAGCCCAGGAGTTCAAGACCAGCCTGGGCAACATAGTGAGACACTGTCTCTACAAAACTTACAAAAATTAGCCAGGCGTGATGGCTTGTGCCTGTAGTCCCAGCTGCTCTGGAGGCTGAGGAAGGAGGAGCACTTGAGCCCAGGAGGTTGAAGCTGCAGGGAGCTGTGATCACACCCCTGTACTCCAGCCTGGGAAACAGAGCAAGAGTCTGTCTCAAAAAATGAAAATAAAAACCGAATTCCCTCAATGAGGATCATTAAATACTAAAGTAGAGGCGGGTTGAGGGGAGAAATAGTTAAGCATGACATAGGCTGTAGAATATGAATATTGAAGTCTATTTTATTGCACTTTGTATATGCCAGGCACTGTTCTAAATGGTTTAAACCGTGAATGCATTTATTCCCTATGCTCTATGCAGTACGGCTGTTGTTACCACCACCAATTTGCTGTTGGAAAAACCAAGACACAGGAAGTGAGAATATCTTGTCCAAGGCTCCAAAGTTGTAAGGGAGAAAGCCAGAGTGTGGGGCCACATTGCCTGGTACAGGATACTGACAACCCTGTCATTTTATAAATGTAAAAACAATCTCCCATCCAACTATGCAAACTCAACATCCACAAACGGACCAAACAGCAAGTCTCCTAGTGTAGAGGCATTTAGGGGAATGAAATGCCTGATTCAAGGTTATAAAATGACTTGCCCTTGAAACCGAGGAAGCCATGGGCTCTTCATTTTCAACTCCCAGCTTCTCACTCATTGCTAGTTTATTCCTGCAGCTGACACTGTGGAGAAAAATGAGTCTCTTTTAAGAGTTTCTTTCCTAGAGCTTGTCATGCTGCAGAATTCTTTAATGTTTCAAGCTCATGATAATATGTGGTCTTTGCTAGAACTCTGTGGCTTGACACCGGCCTATACTAGAGATTATGGCAGCTTTTGTTTTCTTAAAAACCTGGCCGCTCTTGGAATTTAGGCTTGAGAGAACAGAAGTGAGATTGGTTTGGCTCCAACAAAGCAGTGAAGTGTAACTAATACTGTGTCATTAGCACGGGGTGAAATTTTCAACTTTCAGTATCTTGATGAAACATAGACAATGAAAATTGCTCAGCGACTTTTTCTAACCTTTCTAACCTGTATTTTACTCCCCAAGACCAAGAGCCACTTTACATTCTCAGAGAGCAAGCTAGAGAGCTTGAAAGTGTGCCACTCATAGTGAAGGACAGTTTCCCCTAAACTCAACAGCTACATTTGGCAAATTTAAGTCTCAAGAAGCCTTAAAATTTTCCAGGTACTGAAATGTTCTTCTTAATGACAGATTAAAGTAGTTGTCAAGGCTCTGATGGGGTGAGACTCTGTCATTAAGAAGTTCTGAAAAAGCTAAGAAACTGCTCTGGTCAAGTCCCCAAGTGTGATAAGAAAACATTTTCTGCATCCCCGTGGATATTTAATTAATCTAATTGTTTTGAGATGTTCTATTTTAAAATACAGTAGGAATAAAACAATACAATGTATTAAAATCACAGTGGTCTTGGTCAAGGCCCATTAACATTGCAAGTATAGAAATCTATACACATATCTTTATTTGGGGTTTGTCTAGTTTTTCTCTCCTTTAGGCATTTCGGAAGACTTGGAACATGGTGTATGACTTTAAAATGCACTTTCTAGTTGTCAGGAATTAAGTGATCAGGGACAATGTGTTTTTGCATTATACAAGATAAAAAAGAATGCAGTTTGTTGCTACCTTATATTTTTCTTCTTTGGTGGAAAAAGAAAGCTGTAGGAAGAATCAAGACCAGTTCACGGCCTAATAATGAGATTAGGTTAAAGATACTCTCTTCGGTGGATTCCTCAGACCTCTCCTTCCCCCCATTCCCAAGTCCCACTGTGGTGCTGGGTCCAGGCAGAGGTCCACCCTGGAATTCCCCAAGTTCCTGATTTGTCAACTGGCTGTTTCCTGATTGCAGGACATTTTGGTTTGATAGGAAAATACATAATGAAGGTCAGGGAGAGAACACTCAGGCCTTGTATTAGTTTGTTTTCATGCTGCTAATAAAGACATACCCGAGACTGGATAATTTATAGAGGAGACAGATTTAATTGACTCACAGTTTAGCATGGCTGGGGAGGCCTCAGGAAACTTGCAATCATGGTGTAAAGGGAAGCAAACACATCCTTCTTCACATGATGGCAGAAAGGAGAAGTGCCAAGCAAAAGGGAAAAAGCCCCTTATAAAACAACCAGATCTCGTGAGAGCTCACTCACTATCACGAGAATAGCATAGAGGTAACCACCGCCATGATTCAATTACCTCCCACTGGGTCCTTCCTGTGATACATGTGGATAATGGGAACTACAGTTCAAGATGTGATTTCGGTGGCGAAACAGCCAAACCATATCAGGCCTTTAGCAGAAGGTGGCAGGGGGAAAGAGTGAGTCAACTGCAAAACTGTGTAATGAAGCATCTGAAAACAGAAACCATAGTTCCAGTCTAGCCCTGACTCCAGACTTTGAACAAAACATTTAAATCCATTTTATCACTTGGAAAAATAAGGGAGTCGAACTTGTTAGTAGTTCTCAAACTTTAGTTTTAGCCTCATGATTCATTCTTTAAAGGAAAACTTATACATAAGAATAGTAAGATCAAGAGTCAAAGTGGTGTTTCTCTGTTTGAATGGGACAAGTCTTAACTCCACTCAACTCCTGGGGCTCTCCTTCATTTTATGCTCCATCCTCAACCCCATTAGCCCCAGAAGGGTTCTAAGGAACGTGATTGGAGATCAAGATGGGATGTATGTTGAGGATTCGGAATGATTCTCCCTACTGTGGGATGCAAATATAAAGAGAAGGTTTTTCCTTCCACGTACTGAGATCTAATAGGAGAGAGACAAAGGTAACGAATATTAAACAGTTAAGGAACACTAACGTTCTACAGTGTAGTTCTACTAAAGAGATTGTTGTTAGCTTTGTCTTTTCTCTAGTGAGATTTATTAGTATTTATTCTAAAATATTCTAAAATAGTGAGTCTTAACCTTTTTGGTACCATTTGAGAAACTGATGAAAAATGCACATTGAACCACAACATTTTGAAAGTGATTTCAAGGATTTTCAGATGCCCAAGCCCAACCATGGATCATGGACTAAAAGCACTGCCTTAAAGACCTCTCATGGACTTAGCTTCTGATCTCAAATTCTCCCAAGGGCCTTAGTGGTTAGTACCAGATCAATACCAGAGGCATTTGTATTTTCAGGCAGGAGTCGTGAAGGTGAAATAACCCAAAGGAATGACTCTAATCCTAGAAATTTTGGGACTCACTGGTAAGTTAATAAGTGAGTCTTATTAACAGTCTTAGGAAAAATATATAGTAGTATTGCTTGCAAAAAACAAGCATTGTTACTTTTATTGGCTTCTGAACATTTTCAAGATTATTTATTTTTAGTTTTTAGAGACAGAGTCTTGCTCTGTTGCCCAGGATGGAGTGCAGTGATATGATCCTAGCTCACTGCAGCCTCAAATTCCTGGGCATAAGTGATCCTCCCACCTAGCCTCCTGAGTAGCTGGGACTACAGGTGTGTAACACCATGCCTGGCTAATTAAAAGAATTTTTTTTTTTTTTTTGTAGAGATGGGTTCTTTCTATGTTGCTCAGACTTCAAGATCATTTCAATTCACCCATTTTTTAAAAATATGGTACACTTATTGCAGAAGTTGTCTGTATTCCTCCTGCCTATTTGGGACAGATTGTCTCCAAACACAGTAGCCAATAGTTTCTCTGTTCTATGAACATGTATGCTGCTCCTCCCTTCAAGAAGTGGAGTCTATTTCCTCTCCCCTCTTGTTACCAGTGGAAGGTGTCCAGGTTCTTGGCGTCTTGAACAAAGAATTGGACAAAACGCACAAACAAAGCAAAGAAAGAACGAAGCAACAAAAGCAGAGACTTATTGAAAACGAAAGCACACTCCACAGGGTGGGAGTGGGCCAAGCAAGCAGCTCACTGCTGGTTACAGAATTTTCTGGGATTTAAATACCCTCTAGAGGAGGTTTCCCATTGGTTACTTGGTGTACATCCTATGTAAATGAAGTAGTGGCCCATGATCAGTCTGATTGGTTGCAGAAAGCGGTCAATCAGAGCCTGAAGTGACATTATAAAGTTACATCCTATGCAAACATCTGATTGCTTGCAGAAAGTGACCAGTCAGAGGCTGAGGTGAAGTTACAAAGTTATACTCCTATGCAAATGAAGACTTGTCCTGCAAACAGCCTGACTGGTTGCAGGAGGGAACCAATCAGAGAAACTTTCAATTTTTCATCTCCCAGGCAAAAAAGAGGGGAGGTGCAAAGGGAGTAGCCTCTGGTCCTTTTGTCATGTGGGCAAGGAGAGTTGGGGTTTTCCTTTTGATTTAGTTCTAGGAAGTCAGCATGAATTGGCCTTAGTTTCCCTGCCTCCAGATCCTATTCTTCTGCCTCACTCTAATCTAATCTGGCCTTGACTTGCTTTGATCAACAGACTGCAGCAAAAGTGACACGTGGCCAGTTATGGTCCTGTCAATTTTTACCTTGACTCCAGCCTGTCTCTCTCATTTCAGTTGCCAGATAAAGAAGCTGTGCTCAATTATGAAATTATGAGAGGTCAAAGGAAAGAGATCCGGGAAGATGAGGAGTCATCTTGGACTCTCCAACTTCAGCTCAGCTCCCAGCCGAATGCCACCACATGAGGTCACATGGGTGACCTCAGCCTATGCATCGTGGATCAGAAGAACTGCTCAGCTGAACTCAGCCAACCCACAAAGTTTTGAGAGTAATGAATTGTTATTTTAAGCCATTAGATTTATTAAACAACAATACAGTAGTAAAACATTAACCTTCAGGCATTTATAGGCAAACAAATTTCTTAGATTTCCCACATGCAACTATAAATCCTGACATCACTTTTTTTTTTTTTTTGGCAGGGTCTCTCTTTGTTGCTTTGTTGCCCAGGCTGAAGTGCAGTGGTGTGATCCTGTTTGACTGCTGCCTTGACCTCCTGGGCACAAATGAGTCATCCTCCCACCTCTGCTTCCTAAGTGCAGGGAATAAAGGGGTGCACCACCATGCCCGGCTAGTTTTTAATTTTTTTGTAGAGACAGTGTCTCACTATGTTTCCCAGGCTGGTCTTGAACTCCTGGACTAAAGTGGTCCTCCTGCATCAGCCTCCCAAAGGGCTAGGGCTACAGGCATGAGCCACTATGCCCGGCCAACATCATTTCTTATTGTTTAGATATTTATATGTACTTCTCTTGTTTAGTAGTTTATTGCTCCTACACTGGGTTCTCAGAACCACACAGAAAACATAGGGACTGATTTTCTTTTTAGGAGAGCCCAGGGCTGGAAAGATTTTGTCATTGATTTCCAACTTTACGATGCATCCTGTAAGTCATGAATGCATCGCTCTTCTTTGACCTCGGGTGAATAGTACAAGTTACTTTTCCAGGGAAAGTGACTCAGGGTGAAAAACACAAATTGTTTAGTTGCAGAGGTGGTCTAGTTTTCTAATTTTAATATTTTCAGTGATTTATCAGTTATTTTGTTTCCTAAAAGAATCCTGTTTGGAGTGTTTTGTCATGAAGGCTATAAAATGGATTTGAATGAAAAACAGAAAATAAATACATAAAATCAGTGATGTAGTGGGCATTGCAGTGCCAAAAAGATTGTGCTAATTGCCAGATTATTATTTTTCCTTTCCTTTGGCCTGGTTCTGTCCACCGAAGACTAGACCAAAGGCCTGAAGCTCATGGTGAGGGGAGTAATCACACAGGAGTGGCTTTTTTCTAGTGGAAATGGTGTGACTGATTTGACTGTAGCTCCTACATGACACACCCCACCTCCCCACATTCTATAGGTTTTTCATACCCCAGAATACGTGGAATGTGTTTTGGGGCAGAGAGAAGAAGTTCTGAGCAGTTGTAGTACAAGATGATCATCACTGATGGATTTTATCTGAAAATAAGTATGCTGCAACTGCTGGTGTGTGTGTGTGTGTGTGTGTGTGTGTGTGTGTATTGTGTATTTCTAACCAAAATGTGTGGTATAATGCTTATGCTGGAAGCTTAAAACCATGACATTTTATGTAAGAGAGGTCTAAGCAAAACAAAAAGAGGTAGAGGGATGCATAGAAAGGAGAAGGGAGACAGACGTAAGGCAGGAGGCTGTTGGATGTGTGTCCTCATCCACCCTTTCTGGGCCAAAGTCCCAGAGTAAAAAGTGTTCTAGAGAATTGAGGGGAATGTCATGTGCCATTCAAAAGAAAAAAAAAGCCTGTCCTGCTACTGAAATTTTGTAGAGTTTATTTAAGAAACAGATAATTTCCTGTCTCTCTAAGCCTGTGTATGGCTGAAATCTGGATTATGTAACTATGGAGTAAGGAGATACAAATGCAAGGAAGAGAAAACATGGCAGAGCAGGGGCAATTGAGCGGGATAGGAGGCAGGACCTGTGCATAGAAGATAAGGGATGAGAACAAGTCAGTGGAGAACTTTGGGGTGAACGAGAAGCTGAGGAAAAGAACATAGGAGAAGGAAAGGGGCAGATCAGGAAGAGCCAGAGTTGGGGAAAAGGTGAGGAATGGCAAATCGGATATGGGCGTGAACACCTGCATGAGGATTTTAAGAAGCAAAGGACTTGCAGGAATGTGGTTCATCATATGTCTTTCAAGTCTCTCAATATGAAATGTGCATGTCTGACAAACAGAAAGGCACTGAGGTGAAGGGCGTGGGTTTTATATCTATGCGGATCATATACCAGCTCTAAATTATATTCCATACCTTGATTTTGGTTAGCCATACAATAATTTATGTCTCTGTACCCAAGGGACATTGGATGAGACAGTGAAAAACCCCTAGAAAAGCCACATTTATGACCAGGGAATGGCACTTTAATAATTGCATCTTCGCACAGCCCAGTTGCATATCACTGCTTTAATGCTATCTATATCATCTTTTCATTATACGTCCTTGGTAGAGCACCCATAATTTCCTTTTTCTGATCTAGAGCTTTTGAGTAGGTTGATGAAGACATGGCGAGATGCAGCTACTTTCTTCATTGAATGTAAATAGTCTATATGTAATATATATGTATGTACACACACACACAACCCCACCCCCCACCACGCACACTGTATAATCTATTTTGATGTGAATGCTTAAAGAAAACCTGTTTGGATCACCACGGTCTTCAAATTTATCTTTTCAAAATGTCCATATTTTCCTTTGTGTCTGTTTTATCTTGGGCTACCATAACAAAATACCACAGACTGGGTGGCTTAAACAACAGAAATTTGTTTTCTTACAGTTGTATAACTAAAAGTACCAGATCAAAGTCGAGCAGGGTTGGTTTTTGGTGAGGGTTATCACCCTGGCAACAAGGACACTATTCTATTGGATTGAAGCTGCCCCTTTATAACCTCATTTAACTTGAATTACATCCTAAAGACCCTATCTCTGGACACAGTCTCATCGAGAGTTAGGGCTTCAACATATCAATTTTGGAGGGACACAACTCAGTCCATAACAGCATCTTGGCATAGATTAAAAAAAATCTAAATTTTAACGGAAGTTACATTTGAATTAAACTTAATTTTTAGATGCTTATAGATTCATATGCAGTTGTAAGAAGTAATATAGAAATATTTGATATACTTTTTAACCAGTCTCCCCCAGTGGTAACATCTTGCAAAACTATGGTACAATATCACAGCCAGGATATGGACATTGATACAGTCAAGATGCAGGACACATCCATCACCAGGAGGATTCCTCCTGTTGCCTTTTTATAGCCACACCCAATTCCCTTCCATGGTGTGGATGTACTATGGTTTGTTTAACTATAGTTTGCACCTCCCATTGACCAGACATCTGGTTGTTTCCAGGATTTAGTTATTATTAATAAAGTTGTTATAAACATTTGTGTACAGATTTTTATGTGAACATAAGCTTTAATTTCCCTGGGATAAATGCCTAGGAGCATAATTGCTGCTTTGTATACATGTTACGTAATTAGTTTTCAAAGAAACCGCCAAACTGTTTTCCAAAGTTTTAAACAGTTTCCATTTTACATCCCACTGGCCATGTAAGAGAAGTCCAGTTTCTTCATATCTTCGCTAGCATTTGGTGTTGTCACATTTTCTATTTTAGACATTCTGAGAGGTGTGTAGCGCTATGGCACTGCAGATTTAATTTGCATTTCTCTAATGGCTAATGACGTTAAACATCTTTTCATGTGCTTATCTGTGCATATATATATTTTAAACATTTGGTTGTATCTGGGAAGAAAAACATTTAATTGCTCTTTAATGTTTATTTCATATACTTACTTCCTATGTTTCTAGCCTTCATCTGTGGAAGTTGGTGCTAGCTGCAGAGAGGAAGCTAAGCAGAGATTTCCAACACAGTGGACAAGGAAAAGAAGTAGAGATGTTATTTTGAGCTGGATGTCATTCCTTGTTAAAATAGAAAAAAATTCTGTTTTATGTAAACGTCAGTGTAACACAGTATAACAATAATAAAGATTATTGTTTTATATCCCCTCATAGGTCTAGCTCTTTTACCTCACATAATGTTAGGAGTTTTTGTAGCTATCTTAAAGACGTTGTTATCTTTGGCAGAAGCAAGGTGGCTTGGCTCAGAAAGCAGGCAGTAACAATGATATCAGTTCCTTTTTATATATTTTTTCTTCTCCTGGAACACCATGTTACCTAGAATACATGAGAATCTGGCAGAGGTCTCCATTTTCTTCCCCTGTATTCCTTTCACACCATCTGTTTGGGTGTGCTAGAATCCACTGGAATGTCTTTACAAGGTGTCAAAACTCCGGGAACTCCACTCTGTTTGGCAGCAGAGAAAGAAAGGATAAAGTGATCGTATGGAAGAGAGAATCTGGGGGAGTGTCTGTCACAATCACAAAAGAGACAATTTACAGCGTGGTGGAGTCCAAGGTTAGTGTGACTTCTCTCACGCTCGATTTCTGATGGAGGTGTCCGGAGTGGATGCCATGCAGGCCCCCTCCTCCTTCAATGAAGGGAGCATCATGTGATGCTGGAAACCCTTTATGTGCCCATCTAGAACACTCTCAGACAGCCAAACAAGTGCAGGGTGAGGATTCGATGGCGTGAGCAACCCTCAAGTTTAGCACACATCTATTTATGTGATGGGTTAGAAATTCAGTTGGTTAAGTCATTTCAAAGGCAGGATTTGAATTTTGATTTTTAAAAATAAAGAAAAACAAAACAAGACAAAAGCAGTCTCTCTACCCCGCAAAACTTGTTTATAAACTGTATCATGTGAAAATCCAACTTGGAAAGAATTCTAGTTTGACTTTAAATTGTTTGTTCACAAGCTCATGAAATAACATGGTTCTTGGATTCATTAACTCTTATTTATAAACTTAAGGTTGTTTTGGAACAGGAAGCATAACATTTACTAAAAAGAACATTGAAATGTATTTGTCTTTTTAATTAAAAAAATACTAAGAAATGAAGTCTGCAAAACACAAAATCTTAATATCGCAGTAGGATTTTCCCTCATTAAAAATATATATCAAACCATTGTCTGATTGAAACTAAACACAGTTAAACATATATAGATATAAATTATATAATTTACATTTATTATACTTAATCCAGGTACACATGCAAACACATTTGTATATATAAATTATGTATGAAATACTCATAGCTAAAATTTATGTGGCTATATTTGAAACTGTGACATCAGAGATAGGCTTAAAACATGTTTAATTACATTACCAGCGCGTATAATCAGAGTTAGAACTACTGATAGATTTTGCTGACAAGAATTATGGAAAGTAGCAGCTAATTCAGGATTGTTCTATTACAGATATTACAGGGGAAGCAAGTCTGGAAAGTGGATTTAGACTCTCATGCTATGCACTTTTTTGTGAGAATTTTATCAATCAAAAGGCATATTTCTTAAGCATTTAGGCAAGTAAATTTTGGAATAAAATAGTAGTCATTATTTTTGATAACTTTCTGTGACTTTCACCTTATATTCATTTAGCTGAAATTCATTGTAGATTGCATAAAAATATAAAAAATGTATAACGTGAAATACACACTATATAAATATATAACACAGCCAGTTTTTTGTCTTTTAAGGGAAGTTTATAAAAATATGGCATTCAATTGATTTGGAAACATGATAAAAAGTGTTTATAACAGAGTAATAAAAAGAGCTCTTTCCCCTTAAAATGCTACAGGGCTCTGTGGCCAATGCTTTGCGGACCCTAAAAGATGCATGTTCACATTTTCTCTGAGCAATGCATTTAAAAGATGGGAGGATACTTTTTAAAAATATAGATGCTTTAAGTGTCTTATTCAAAAGTTTATTTTATTTACAATTCGGAAATATTTTCTGATAAAATGGCTGAATTTTAGCAACTACAGCAAAAAGGGATCTTCTTTGACCAGAAGTCTTTGACTCCCCTGAACCAAATAGCCTTGTTGAGATGAGTTTACTTTCTGTTGCATGATCCCACTAAAAAAAGAATGGTGTTTGAAACAACCATTTAGTGAAGTGACATCAAAGGCAGCTTTGAAAAGTGTTTCAAACAATGTTGGTATTCTGCTTTACAGACAGTTAAGAAGACACTGCCTCACTCCTACCCATTTGTATCTTCTAGATTCTTGCCATAATAGGCTATTCACACATCCTTTCTATGTTCAGGGTTTCTGGATGCTTACAGATATAAGCCACAATGTGAGAAATCCTGTGGCCATTTCCCATAAGAGAGTTTCTGACAAATCTCACTGTGGTTCAATGTCTAGCAAGTTCCTGCATCAGAAAATTTGGGATTGAGATTAGTGTATTTTGAGGTTATGAGGCATTTATCCTGACTCAGGGAAACTTCCTTGACTATCTGTGGAACTTCTCTGATCCTGGCAGATCAGTGAGCCAGCCAGACTTTATAAAAAAGCATTGGATTTGGGTAGCTAGATACCCTCAACCTGCATTTCTAGAGTTTAGACTGGGTTCAGGTTTGGTTTGGGAAGCTTCAGTTTGGACCATAATCTGGCTGTGGGTTACTCTCGAGGTAAGCCCTCCAAGAACAAATGAAAAGCAGTACCCCAAACCTGGGATGGGATTCGAGTGCAGAATCAATGGTGGAGTGAAATGTGACTGTTTCGAAAGTCGTGGGGAAATAGGAGCGCCCAATGAGTAAGTCAAGTCTCTTAGCAATATGTGAGAGACTGCAATATTTTCCCCTCTCAAAAACCTTTGGGGTCTATTTGTAAATGATTACACAAAGGTGGATAATATCATCAAATAAATTAACATATTGTACACAGAAAGATCAGGTGGATAGAATGAGGGAGAACAGATGGCCAGAGATTGCTTCCAAGTGCAACTCCAAAGACTGGTGACCCAATAGGGGCCCCAGGAAAGATTCTGAGGCTGCCACAGGCTGGACACAATTCATTCATTCATTCATTCATTCGTCTGCCAGCCTTTATGGAACTTTCACTCTGTGCCAAATCCTTGTGTAGGCTCTAGGGATTCAGTAATCAACAATAAAAGAACAATAAAAGCAGACAAAAGTTCCTGCCCCATTGAAGCTTTCATTGCTACAAACCAAATACATTATTATTAAAATAGTTAATAATCAGAAAACTATTCAAAATAACAAAACATTTCATTTGAATATTTATATGTGATAGCAATACTGCTTAATCTATAAAGAGAAAAAGATTTAAAAATAAATATTGGCTTTCTGCTTTCAAAAAGGAACTGACTTAGAATAGATAGGGTTTGTATGTAAGAAATTCTTCCTAAAAAAAACAAAAATAGAAAAAGCTATTTCCAATAACTAGCACCAAACTCTTAAGTAGGCTATAATCTCCATTTTTTAAACATGGAAATTAAAATTCTTTTAAATGTTAACTAGGAATTTCTGAGATTCTCATGAACTGGCCAAAATTAAATATAGTCATTATATATTTAAATAAATAGGGTGTTAATTACTTGAACAAATATTTTAAGTGAAAAATAGAGCAAAGGAAATGAGAAGCAAGTTTATAAATAGTGTAGAGATATGATTTGAACTTCATGCTTTTTTTTAACCTCATAATATTTCTGTTATTTTAAAATAAAGGAATAAAATAGTGGGTTGAAGCATGCAAACTAAACCCCCAATTGTAGATAACATAGAGAGTTAAAAGAGAGCATTTAACTTCATATGGAAACATGTGTGTTTTATTCAACTTGACTATAACAAAGGAGCAGATTTTTGCTTACTTTGACTCCATTTTCTCCATTAACCTCATCCACTTCTCAGTGAGTCTCATTGCTGTGCAGTTCTGTATTAAATAGTACAGAGGATGCACTCAATGAGTTTATGGTTTGTATCACTGGAGAACTGCTGAAAATGCCAGGTTGCTCTTCATGTCTGGAATACAGATTGTCTTTCCCTTTTCTTGGTGAATTATAGGTCGTTGCATAAAATATTACACGGGTAGGTGGAGAAATGAATGAAGCGTGACTATGGACAGAGACTTGCTCTTGCACATGTTCCGCTCAGGATCCCATCCATCCAAACTTAATTCATTCAACAGCAATTGTGCTACTGCCAGTGATAAATAAGATGGAATCCTGCCACCAACGTAATGGAGGCTTTGCTGAGAAACTATCATTTAAGCCATTTGGAGGTCATGAGCAGGAGTTTTGCGGAGGGAAGAGTGGCCTTGTAGATAGAGGGAGTAGATATCAGAGACCAAGAGGCAGGAGTGAATCTGAGGGGGAATAACAGCACTTGTGGCGCTTTTTGTTTATTTGCGTCAATCCAAATTTCCATCTGGTATTTATCTGGTATAATTTTTCTTCTGCCTAAAGAACTTTCTTTAACATTCATGTAAGGCAGGGATGCTTGTGATAAATTCTCTCAGTTTTGGTTAGTCTGAAAAAGTCTTCATTTCACCTTCATTTTTGAAATATATTTTTGGGGTATTGACAGGTTTTTTTTTTTTTTCTTTCAGTATAGTATTTTAAATATGTTGCTAGATTGCCTTCTGGCTGGCATGGATTTTGGCGGGAATCTGCTGTAACTCTTATTTTTATTCCTGTGTATGTAATGTGTCTTTTTAATTTGGCTTCTTTTAAGATTTTCTTTTTTACCCCTGGATTTCTGCAATTTATTTTGATGAGATTTTGGTGTGGTTTTCTTCGTGTGCACTCACCTTGGGGTTTGTTGAGCTTCTTGGATTTGTGAGTTTATTGTTTTCATCAAATTTGGAAAAATTTGTGCCATTATTTCTTTAAATATTTTTTATTCTTCACCCTCCCTTTTTACTGGAACTCCAGTTATGTTGGACTGTTTGAAATTTCCCCATAGGTCAATGATACGCTGTTCAATTTTTTCAGTCTTCTTTTTCCCTCTGTGCTTCATTTTGGATAGTTTCTCTTGTTATGTCTCCAGTTTACTGATAATTTCTTCAGTAATTTTCCAACCTAGTGTACGATTTAAAATTTTCAGATATGTAGCTTTCATCTCAAGAAGTTCCTTTGATTCTTTTTACATCTTCTCTTTCTCTCCTCATCCTATTCATATTTTCTTCTACCTTCCTAAACATTTGGAGCATAGTTACAATACCTGTTTTAGTGTGTTTGTCTGTTAATTACATAATCTTTGCCATTTCTTGCTCTGTTTCTAGTGACTGACTTTTCTCCTGGATATGGTCATATTTTCCTGGTTCCTTGTATCTCTGGTAATTTTTGATTAGGTGATAGACATTGTGAATTTTACCTTGCTGACTCCTGGGTTTTGTTGTATTTTTAAAAAATGTGTTGGATTTGTTGTCTCACCTAGTTAACCCACTTATGCCTGAGGTTGCCATTTTTTGAATTTTTGCAATCAGACCTTGGTGATGACCTTGAGCAGTAGAATATAAATAATTCCCACGTGCTTAGCATTCCAATAATGGAACACTGGGCCTAAAGGGAATACTTAAAATCCATCTGATCCTTTCAAGGACTGGTTAGATTTGAATTTGCCTTTAGTTGAGGGTTAATTTAGCTTCCTTACTAAGGCAAAATCTTTCTGAAAACTCTGCCTTATGTTCTGTGTATTCCACAGTCTGGTTGATGGAAGCACAAATGATACCTAGCCCCATGTGAGCTTCAGGAGTTCTTCAACCTCCTGTTTTCCAGCATTTCTTTCACTGACCTTCTATAGTTTCCCCTCATTGATGCACAGCCAAGGGACAGCTTTTCAGATTTCTGGAGCATGCTGTCACTGTCTATGAGGCTCTCTCTTCTGCAATACTCCATCCTGTACATTCTACAGACCTTGGCCTCCCTCAGCTCCAATCTTTGTCTCCACTTTGTAGTGAGAATGCTGAGCTTCATTTGGGTTCCCCCTTTCTGTACTACCCCATGGACACTGTCTCCCAGCAATGAGCTGGGGCAGTTGTAGGCCTCACTTCATTTTCCTCCATACACTGCTTGTTACTGAATGTCTGAAAATAATTGTTTCATAGATTTACTTTTTCTGGTTTTCTAAGGCAGGAGAAGAAATCCTGTCTCAGATACTCCATGTGGTTGAAAACTCTTTTTATTATGATAATCTCAAACATATATCTAAGTATACAGAATGATATAATGGATCCCTTGTACCCATCACCCAGAATCCACAATTATTAGCTCATACCCAAACTTCTTTAATCTATATACCCTTCTGCTTCTTATAGGGGAAGTTATTTGGATTTATTTGAACAAATTCCATATATTTAATATTCTCATATTTGAACAAATTCCATATATTTAATATTCTCATTTATAAATATTTTTGTATACATTTTCAAAAGGTAAGAGCTCTTTTAAAAAGCATAACCACACCAGAAATATCATACCTGTAAAAATAAATAACAATTTCTTAATACCATCAATTACAGACAATGTAAAATTCCATGTTCTCCCAGAGGGGTAGGATATGCTTGAGTGATATATCCTCAATGAATGATATCGCAGGGAATGGTCGTATCCGAGCTTGAATCACTGCCTCTACTTACAGACTTCTTTCTTCTCAAATTTGCTCTTCTACTAGCAAGTAATACCCAGCAGTTCCTATTATTTCCCTTTGACAACTGCCAGTATCCATTTTTCCCTCTGGCCCTTCCCAACCATATTCAAGGCCCCTTTCCTCCTCTTGTTTAGTCTGAACCCTAAGTTCATATGCACGTCTGGCAGATTAGTATCTTCAAAGATAAAGGGAGCATCCTACAGGGTCTTCCAGCTCTGACATGGTGTGGTATAAACAGAAAGTTACATGTTTCAGGAACACAATGCAATGCTAACTCTGTCTCGTGATTCTTAATGAGTAAAGAGGGTACACCATTGTCTCTGAGAGGCTGTGCTATAATCATAACATTTAACTTATTCTGGACTTTCAAATTTCTCAAAAGAAGTCATAAGACATTTAAATTTATCAAAACAGTCATGGGTTTAAAAGTATGAACGGCACTGATTAATATCAAGCAGGACTCCCCTTTTCTAACATAATTAGCAATATTGACCTACAGAGGTGATTTCAGGGGAACAGGAAAGGGTTTCTGTTCTTCCCTGATCACTCTCTACTTCCCAAATTTCTCACCTATTCTTGGATGCTTGCAATTTTCTGCATTGGGAAAAAACCCACAGAGTTTTTTTAAGTGTCTTTTTCTTTTTTTTAAATCAGCATTATTGATATTTACTTCATATGCCATGCAATTTACCCACTTTAAATGTGCAATCCAGTAGTTTTTGGTATATTTGCAGATGTGTGTGACCATTACCACAATACTTTTTAGAATACTTTCACCATCTAAAGAGAAATCTCATTCCCATTAACAGTCACCCCTTTTCCCTTAGACCCTTCCCACCCTGGGCAAACACTAATCTACTTTCTGTCTCTGTAGATTTTCCTATTCTGGACATTTCATATAAATAGAATAATACAACATGTGACCTTTGATTGGAAGAGAAGTGATTTGAAGTGATTTAAGATCTTAAGGAGGAAAAAGACTACTTTCTATCTCTTTAAACAGGTTTTTGATAGGGGGAGGAACAGACTCTTTTAGTACGAGGTGGGTGATGAGAACAGCCAAAGCAGAGTGAGTAAA
Organism: Colobus angolensis palliatus; assembly: GCF_000951035.1. Lineage (NCBI taxonomy): Eukaryota > Metazoa > Chordata > Mammalia > Primates > Cercopithecidae > Colobus > Colobus angolensis. Next base: position 3,856,230 of record NW_012111808.1, on the reverse strand, counting down.
GAGGGGTGGGCCTCACTTCACAGTTTTAGCTGGGCCAGGCCCTGGCTGTTGGCCGTAAATGTCAAAGCTTCAAGTTGATAATTCAGATGTTGGTATAAAGAGAGAAGGACTTACTCAAGTGGTCCCATGTATAGCCACTTGTAAGCCCTGGTTACTGTCTGTCACATTCATAAATACTGTAAATGAGACTTATAATTAGACCTCACTTAACTGACAGTTCACCTTGATTTCTCACTGAGCTGCTTACAGGACCGAAGTGCCTCCTTCCTCTACCGTGGCTTGTAATGCAAAGCACTAGAACCACGTTGCACAGGCTAGTTGCCCGAAAAGGCCAGGTGACAGGGCACCAGGCTGTCATTTTTATCATGAGGAAATAGGTCTTTTGGTGTAATTTTCTTCCAGTAATTAGTCTCTCTGTGATTTTTAGACTTTGTGTCATGTTGTGAATGCAACATGTTCGACAGCATTCCTGCTGAGGAAATATCTTCTATGATGGGTAAGCAAATACCATCCTTCATTAGAAACATCACAAAAATTTCATCTGAAACTTCTGAACAGCCAGGGGGAGGAAAACTCCTACTGACAACAAAAAGCCCACTTATGCCGAAATCCACATGAGGGTGTCTTACAGGGCAGTTTGAGAACCAGCCTTGCCAGTCTTTCCTCCGACACATTGGCTAGATGTCTGCTCTTACATGAGTGATGACGTCTTCTGAGACAACTGCTATTTGCCAAATGGTGTTATTTAACTAAGAAAGGTAAGTGGATGGCCCCAGTGATGTGTACCAAATTAAAACCGTTTCCTAAGCCGGGAGTTTTGTAAGTCAGGTTTTTACTTTACCAATTTATATTTCTCTTTATTTTTCTGTATAGGTACATGCCTGTTGGTAAGTGATGTTAGTAGAATTGAAGCAGTGGGAAAAAAATAACTTCTTTCTGTTTGATGGATGAAATGAGATGTTTGTGTAATAATGCCCTCCTTTTAGAGCAGAGCTGACATTTGAAAGAAAAACTTATTCTGAAATTCACAGGACAAAAAAGCCATAAAATCTTTTGCTGTAAATGGAGCTAGTTGGAGTAATATTTGGCCATGATGGACGTGTGGAATGACTGGAATTTTCAGACACTACTGGTGGGAATATAAAATAGTGTGGTTGCTTTGGACTACATTTGGCAATATCTAATAACGACAAATATATGCCTACCCTATGATCCAGCAATTTCACTCCTGGATATACATACCAGAGAAACAAGTGCATGCATAACAACACATAACATGGATAAGAATGTTCTTAGTAGCTTTACTCACAATGACAAATGACTGGAAGCAATCCACATGTCCATCTACAGGAGAATGGATGAAGAAATGGTGGTATTCATACAACAAAATACTACACAGCAATAAAAAGAACAAACTCTTGACACACACAAAAATACAGATGAATTGATATTATTTTGAGTGAAAAAAGCTGGAAACAAATGAGTTCATACTGCATGGTTCAATTTAAATGATCATGAGTAGGCAAAAGTAATCAATGATAATAAAAGTCAGAATGATCATGAGTAGGCAAAAGTAATCAATGACAATAAAAGTCAGAAGTGTGGTTACTTGGCAGAGAGGAAAGCAGTATTGACTGGGAAAGGACATGTGGGGACTTCCTGAGGGGCTAAAATTATTCTGTGTCTTAATTTGTATGGTGGCCACACAGAAGTATTCATATAAAAAAATTATCAGTTGGTATTCTTTAGATCAATATACTTTACCGTAAATATGCATACATACCCTCAGTTTTTTATTTATTTATTTATTT
>NW_012111808.1:3832569-3849464 GCF_000951035.1 Colobus angolensis palliatus | reverse complement strand
GTCTTCTGTGTCCTTCGCGCTGGGAGTTGGAGACTGCAGCTGTTCCTATTCGGCCATCTTGCTCCGCCCCCCACACACCCATACCCTCAGTTTTAAAAAGTAGATATCACAAAGAATTGGGCTGTAAGAGATCTGAGGGTTGGGCACATTGGTGAGATTGCCATATTTGGCTTTGCTCTTTTGCCCATGCAATCCAGCCACAATAAGTTATTGCTGACTCTCTTCTTCTTTTGGGGTTGCATGGAGCTCATTTTACAAATAGAAGAAATACGCAATATCTAATCCAATCCACCACCCAAATACTGTATTTGAAGTTGTGTTGGATCTTCACAGCAACTTTACAAAAAAATAGATTTGCTCTGTAGGTTGCTTTAAAAGACCATTGTAAGTTTGACACTACTCACTGCCTCTCTCTTTTCTTTCACTGCATTTCAAGGCACAATATTGGAGGGTGTGTTCCATGCATCTGTTAGACTTCTGGGCCAGGTACTTCAGGATGAAGCTGTACATTTGGATAAATATCAGAGGGAGAGATGACCAGAAGAGCACAGTGAGAGAGGACAGGAGCGCCAAGAACAGCAGCTTGGTAGCAGCCAAATACATGTAAGGGAGTGGAGGGCACTAAGAGGAACCAAGAAGACCAAAGGTGGGAGAAACCTGTCTTTCCTTGCAGGCATCTTGGTTCCTGGTGCACATTTCTCAAGTTTCTGCTCCTCTTTCTGTGTTTTCTCTCTTCAGAAACTTCGTCTGTTTTAATGATGTAAGTTTTCTGCTAACATCTTCCACATCTACACCTTCCGTCCTGCCTTCGCCTTCAAACTGCAGCTCGAAACCTCATTCCCTCACTCAGTCGGCACATTGCAGGTGCTACAAAACATGTACGGAAGGTCCTTGAAAGTGTGGGGTTAGATAGGGTCAAGGAGGTAAGATGTTTGTGGGGGAAAAGAAGAGCATACTAATGGACAGCTAAAGACTGAAGATGCAAGAAGAGAAGATCCTAAAAGAACTCGGAGGCGTCACTTTGGGAAGAGGGAAGAAAGGAGGAATGATAAATATGAAGATATTTGGAATTAGAGATGTGCCTGCCTGTTTGCAATCACTTTGCAGTGAGTCTGCTTCAAACAATGCTAGCACTTACTTAGCTGTTGCTATTTGCCTAGCACTATGCTAAGAGCTTATGCATATTATCTCATTTGATCCTCAAAACAACCCTCCAAAGAAGATGCTATTATGAGCCTAACTTTTTCAATGGGGGAGCTGTAGCCTAGAATGCTAGAGTAATTTATGTAAGGTCTCACAGCAATGGCATGCTGGATCTGGGGCATGAATCCAGTTTGCCTGATTGCAGAGTTCATACTCAAAACTGCTAGGCTGCAGTGCCTCCTTCTGGACACAGACACACCTGGTAGTAGAGGCCCTTGCTATTGCCTGAGGCTCCCTTTCGCCCCACTGTCTGCTTAGACTGTGCCTGTCTCCGTGATCTCAGGTGGCTTTATGTCCTGCTCAGTTTTGCGTCCAGGAAGACCATTGCTCAAGTAGGTTGAGATGGGAGAATGCCCCTGTCTGATCTATCCTGACTACATATGAAGAAATAGGATAAAAGATGGGAAAAGCAAACTGAGACTGGAGCCAGAATGACCTTGAATTTAAGAATGAGGAGTTGAGATGCAGCTTAATTGGCAGTGCTAAGCTACGGAAGGCTTTTGATGAGAGCTGAGCTTCAGGGAGATGAACCTCACATCCTTATGTAGGATGGATTGGAACAAGCAGCGGGTGCAGGTGAGAGGCCAGTTAAGAGCTTTTTACAACAGTCAGGTGAGGCAATGGGCCTGGTAGGATGACTGTAGGGAGGGCAGAATAAAAAGGATGGGAGCTACTAGAGAAATAGCTTTCCCCAGTGGCCCAGGTAGGGAATGTGTTTATCCAGCTTCCAAGAGGGCTAGTAGAAAAAAAAACCTTGTTCATTTAGCACTAAATCAAATCTAGATTCCCAAGGTGAACTTCCAAAGACCCTGTGTAAACTGATGCCAACCTTCTCAATTCATCTTTTCTTCTCATTCCTTCCTAACTTTCATTCTCCACCACGGGTAGGCTGGTCTTATTCTTCCACAAACAAGCTATGATCCGTAATGCAACCCAGATTCTGTCCCTAACTCTTAGGGTGGTCTCTGTTTTCTCCATGCAAAGCAAGTTTTAAAGCCCATTTCTCACACAGAGATTGTGCTGATTATCCCTAATACTATTTATTCCTCTGTCTTCTGAAGTCCCCAAGCCTGTCAAGGCGATTCCACATGGTTTAGCTGGTCTTTTGTCTTCTAGAGCTCTGAAGAATGGTTGGTGACCACCATGTCCGCAAGGCCTAGTCTGGCCTCGACACATGGCAAGTGTTCAGAACCATCCACTGTTTGGGGTTTGCACATAGAGGAACTAGCTTCCACACAGAGCTTTGACATGCTGACGTTAGCTCTGTCTTCAAGCTTAGTTTTCAATGAAATGCCCCTTTGTGAAAAAGAGGTGTTATGAAAAGCCAGGAGAGGTGACTGGAGGTGAGGTGGTGAGGAGAGGGTAGGTTTGAAAAGAGAATGGCTGTGAGTGTGGATGCTTTATCAGACTCTGCCCTTTCTTGCCCCTGCAAACTCTAGACCCCACCTGTCCTAGGTGATGAAATGTCTTCTTCATTGGCTTTGGGGGAAGAGTGAACCCAAGGTCTGTCCTGGAAGAGAAATAACAGTGAAGACTCAGGACCAAAGCAGAGAAACAGAATTTGCATGAATATCCTTGAATGAGACACTGATGGTGATGAAGGAAACTTGCCACCTTTATAGGAAATGAGTGTCCATTTTAATGTTCCATGACTGGCACACACCCAGGCTGCATTAGAATCTCACTCAGGTATGTCTTCCACAGCACCTGTTCCCCCATAAGGCACCTGATAGGTGCCAGCTTAGTGCTTCTTGATTGATAACACATGTTGCTATATATTTAGCAAGAAGTCACATAGTGCTTACTACACGTGTTTAAAAATGTCAGCTTTTAAAATCCTCGCAACAACCCTAGTGGATACTATTACTAAGATTGTCCCTAGCTTAATATGGGACAATGGGGGCACAGAGGATTTTAGTAAATTGCCAAGGTCACACCACCAGTGGGTAGAGCAGCAGGATTTAAACCCAGGCATTCTGGCTTCACAGTCCCTGCTCTTAACTGCCACTCTCTGCCATTTTAACCATTACTTGTACTGTGTATGTTGGAAGTGATTGAGGATGGAGTAATGCTAAGGTCCCTAGGTCCCTGGATAAGGGAGGTGAAGATGGAGTATAGATGGGTAGAGGCAAGGAAAAAGATGGAGAAGAGATGGCAATAAGAGGACAGTCAAAGGCCAAGACATCTGCCCTTGTTTCACAGTCTACCCAGGGCTTGGCTGGGTGTTAGTCCTTTCCCACTTTTAATGGAGGAGTCCTCAAAGCCAACCCCAGATATTTAAAAGTAGCAATTAGATGTTAGTGTCCTTGGTAGTTCATCATCCTCACTCACTGACAGGAAGGAACAGATGCTGTGTGAAGATCATGCTGTCATGGACGTTGCGCAACAATTTGGGCTTGATGGATGTGACTCCCTCACCGCTCCTCCAGGCAGACAACCTGGGGCATGGCAGGGATGGGAGGTCTCTTATCGGTTGCCTCTTCAATCTAGACGTCTTGAGCATTCCAGGAGTTTAGCTGCCTAGGAGGGAACCCTTTCTTGGGGATGCTATGTTTGGGATGCTTTCTGGAGTGCGTTTTTCACCAAAATTAACCCCACAGTTCTGGAAACACAGAAACATGATCTATCTATTATGGTGATGCAACTTCTATGTCATAGACTAGCATTTTCTGTTTTTCTTTGAGATGAAGAGCTGTTTGATGAAAACACTTTTCAATTGCCTCTCTTCTCTCTAAGATGGCTCAGAGAGAATCATTTTGTGTGGCAAAGGATGAATACCCCAAAATAGACTTCCTGACAGGTATAGAGCCTGGAGGCTTTCACAGAGCTGCTCTGAAATTCAGGGGTTTAGAGTTGAAAAAGAAAATGACTTCCTTTTTAATTTAATTTGAAGGCATCTAAGGCTCTCTGTGTCTCCATTCGCCACCTAATTAGGCTGGGAAAGTATTTCCACCTCCTCCCATTGGAGCTTTGACTCTTTAGGTTAAGACATCACAACTTTAGGAGTCCCCTCCTGTATCGTGAGGGTCAGCAGGGGGCGTGTGTGTGTGTGTGTGTGTGCAGTATATAATACATAAGGTATTGCTACATTGCTGTTACTTAATAGTTCTAAAAAGAAACCATGAAAATAGAGTTCATCGAATTATACTAAAAATCTTCTTGTATTATATACATAACTGACTTGTGATGATGTAACAAGGGTTATTTTAGGACTCAGGGTATCTGGAAGGATGTGGGAGTTGAGAACAACCACTGGGAAAGGAAGGAGAATCGATCTGCATGAAAGAGCTTACTTGAGAAGCAAGACTGTTTTTGCCTTGGCATTCCCCACTGTGACTTGGAATATAGAGAAGGAGGCAGACCTGAGGGGAAAATGAGAGAATGAAAATGCTCATCATGCCTAATCTCCACTTCCCTTGGAAGATTTTATGTTTGTTAATGCTGTATAAAATCTCAGTTTGGGTGTGAGTAGGGATATCTGTGTAGGAATGATAAATTACCTTGTTTATTAAGGGTGTGATTAACTACCTTGGTTGTTTGCCTGGTGGAAATGTTTTAAAGGAACATAAATGACTTGTGTTTTAGTTAAGGCTTCAAAGAAACCGCTACACATTCCTCGTGAGACTCACAGTGCTAAGTTGGAGCTTGGTTACTTATCAGTTGCCCGGGCGTCCGTCTCTTTCAGGATGTGCTCGCTCTCCATCTCCACACCTCTGTTTCCAGGTGAATCCCACCTGTAGAGCCAGGCAACCCCCTCCCCATGGCAAGGGCCAGCATGCTCACTCAGGAGGAGTTTGCATTTGTCATTGTGGTGGCTTGGCTCACTCTTCTGCTCTGGGGTTAATTAATATGTCTTCTCACTACATTTTGGGAACTGTGTTTCCAGTTTTGGTGGTTGGATCGCTATCTTGTCCTCCATGGTTATATGCCTGACCTGACAACTTTTCTAGGTCCCTTTGACTTATCTAGGTCTTCCTTATCTTTTCTATTTTTCCACTTCAATATTCCACCCATCCCCCTGACTCTATCCCACCTCTTTGGGGTGGGATTTCTGGGATTTTTCCCCATGCTGGGGACTAGAGCCCTGTTACTACTTACAAGCGTTCCTAATGTCTGTAGAATAAGGTCTGGCTCTTGATTCCTCACTGCTAAGCTTCCCTATCTACTAGCTACCTTCTCTTGTTGGACTTGTTATATACAACTTGCTGGTCTCTAACACTGTTCCTCAACTATGCCTCTAACTTACTAAATCAGACCTTCTGGTATTGGGTGTGGGAATTCGCACTTCCTACTGGCACTTACGTTTGAGACCCACAGTAAGGGGGCATCAGAATCACCTGGAGACCTTTTTAAAACACAGATGTCTGGAACCCACTCCCAGAAGTTCTGATTCAGTAGATCTAGGGTGAGGCCTATTAAGTTCCATTTCTAATAAGTTCCCAAGTGATGCTTATGCTGCTGGCTTAGGGACCACACTTTGAGACTCACTGCATGAGACAAATGCTTGTCTTTGTACTCTCTGCCTAATGGGAGTTTCTCCCAATAGCTAGAGCTGAACATTTATAGCCCTGCCTCACCCTGGGAGGTAAGACCAGATGCAGGCTCGCTCTGCTTCTACTCTGGACCTTTTGTGCATATTGTGTAATGAGATATGTCAGGCTCCAAATGTCCCAGTTTTACTAGCGATGGCAGCATGAGCTTCAGTATAACAGGGGAGACCATATATTTCAGGAAATGAAGGATTAACCAGGGTGGGTACAGGAACATTAAAAAAAAAAATTTAAAGCCAGTCATTTTGGTTCAGATGTCCCTGGCTTTTATTTCACCCAGTTAGAGGAAGAAGCAAAGAGACTGCCTTGTTTTGAGAACATGGGGCTCAACCTCAAAGCCAGGATGCTGGAGGAGAACATGGAAATCAGATCTTTCTGTTGCCTAGGGACAGAGCCTTGTGTGTGAATAGGTATGTTCTTGGGTTTCTGTTCAACATGTTGTTGGTTTCCGGCTTCCCTGGCATGACACATTTTAGTCCAGTTTGGGTCCCAGTCCAGGTGATATCTTGTATGAGAGCTTATGTATTCACCTCCTGTCCTGGCTGATGCAGTGAAATTGTTTGAATTAAGCATGCTTGATACTTGTTCTAGCTAAAGAAAACTTATTTATAACACGGTGCAGAGGAATTTTAAAAAATTATTTTAAATTGTGATAAAATACACATAACACAAAATTTACCATTTTAACCATCATTTTAAAATGCTATGATTCGGTGATGTTATGGTTTGAATTTTTGGTTTGAATGTTATGGTTTGAATGTCCCAGGACAAAAATTCAAACCATAATATTACTGAACCATAACATTTAAAAATGATGGTTGAAATGGTCAATTATGTACTCCAAATTACATACTCCAATTATGTACGCCAAAACTCATGTTGAAAGGCTGAATAATATTCCATTGTATAAATACCACATTTTGTTTATCCATTTATCCATCAATAAATCCTAGGGTTAATCATGTTACTATAAAGACACATGCACATGTATGTTTATTGCAGCACTATTCACAATAGCAAAGACTTGGAATCAACCCAAATGTCCATTAATGATAGACTGGATTAAGAAAATGTGGCACATATACACCATGGAGTACTATGCAGTCATAAAAAAGGGTGAGTTCATGTCCTTTGCAGGGACATAGATGAAGCTGGAAACCATCATTCACAGCAAACTATCACAAGGACAGAAAACAAAACACTGCATATTCTCACTTATGGGTCGGAAGTGAACAATGAGAACACTTGGACACAAGGCAGGGAACATCACACACTGGGCTCTGTCAGGGGGTGGGGGGCTGGGGGAGGGATAGCATTAGGAGATATACCTAATGTAAATGATGAGTTGATGGGTGCAGCAAACCGACATGGTACATGTATACCTATGTATCAAACCTGCACGTTGTGCACGTGTACCCTAGAACTTAAAGTACAATTAAAAAAATAAATAAATAAATCCTAGGGTTGTTTCAATCTCTTGGCTATTGCAAATAATGCTGCTACGAACATGTGTGTACAAATATCTGTTTGAAAAGATGTGTAATTGCTGGCAACTATGGTAATTTTATGTTTAATTTTTTTAAGAGATGAGGTCTTGCTATGTTGACCAAACTGGTTTTGAACTTCTGGCCTCAAGTAATCTTCCCACCTCGGCCTCCCAAAGTGCTGAGATTACAGGCATGAGCCACTGCCCCCAGCTTTATGTTTAATTTATTGAAGAAATGTCATACTATTTCCTATAGTTGATACACCATTTAAGAATTCCCACTCAGTAGAGGAATTTATTTTGAGGCTGCTTGTTAGGGCTGACCTGGCTTCCCTGGGTTTCTTGTATAGTCCTTTGTCTTGAGGAAGGCTGAAGAGCTGAGCTGGGTGGAGACTGGCAGGAGACAGATGGCACATTTAAGGGGTAATTGAAGAGTGTCATGAAGGGATAATTCAACATAGGTGAGAACGAGGTTGCAGAAACCAACAAAAGATGATGAGGTCCCAGCAACAATGGGAAGCCACTACCACATCCAGGCTTGAGGAGGTAAAAGGAGGTGGTTGTTCCTGGCAAACCTAGCGAGAGTTGTAGCCATGGGAAAGAGACCACTTGACCAGAGTGTGGCATTAAATAGGGTACTGTAGCCACTGTCATGCCACAGCAAGGCAGGGAGAAACCTGAGGGAATGAATACTGTGAACTTTCTCTTTTCCTGCCATCTGATTACCTGCTAGTTAGTCCCATTGGTTGAGCCAGACAGCAAGGGAGACCAGTTCTATAATCTACAAGGAACTTTTCTATACCTAGAATAGGTTAGAGAAGGGAAGAGAATGGATATGGAGGGTACAATAGAGAATTAGCACAGTGGGTGTCAGGGTCTTCAAGATGCATTCACAGCAGCTTCATTTTAGCTCAGTACAGCACCTTCATGTTTGCAGGTCTTTGCCTCTAATGTCACAGTGAGGAGCATGGAACTGTTTCAGAGAGGGTGCATGAGTCCCCCTGGGTGAATATTCACTTCTAATTAATAATTTTTCTGCATTTGATTCCTAATGTTGGTAAGCTTCTTTCCAGCGAGACTCTATTTCTTATCCATTTGTTTCTACATTTGTGTGTAGTATCACACTGCTCAAATAGCTGAGAACAAGACACAGCTCAGGTAAGTTTTGCCTCTGGGAAGGTGCACTGGGTGAGTCTGAAAGATGGAGGAGAAAGTGCAATTATAAGGGAAGGAGCTTCATCAGTCAAATGTATGAGAGCTGGGTTCCTTGGGTGGAGAAAAGGGATGTGAAGAAAACTATTTGCCAATAGTGAAGAGAAAGAAAAAATTTGTACTGAAGAAGAAAGAAAGTGTGAATGACTCCCAAGGATCAACTTATCTAGTTAACCATTTTACCAGTGACAAACTGTCTTGAGATTCATATGGCAGAAAACATGGAGAGCTGCACAGCCTGTTGTGTTGCAGTAGTCTTCACAGGAGAAAGAAATAACCTTTGATAGTGCTAGGCACTGAGATTTCAGGGCCGATTTATTATTACTGCATAGACTGGCTCATCCTTACTGAAATAGGGCCCAACTCAAAGTCACTTCCTCTGAGTCTGTCCTTGCTGTGCCACAGAGATTTCCTGCAGCATCTTGTCTCGCTTTGATTGTAGAAATTATTCCATTGTTTATACAGAAACTCCTTGAGAGCAGGCACTGTCTTTGATTCATTTTTATGTTCTCAGTGCACTTGTCCCTAGTGCATTTCTATTTTTCCAGCTCAGTGCTGAACATAACATAGGACTTGACATTTTGAAATAAGTAGTGCACTGAGCATAGGGGCTGTGATGGGTTTGTGTTGGTTTCTTCTAACAATCCTTTCCATGCTCAAGCCTCTGGAGTGGGGAAATCATTAATTTTATTTTTTAAATGTAAGATTTCTTAGATATTAATATGTTGAATAGTATAAAAAAGAAGCAATAATTGCCCATCATCCTACTGCCTAGATAATGCTTGATGACATTAGAATAAAATGTAACTAAGGCACATAGCTAGAAAATTCAAATAGTAGAAAAAGGTCCCTCTTCTCAAAGGTAAACACTTAAAGTCTTGTGTATCTTTGCAGAAACATATGTAAATATGACTCTTCCTTTGTGTGTGTGTGTGTGTGTGTGTGTATGTACACATACACAGATGTACTTTTTATGCATTAAAAGGGTCAGACTAAACACACTTTTTCACACTTTTTTGTCCTCTTTAATGGTATATTTGGGCGATTTCTCTACACTAGAATAACTGCTTTGTTCTTTTAAAGGCTCCAACAGTATCCTTTGAATAGATATATCAATTTACGTATCATTAGCTATTTATTTATTTATTTATGACAGAGTCTCACTCTGTCACCCAGGCCGGAGAACAGTGGTGCAATCTCAGCTCACTGCAACCTTTGTTTCCCTGGTTCAAGCAATTCTCGTGCCCCAGCCTCCTGAGTAGCTGGAATCACAGACGTGCACCACCACACCAGCCTAATTTGTTGTATTATTTATTTATTTATTTTTAGTAGAGATGGGGTTTCACCATGTTGGCCAGGCTGGTCTCAAACTCCTGACCTCAAGCGATCTGCCTGCTTCAGCCTCCCAAAGTGCTGGGATTACAGGCGTGAACCAATGCACGCAGCCTGATTAGCTTTTTAGATGGTGTTTTAAGAACACTTTTGAATGAGGAAAAAAAGTTTATAGCCTGTGTCCTAGTCTGTTTTCTGCTGCTACAACAGAGTAACGAGACTGGGTAATTTCTAAACAATAGAAGTTTATTTGGCTCATTATTCTGGAGGCTGGAAAGTCAAGAGCATGGCACCAGCATCTTGTGAGGACCTTCATGCTGCATCGTAACACGGCAGAAGGGCAAGCGAGCACATGGAGACAGAGAGAGGAAGTCAAGCTGAATTCATCCTTTATATATATATATATATATATAAATCCACTCCTGAGATTACTAATCCATTCCCATAATGATGGCATTAATCCTTTACCTAATCACCCCTTAAAGGTCTGACCTTCCAACACTGTCACAATGGCAATTAAATTTCAACCTGAGTTGTGGAAAGGACTTTCAAATGATTGCAGCATGAATGGAAAAATCCAAGTGGTGGGTAAAGAATGAGAAAGAAAAAAGTTGGAAGGAGTAGAAACACATGAACAAAGTAAAAATTTAGAAGAACAATAAAAGCAACCAAACACATTTGAGGGAGAATTTTGCTTTCATTTCAGATTTAGGATATGTTGAATTCTGTAAAAAATGAATTTTGTAACTGCTGTTACAAAGCAACAGTAGGGATTTGAACTAGGTTCAGAATGACCAGAGGGAGAGAGAATCTTGGCAGCAGTCTCTAATATTTACTAGACTTGAGAAGCACAGAGGGAGGATAGGCCATCTGGACAACAGTTACATTTGTCAAGTCAAGAAGTGACCAAAACACATGGTAGCATCTTATCAGTGGGAATAGAGAGGCTATATACATCTAGAGTTTGCAAAAGCGGATGGCTGCAGTGCTTAGGGGAAGAGAGATTTCATCACTAATGTTTGCATTCAGAAAAGGAATAAGAAATAGGGTTTGTGGCACAGAAGAGAGACAACTTAATTTAGTACCAGTCTAGGGAGTTTGGGTTTATATTAGATGTGTGTGTGTGTGTGTGTGTGTGTGTGTACACATACCCCTGCATGCCAACATTTTGTTTTAAAAAAAAAACCAGAGAAAGGAATGGTCACAGAACTAAGTTTAAAACACCTCCTCCTATCTGTCAAACTCTATGCTAGGTACCTTATATAGGAACATATGTTCCCTCATTTCTCCCGCCAACTGTCTTGTGAAGTAGTTTTTATTATTTTTATTTGAGATAAGGAGACCGATGTCCTGAGAAGTTGATATTTGACTGGGACTTGAACCCAAGTCTGTTTGCTTTCAAAGCCCAGGTTCTTTCCTTCATGCCAGTGTATTGTGAAATCTTGAAATATATTAGGAAAACCAATTAAAATGGGCAGGGGTTGGTTATGTGGGTAGAATATTATCTGGGGATAAGGCTAAATATCTAAAGGTCATTAAGAAAATTTCTATTTTCATATAGTTTGTATGTGTTCAGAAAGTAACCCACTGAGTGTGGGTTGAATGGGCAATTGGGATGTTAGAGCACATTGAGCAGTCACTGACAGCAAAGAGAGAGTTAGTTTTTGGGTATGAGAGAGATATGCTTTTAGAGAGAGCCATGCCCTCTATGGTAGGGATATAGATTGAAAGATCTGTTCATGATCAGAGGAAGGTGGGGTGAATGCATCCAACAGGTCAGGGAGCCAGATTTGAAAAACAGAAGAACAAAAATGTTGGCCAAAACATGTTTAGGAAAAGGAAGCTACCATGAGAACAGGGAAAGGGAAGAGAAGCCCCTCAGGGGATCTAACAGGGCTGGGAGGGAGGATATTGAGACTCCACAAATAACACTACCAAGAAAAACAAATGTTTAGTACAGAAGAGAAGAGAAGAGATCTGGCAGTGAGGTGGAGGCCAGTGAGAAACACTACATGGTTGGGAGAGGCTTTGTAAGGTATAGGATAATGGAGATGCACATAGTCAATGGGAACCATTCTCTCTCTCTCTCCCTCTTTTTTTTTTTTTTTTTTTTTTGAGACAGAGTCTCACTCTATTGCCAGGCTGGAGTGCAGTGGTGTGATCTTGGCTCACTGCAACCTCCACCTCCCAGGTTCAAGCAATTCTCCTACCTCAGCCTCCAGAGTAGCTGAGACTACAGGCACATGCCACCACATCCAGAATTTTTGTATTTTTAGTAGAGATGGGGTTACACCATGTTGGCCAGGATAGTCTTGATCTCCTCATTTAGTGATCCACCTGCCTTGGCCTCCCAAAGTTCTAGGATTACAGGCGTGAACCACCACGCCTGGTCCTTTTTTCTTTTTCTTTCTTTTTTGAGACAGAATCTCACTCTGTCACTCAGGCTGGAGTGCAGTGGCATGATCTTGCTTACTACAATCTCTGTCTCCCGGGTTTACCACGCCTAGTTAATTTTTGCATATTTAGTAGAGACAGGGTTTCACCATAGTGCCCAGGCTGGTCTTGAATTCCTGGCCTCAAGTGATCTGCCTGCCTCGGCCTCCCAAAATACAAGGATTCCAGGCATGAGCCACCACGCCTCGACCCATTCTCTTTTCTATTTGAGCACCACACAGACTCACACTAGAACTTTTGTCCACGCCTCACCACATGTGGAGAATCTAGGGAGTGGTGAGGAGATGACGAAGAAAAGCCTAACATGTTTGAAGTTAAACAAAATCACTTCCAGATGGAAAAGTTAGAAGGATAAATTATTTAAACGTCATAAGTGATGTCAGAGGGGAAACTGATACCCATTTCTCAGTTATATGAAGGCGTATGAAATAAAGCATGTTGACAGGGCTGGCTGTCTCCCTTTAAAGACACTAGAGAGAAATAGCCAAACCTCATGTTATGTTGAACTGTTCACACAAAAGGAGACTCTCTTTCAGTAATGATGTTTATATCTGAAAGGAAGGTACAGAAACTCATTCTATGGAGAACATCACAGTATTGACTATTCAAACAGAAGATGTTTTCGGTTCTCTTGGATCCTATAGGATAATACATAATACAAGTAAAACAAAAAACTTTTATCTCTTTAGGTTTCAGCCAGGTTGGGAAGGTGAAAAACCTGTGCAACTATATTTAGAAAGAAGGTATTAAAGTAAACAAGTTCCGCTCATTGAGCATTGACAATTATCAGAAATCTCAAAGGGGAGTCTGTTCCTGCAGGGTCTCTTTGGAGGAACTGAAAATCTCTGCAAATTCAAATGAACTTTATGCATGTGCCAAAAAGGACAGAGTTTGCTATTCTGAACCAAAACTTCAGAGCCCTGGAGGGTGACCTTTAGCTCATATGAATTATTTCTCTTTCATGGTGGCCATTTCCCAGAAGATCTATTTTGCAAGCACACAGCAATCATAATTAGCAGTCCATGCTTTCAGGAAAAGCATGTATGTGTGTTAAGATATCGACATTTTGTTGTTTATATCTCCTACATTTTATATAAATAAAAATAATATTTATTATCTCTTCCATTTTAAGTGTGTTGCATATTTCTTAAAAGTTAATTCATAGCAATTGAGTCAGGATGATGGTTACTGTTTGTTTTGAGATGGAGTGGGTATTACTTACTGAGAGGGATGTGAGAGGGCTTATGGTGAGATGGAAATAGTCCTGATCTAAATGGTGGTCACCTGAGCGTACACATATGTTAATATTCATTGACCTGTTTACCTAAGATTTGTGTACATTATTTAAATTATGCTTCATTAAAAATAAGCAATGCCATTCCTTATAAAATATTTTTAAAATACAGAAAGGTAGAAAGAAAAAGAGTCATTTGTTACTTAGATAAAACTACTGCTAACCCGGTAAAGTATTTACTTTCAGTATTTCTTTCTATGTATATTCTTTATGAATTAAGATTATAATTCATATACAATTTATATCCATTTCTCTCACATATTTAACAGAATCATTTTTTATGTAATTATAAACCTTTGAAAAATGTCAATTTCTCTGAAGATAATGGGGTTGAATTGTGGATGTCCACAGACAGAGGAACACTCTGAGCAACGTGGTGCTAAACGTCAAATTTCAGTGCGTCCTGGCTCAGTGCTCTGTGAGAGAGACTCGTATATTTGCGTAAAAGTATGGAAAGATGAGGTGACTGACAACTTCAGTTTCTAAAATGGAAATTAATTTTGGAATGATAGAGTGTGTGTAGGTTCTGGATGACCAGCAAGCAAATCAAAAGAGGTGTAACTTCCTAAGAGATGCTGTCACTTAGCTAAATCTAGAACATGTTACATTAAGAGATGGAAATGGGAATATTTACCTCAGAACTGCCTTACCGGCAGATGGGTTACAGTTGGGTCATGATACTTATTTCGTAGTCCCCCTGTGTGTCTGAATGAGGCTTGAGTGACTGGAACCCCTGGGTCACAAGCTGATGCCTCTGTTGACCTCAAGTGACATTCTCTAAGCACATCCCAAAGTAAAAGCAGTTGGGAGGTCCAGCTCCATGTGGAAAACTGTCTCACCTTCCAAACTTGTTTGTGGCATGAGATTGAACACACACCTTTGAGTGGGCCATACTCTAAACAAACAGCATAAATTATTATGCAGTTTCTACTGGAAGTTAGCACATAGAAAATTTCTTTCACATCTCTTTTCAATTTGTCTAGACAAGAACCCATAAAGTATGTGGTAGTAACTTATACCTGAAGAGTCCAGAGGTCATGGAGGTTGATGATTTGCCCAAGGTCACATAATTAGTAGGTGGCAATGTTGGTGTTCAAATCCAGATTTTTCTATCTGATACTTCTACTGTTTAGATGGTTTTTAATTATCCATTTTTTAAACCTGCTGAAACTTTTTTCCCCCCAAACCAAATATTTGGCAGAACCATAATAAATAAAAAGGGCTAAACACAGAACTGCTGTGGTTGAAAAGGGAGTAGTGGACCTAGCATGCTTTAGCAAAGCCCTCTGCTCATCTTCCTTGGCACCTGAGTCACCTCTGTGGGACCCAGACATCAAGGGACCCAATTTGAAGCTGCTGCCCTCTTTCTTATCACTCCACCAAGATTAGTCTTGGCAGTCCTTGAGCACTAATAGCAAAAACCCAGTCCTTTTGTCCTATGCACTAGTCAGTTTGGCTGCTACCACAAAATACCTTAGACTGCGTAATTTATAAATAACAGAAATGTATTGCTCACAGTTCTGGAGGCTGATAAGTCCAAGGTTAAGGCACCAGCAGATTTGATGTCTGGTAAGGGCCTGTTCCTCATAAGTGGCACCTTCTAGCTGTGTCCTCATGTGGCAGAAGAGATGAACAAGCTCCTTTTTCATAAGGACATTAATCCTATTCATGAGGTCTCTACCCTCATGACACAATTACTTCCCAAAGGCTGCACCTGTTAACTCCATCACCTGAGGGTTAGGTTTCAACATACGAATTTTTGGTCAGGGGAACACTAACATTCAGACATAGATCAACATTAGTTTTCAGTTTTTGAGGTTTTAATTTTAGTTTATCTCTTGGTTCATTGGTCAGTTGCAATGTGTATTTCCTCAAGGAACGACAAGGGTTATATTTTCTTGAGCTTGTACATATCTGATACTGCCTTAGGTTTCTATTATACAAAAATAATAACTCAGCCTGGAATGAAAATTCATATTCACTAACGTTCAACCTCCAAACTCTCTAGATGTTGCTCCATTGTCGTCTTGTATTTAGTGTTGCAAAGATGTTAACTTGTATACTATAATATTCACATCTTTCAAGTTAATTTCTTTCAGCCCAGATTTTGACAAAATGTTTTTTTGTTATCCTTGTAATAAAAAATACAACTAGAAGTCTAAGTGAGGTTGTCTATTTAAGATTCTACTTGTAATATGGTCACTCATTTCAATATTCAAGTTGTTTCTCAGGGTTGAAAATTTTCTATAACTCTGTCTTCATTTATTTCTTCAGTTTCAAGAGCTATAGCTTTTTCTGAACGGGATTTTAGCTATGAAAGGCTATGAACAAAGCTTAAACCTATTATTTTTTTCTCATAATTTTTATCTCTATGTAATTTTTCTCCAAATTCCAAGAAAATGTCTCAAGTAAGTTCTCCATATTATTCATCCACTTTTCTGAAGTTTTAAACTGGGCTCTTTATTGGTCCCAGGAGTTATTCTAATTTTTCTATTGCATTTTAAATTTTTCTTGCAACCCTGCTTGCCTCATCTGTGTTCATTTTTATCTTATTCTAATTTCTTGTCATCTCACTCTCCTCTTTCCTTTCTTTTTCTTCTTTTTATTTATTTATTTTTTAACAATTTTTTTGTTCCTATTACATGTCCCTGTCTTTTCACCCTTATTTGCTTAAGGGTGAAAATCCATTAAGTTTCTCTGACTACTCATGTGTAAATATTCCATTATCATTGTCTATTCAGACATCAGAGCAAAACTGTGGAATAAGTTGAGTGAAAGAAATAAAGAGTACTGGACACGGTGGTTCATGCTTGTAATCCCAGCACTTTGGGAGGCTGAGGCAGGCAGATCACCTGAGGTAAGCGATACCAGCCTGGCCAACATGGTGAAACCCCATCTCTACTAAAAATACAAAATTAGCCAGGCATGGTGGTGTGCACCTGTAATCCCAGCTACTTGGGAGGCTGAGGCAGAAGAATCGCTTGAACCTAGGAGTCAGAGGTTGCAGTGAGCTGAGATCATGCCACTGCACTCCAGCCTGGGCGACAGAGCAAGACTCTGTCTCAGAAAAAAAAGAAGAAAAAAGAAAAAAAAAGAAATAAAGAGTGGGTCTTCACCAGGCATTATAGTAGTTCCTCCCTCTTTCATAGGAGTTATGTTCCAAGAATCCCAGTGGATGCCTGAAACCATGGGTAATACCAAATCCTATATATATTATGTTTTTTTCCTATACATACATACCTATGGTGAAATTTTTTTTTTTTTTATTATACTTTAAGTTCTAGGGTACATGTGCATAGCGTGCAGGTTTGTTACATATGTATACTTGTGCCGTGTTGGTGTGCTGCACCCATCAACTCGTCAG
>NW_012111808.1:3783374-3822279 GCF_000951035.1 Colobus angolensis palliatus | reverse complement strand
GTTCCTATTCGGCCATCTTGCTTCGGTGAAATTTAACTAATAAATTAGGCAAGGAAAATATTAACAACAATAACTAATAATAAAATGGAACAAGTATAATTATTTGTCATAATAAAATTTGTGTGAATGTAGTCTATCTCTCTCAAAAGTATCTTACTGTAGTGTACTTATGTTTCTTCTTGTGATGATCTGACATGATAAAATGCCTGCCTGATGAGATAAGGTGAGGTGAATGATGTAGGAATTGTGACATAGTGCTAGGCTACTGTTGACCTTCTGGTGATCTGTCAGAAGAAGGACAATCCTGACATCCATCAGGAGCAGATGATGGTGTTGATGACTAATAGGTGAATAGCATGGACAGCATGGACACATTCGACAAAGGATAATTTGTGTCCTGTGCAGGACAGAGTGGGATGGCGGAAGATTTCACCATGCTACTCAGAATGGCACACAATTTAAAATTTAAGAATTGTTTATTTCCAGAATTTTCCATTTAATATTTTCAGACTGCAATAACATAATGTTGACTGCAGAAAGTGAAACTTCAAATAAGGGGAGATAACTGTATTGGATAAATAGAATAGAGAAATCTGATACAGCCATAAGAAGGTATTTAGTATAGCACTAAATACATAGAAGATATTTACTACGTGGCAACTCTTGATATTTATTTTCTACATGATTTTGCACATGAAATTTCATGAATGACTTAAGACATTATTGCTCCTGATTTACAAATGAAGTTTAGGGAGATTAAATGATTTTCTCATATTCATGCTGCTATTTGATGTCAGAGTTAAATCTCCCACATTTCAGTCATGTAAGGAGATCCTCTGAGACCCAGAGGTCATCTGGGGACAACGTTCTTTAACATTCTCAGGTTGCACATGAAGAAACAAGTTTGAAGAAGAGGAGGCTTCTTAAGGTTTTATAACTAATTAGTGGTTGTGTCTGGACTGGAACACACTGCCCCATGACTAAATTTTCCTTTCCTATTTATTGAAATTGTACAGAAAATAGTCACAAAAAATTTGGCTTTATCCTTCCTTCTGCAGAATTCACCTCCCATAATGCTGGGCTGTTGTTTTTGTCTGCACAGCTTCCCTTTCTTTGAGGGGAACCATTTCTCTCCTGTTCTCTGTCGTTCTGGTGAGATGGTCAGTCATAGCACTTGCCTGCCTGTCTGCATGTACAGCACATATAATGTATCTTATAATAAAGACAACGTTTTCCCTTTGTGTGCAATAATGTTAGTAAGTGGGGGAAAAGATTGAAATAATAATAAGATTATTAATGATGAAATTTGTGTTTACAGAGTAAAGAAGTGAAGCGTGTCTTTATTAGACAGTACTGGATGAACAGTACTGTGAAATGTGAAATAGCACGAAGGGCATCTTTTGCGCTTTATCTGCCATTCCCAGTTCCCTAAACTGTTACCACTCATATCAGAAAAGCTGAGGACAGCAGTGTGTACCTTTGGAGTATAAGGTGACAAGGTTTTGACTGGAAATTTTGGGGGTTCTAATAAAAAGACCCCTTTCCTCTTTTACCTTCTTCCTTGCCCTACTTATGTTAATACACACGCCCACAATTTCTGGGGATGGTGGTAATATTTATGCCATTTGTTTTCCTGAGTCATAGAGTACACTTTCCAGCTACAAAGTCAAATGAGAGTATACTTTTGAGAAGTAGAAGAAGAAAATGCAATGAAATACGGAAATAATACTCCACATAGACTTGAAAAACCTAATGGTTTAACCCAAACAGAGTCCAACCTGATAAGTGAAATGGCCTCTGAAGTTCAAGCTAACTTTTGTACAGCCAGAGTGGTATGGGAAGCAATTTAATTATGATTACTGAGGGTGACGTCTCTGTGTGCTAACTGATGAGGACATCACAGGCCGCAGATGGGAACCCAGGAGTCCTGATGTGTGGTGCAATCTCCTCACCCTCTGGAGAAAGTCCCATTGGAGGAGGCATGGGTGGCACAGGAATCAATTACGCAGGACAGAGTGCTTTCCGTGGTGTACCCTTTTATGCGGCAAAAATTATGCTTCTGGAGATGTAATATAAGTTGAGTCATTTGGACTCCTGGGAGTGAAGGCTACAAGTACTCAGTGGATTCTGTGAAATTATTCTGAGATCACCATTACCAATGATGGCCTGGAGGAGGAGGAGGAGGAGGGAAAATTAGGGGCCTTATCACACTCTGCACCATCCCCTCCCTCCTGGGAAACGGGCTGTCGCAGAGGCCCAGAAGACCCATATAGACCTGCATCTGTGACTCGGAGCTTGCCTTGGGCTTTCTGTGTTGGCTTAATTTGCCTGCTGAAGTGTTGGGGACATAACCTATGAGAGTGTGAGTCAAGCCCCTTAATAGACGACATCTGAAGCCCCCGAGAAATCCACTCCACTTTGCCAAGGAATCAGCAGTGACTGCCTCTCCTTGGCTTTCTTTTCCCTTCTTCTTCCTCATGTATTTTGTCAATGTGTAAAAAATATCAGGTATGTTGCACTGAATTTTATTTCCCAAAATTCATATACTGAAGTTCCAACTTCCAGTACATCAAAATATGACTTTTTGGAGATAAGATCTTGAAAGAGGTAATTAAGTTCCAATGAGGCCAGTAGGGTGGGTCATAATTCAGTAGGACTCTGCCTGGATACAAAAGGAGATTAGGGCCGGGGTGGTGCTTAATGCCTGTAATCCCAGGACTTTGGGAGGCCAAGGAGGATGGATCACCTGAGGTCAGGCGTTCGAGAACAGCCTGACCAACACGGTGAAACCTCGTCTCTACTAAAAATACAAAAATCAGCCTGGTCCTGTGGCAGGGGCCTGTAATCCCAGCTACTCTGGGGGCTGAGGCAGGAGAATAGCTTGAACCCGGGAGGTGGAGTTTGCGGTAAACTGAGATTGCGCCACTGCACTCCAGGCTGGGCGACGACAGAGCAAGACTCCGTCTCAAGAAAAAGGAGATTTGGACACTGACAGGTACAGAGAGAAGTCCAAGTCAAGGAGAGGGGTCTCAGAAGACACCACCTTGCCAACGCCTTGATCTTGTGATCTTCTAGCCTCCTGAACTGTGAGACAGGAATTTTTTGCTGTTGAAGCCACTGAGTCTATGGTACTTTGTTACAGCAGCCCTGGAAAGCCGCCACCCCAGGACTGTGTTCTAGCTCATGCCGTCAATGCTCTCTGGGATCCTAGAGGAGGAGGCCCATGCCTGGTGGCGTCTGAATGGCAAACACAGACCCCTGACTCGGGCCCACTCAGATGTGCTGCCCTGGGTTCAGGGCCTTTACAGTTCCAAGTGCCAGGTGACAGAGTTATTATTTTTTTTTTCGCATTGAAAAACGTCAAGCTGATCAAAGAAACAAACACTTTTAATGAAACATATGTGGGACACTTAGAAGGAGAAGATTTGTAGTGTCTGCTGTGAAACCCGAAGGCTTATGGAAAGTGTGAAGTAGGAGGAGAAAGATGAGGGACTCTGATGCCAGAGGAGACATGGCCTAAATATGAAACAGAAGGAAAAATCATTCTTGTCTGTAAAATCACAACTCATTTCCGTGTTGAACGTAAATCACTGGTACGCACATAGGCCATTTTCATCTAACTACACTCAGGTCTTTTCACACCCATCACAATAATGTACACTTCGATTTTAGGGAAGGAAATGAAACTTAGATGTTGAGATGTAAAATTGTCGGGATTGCTTCAAAATGCAAACTCTAAAAATGCCCCCTCATCCTCATTAGAATGTTGAGGGTCAAGAATAATGTGGATATATTTGTCTAGTTTTCAAAACTAGACAATATGTTGACTCCCTTTTGCAAATTCGGATCTAAAATAAAATCCTGCATAAAGATGAAACGCTGGCTGGGTGTGGTGGCTCATGCCTGTAATCTCATCGTTTTGGGAGGCCAAGGCAGGCAGATTACCTGAGGTCAGGAATTTGAGACCGGCCTGGCTAATGTGGAAACCCTGTTTCTACTAGAATTAGCTGTGCGTGGTGGCGGGCGTTTATAGTCCCAGCTACTCAGGAGGCTGAGGCAGGAGAATCGCTTGAACCCAGGAGGCAGACGTTGCAATGAACCGAGATCATGCCACTGCACTCCAGCCGGGGTGACAGAGCGAGATTCTATCTCAAAACAAACAAACAAACAAATGGAATGCTGCCGCATGAAAAGGCAGTGAACGATTCCACTTTGGAAAGTTGTGCCACCCACAGTATGGGCAGGGTGATCCTATGCTTCACATGGCACGAAAGCTGGTTTTGAACATTTTGACTAGATATTAAATTAATATTTATTACATTTCTAAAGAAGCCTGCAAAATATGTGTGGGTTTGTCTGTATAGTTTTAAGGAAGGATAATATGTGCATTTGCTATGGTATACAAATTATGACCAATACATTATTCCTTTCATAATATTTACAAAATATCTTGCCTTCAAATCAGTTTGGAAATATCCACAAACCTGTTGTCTGTGTTTTCACAATTGTAGATTTTTCTTTCCTATTGGCAATTTCAAGCCTGGGCTGGATAGCAGGTAAGCTTAGGAAGGATGGGGCCAGGGAGTGGAGGGCGGCTGGGACTGACCCCTGGCCTGGCTGCTCTCTGCCCCTGGTCTCTTTCCTTTCCCTGGAGTGGGCCCCGGGAAGACGGATCTCTGAACTTCTCAAAGAACAGACTTTTCTTTTTCCTTCTCCTCAAACGATCAAGGTCATTGGGAAGTAGAGGCCTGAGTATAGAGCCAGAAATGAAGTTTGTGTATGTGTGTGTGACAGAGGGTGTATGTGAGAGAAAGTGTGTGTGTGGGAGTATGTGAAAGTGTGTGAGTGTGTGTGCGAGAAATTGTGTGTGTGAGTGTGTGAGAGTGTATGTGTGTGTGAGAAAGTGTATTAGAGAGGGTGGAATGTGTGTGAGAGGGAGCCAGTGTGTGTGAGTGTGTATGTTTGAGAGTGTGTGAGTGTGAGAGTGTGTGAGTGTGAGAGTACGTGTGAGTGTGTATGTGAGAGAGTGTGTGTGCATGAGAGAGACAGAGTGTGTGTGTGTGTATGTGTGTGTGTGTGTCAGAGAAAGAGAAAGAGAGCGTAGATGACAAGATTGGAGGAATGGAGAGGTTTCAGGGTGATTCTTGTCTGTGGGGCCACATAAGGAGATCCTGGAAGAGACATTTGCTTCTGAGTATTCCCAGCTCCCAGCTTAGGGGTGAATTAGGTTGGGGTAAGAAATGTCTGTTTCATGAGTCCTGCCTGGCCACCAGCCCTCTGAAAGAACAGCTCCAGGTACTGTGACGCTCTGCCTACCCCACTCGAGTCAACTCCTCTTTCTTCACGTTTTGATTTTTACCTGAAACAAAGTTCATTGTTTGTAACACGTGACTCAAATATCTTGGAGTGTCATAGAAATACTTGAAAAAGGTGTGCAGTCACTAAGCATGGCTCTTCAACAGAAATAATTATTTTTACCTGGACATCAGTTTGAATTCATCAAATGTATGTAGAGCTCCCTTGGGATTGAAAAAATAAAATTTATTGTAAATCATTGCTAAATTCAGGGAAATTTTTTGGTCATCTCTTTTTTCAAATCTGTGTAAAACACAGCCATAATCATTTGGAAGTCTGCAATTTTATTTTATTTTTTAACTTCAGAAGAGTCTTCTTGATGGAACTGATTGTTCAGATCCTTCATATGCCCAACTGCACTCTGCTTATAAAACCCTAGTTTTATGATTATAACTGCAAACTCAACTAGCCTTTGGGTTACTGCTTACTGAGAACATGCCAGCGTCAAGATGTAATACTCTGGGCAATTAAGGAGATGGTTTTACTCAGACCACTGCAATAGGGAGAATGTTCATTGGTGAGGAATATCTCAGGGGAAAGAAGGAAGGGACTGTAAGGTTTTGTAGAAGCAGGTAAACCAAAGAGTCATCTGTGAGTCGTATGGTAGGCATGAGGAAAGAGAGTGATGCATTTTGTTTAGAATATAAAAGAGCAGCATGGTTCATTGCATTTAACCCTTCCCAAAAATACCAGTGGGTGCAGAGGAGGGTGGGGGATTTCTTACTCAACATTATTTTCCAGAAGCATAGGACTTAAGTAAAGTTCAACCTTGTCACCAGAAACATTGTATATTGACTTGACTCAGCCACTCTGGCAGAATTTCTCTGTGATTCATTTGCTGGGTGTTAAGTTTAGTGTCACAAAACTCAGGTGTCCAAAGATTAACCTTCTTTTTCTGTAACTGAACTGAAATAGGATCTCAATTCTTTTTTCCCGCTGATGTCAGGGAATTAAATATCAGTTACTTTCATGTCAACTTAATCACCATAGGATTTTGGTCACCTGAGTATTTAGTCGTTCATTCAGAGCCAAATCTCTCCTTTCCCCTTCTCCCTGGGTGTTGATCAAAGTACCAGTTAAGTTCCATTCTGGTATTTGGGGGAGGCATTCCTCTGGTCTTAGACTATCAGCATCTCTCCCTTTTGGATTAATAGCAGAAGGGTCCTAAGGGCCCTTGTCTCTGTCCACGTGGTTCCCTCTGTGTCCTTGTTCTCCTGCATGTAAGGTCCCCACAGGTCTAGCACCATTCTTTCAGCACATCTGTGCCCCTGTTGGGTACAGCAGGGAAGAACGCAGGGCTTGGGGTGAGAGGCCTAATTTAATGTTGACAGCTACCTTTAAGAAGCAGGATAAAAAATGATGATTTCATGGAAGTTGAATATATTAATCGGTATATTTCCTGGCTTGGAAGCACTTTCATTTTGAGTAGGTATCAATGAAAGCTGAATGCTTTACTTTATAATTTCATACCTCTTTTGACTAGAAGAACTTTCCATAGGCCAACACCTGGCTCATACATTTTAAACTGTTCTCTACTACCCATCTTGTTCTGGTTCTTGGTGCTGTAGGATATGTTTACATCATATTGTAACTTTGGGCTCTGTAACTTTGTGCCATGACTCTGGCTGAGTCGGCACAGTGGATGCTAGGAGGAGTTTTGGCACTCATTTGTATACTTGGATAGCTAGCATAAACAATTATACACAGAAGTGGCTGGGAACCATGTAAATATATCTGACTAAACTCAAATATAAATGTATCCTCAATTCAACTTCCTCTTAGCTGTATCAAAAATATGCTGATGGCTACTCCAACACCATCTGACACAGAGGGAAGTGTGACAGAGAGGAAGTTGCAATGAAAAGAAACAGTGGTCTTAACCAATTGCGTTAAAATATTTTACTGTTGTGAATTTTATAAAAACCTCGGACCATGTGAACACATCGCCAGGACTTCTTCTGGGACTTTGTAAAGGGGGTATGCAAATGAGGGCTCTGAAGCCTAAACTTCCTTAGCTTCATGATAAACCCCTCTTTTTGTGCATGGAGGACTTCAGATGCTCTCTCTACCTCACTGGTATTGTGGAAGGCTCAGGGTATCATCGTAAAGCCTCTCTGCAGATATGTCCTACTACCATTTTCACCTGACTGTTGCAAAACTGTGTTGGAACAAGGGACTTCTCCATGAGACTGCTGATTACCTAGGCTTCAGCCTCTACTTTAAGGACCTATAAACCTTTTTTGGGATTCTTGAATTTAGAGTTTCTGGAATGTCTTTCCTAGTATAGGGCTTGGCTTGGAGGGAAGGGGCAAACCATCTAAATCCACGAGTATCTAAACTATTCTCTGACTCCCCATTGCTTCTTCTTTTCTTCTTCCTTCCACATACTGTTCAACATGAGTCTCTTTTTGGGCCAGAAAACTATAGTTTACATCATCAGGCATTCTCTCTTCCTTTCTGGCTTAACACTTCAGACTATTAGCTTTTTGAAGGTCAGAACTCTTTTTCTTCTTCAAAAAGCTCTGCTCTTGCAATGGAAAGATTGAATTTTCAAAAACTTTGTCTCTTTTGCAAATTTAAAATATCTTTTTATGCCCCCTCTCAAGTTCTTTGTTTTGGGCTAATTCATTGAATGCCATTGATTTAATGAGCAGAGGACTGTGGGCTCAGTTATGATCTTTATGTTTTATCTAGCCACATTCCCTTTTGGGCTTTGGAATTCCAGTTCTTGGTTGACAATTTTCTTGAGAAAACTTGTCAAATGGAATTATTAAATTCTTGTGAGGTATGGCATTAGTAACCAACTTTCAAAATGGTATCAATGGCATTCTTTTTCTCTTTATTCGTTTATTCAAAAACAATTTAGTGGTCACATACTACTTTGATGCTACATAGACGTTACGGTTGTGTTGGGGATGCAAGTTGAAAAGACAGGTATGGTTTCCACCCTCATTTAGCTTACCATTTAATTGAGAGAATGTACAGCAGATACAATTATATAATTTGTAGAATATTTAACTATATTATACACTACTAATGGAAGCAAAAGTTGCCATGAGAGAGATTGGTAAAAAGATTTAATTTACATAATCTTAAAAAAAAGTATAACTCCCCAAGGCAATCCCTCCCCCCTCCCCCCTCCCCATGATAGGCCCCAGTGTGTGATGTTCCCCTTCCCGAGTCCAAGTGATCTCATTGTTCAGTTCCCACCTGGAGTTATACCTGATATAAATGATGAATTGATGGGTGCTGACGAGTTGATGGGTGCAGCACACCAACATGGCACAAGTATACATATGTAACAAACCTGCACGTTATGCACATGTACCCTAGAACTTAAAGTACAATAATAAAAAAAAAATAAATAAAAAAATAAATAAAAAAAAAGTAGTTTGGGCATTACAATGCCTGATACTTGAAATTTGTGAAATAATTATTTATTGAATGACCAATTGGATGAATGAATAATAGAAGGAAGTGGAGTTCTTCCTTCTTTCCTTCATGCCAAGGAGCAGAGACAAACTTTCTAGAACTTTTTCTGTGTATTTTCTGCTTAAAAGACATATATTTCTGTTTCTTAAAGATTTAGTTGATATAGGACACGGGTAGGAGGATAAGGTATTAAACTTAGTTTTGAAAGATAGAATGTCAAAATTAATACCAAGGTGAAACTTTAGCTTCTAGATCAATTTTGTAAGTAGTACCATGATTCCTAACAAGTACAACTTGTGGGATATAAATGATCTTATAGATGAGGAAAGCGAGGCACAAACAGGTTAGGTGCCCTATCCTAGTAGTTGTATTCTACAATCCAAGGCTATCACTTTCTTCATTGACACATGGCCTCAGTCTTTGTCCACTGCACTACCCTGGTTACACACTATACTCAATTTGTTAATCATTTTTTAATGTCTCCTTATGCCATGTACCCAGGTACCCAGACAATCAGTGATGCTTCAAGAAGCTCACAATTGGTAAGACAGACCAAAACATAATTAGCAGAAAAATAGAACAAGTTCTAGTAAATGAGAGAGAGAAGAATAAGCATATAGCTGTACTGTCCAATACCATAGCCACTAGTGAAATGTAGTTATTTAAAGTAAGGTTAATTATATAAAATTAAAATTAATAAATAAAACTGGAAATTTAGTTTCTTGCTTGCACTAGTCACATTTTTGTTCTTAACAGTCACAGGAGGCTATAGGTCATCATGTTGGGCATTGCCAATTGCAACAATTGCAACATTTTCATTATCATAGTAGGTTCTATTGTATAGTGCAGGTCTAAAGCTCCTGTTATGATGATGTGGTAAGTCCAGGGAAGCCAAGGGTGAACTCTTGTAATGATGGAATTGTTACCAATTCTGGAGAGGAGTCATCTTTGACAGTCTGTGTATCAGTCACTAGATTAAAATGACACCAGTCTTTTTTAAAGGAAGGAATTAAATATAAAAATTTATAACTAGATATTGGAGAAAAGGAAAAATAAACAAAAGTATCACCCCCAGAGTTTAGGAAACAAAGTGCAGTGGTTAGAATTATTGAAACTTAGAAACTTGGAGATGGGATGTATAGAGCTGAAATTAAGACTTTTGAGGAGATGCTACTAGCTGGCTGGTTCTAGTGTCTTTGAACTTGGATGGGGGACCCTGTGGGGCTGGGACACAGACTTTTGAGGAAGAGATTCTGCTTGACTGGTGCTGGTGTCTCTGAGCTGGGAGAAGGGGCTTCATGGACTGAGACCTGGATGTCTATGTGGGAGTGGTAACTGTTGATGACTGGCTTGTTCTCATGTTTTTGAGGGGGCATAATGAACCTGGTTCTGGGAGTGTGGGAAAACCACAAATTGTAATGGACAGTAGGTATTGAAATGAACTGCCACTACAGGGTGGAAAGTGTGGCTGGGGTGATGCCCACAGGAATGGGAAGAAAACAGGAGGCAAACACAAAGCAGTAAATCTCTTCCTCCTCCTTCCAGTCTTCTTCTAACACCCTTTTGGTTAAGCCTAACAAGCAGCCAGCATCAAAGCAGAAATGTAGTTTGCTGAGTCTGCCAATATAATGAAGTAGTATATGGGGAGGAAGGAGGGTTTGTATAAGAAATAATTCGACTGGCCTTTATCCCTAATTCTTAGGTGGGGTACTCTAAATTCTTGGAATTTCTTGAGTAATAAGAGTACCTTTTTATTCATGGCCCCTTGGATCACACCTAAGCTTAGGCTAATGAGATGACTCAGGTGAGGCTTATCACCAGAAAGACCAACCAAGTGATTAAAGAGGGACTTTGAGCCAGTCTGACGTCTGGGGAAGAGAGGGGAGTTGGAGATTATTTAATCACTCATGTCTATGTAATGAAATGCCAATAAAAACTCTGGACACCAAAGCTCACAGCTTTCTGCTTGGTGAACATATCAGTATGACTGGATAGTGATGTGCTCTGATTTAATGAGGTAAAGGCACAAAAGCCCTGTGTTTGGGACACTCCTAGACCTTGCTACGTCTCCCTTCATTTGGTTGGTCTTAATTAGTATCCTTTAATAACAAAACTGTAGTTGTAAGTATAGCACTTTCCTGAGTTCTATGAGTCATTCTAGCAAATTATTTAACATGGTTGAGGCCATGGAAACTCCCAGGATATGTAGCCAGTTGGTCAGAAGTGCAGGTAGCCTGGGCACCCCTGAAATTGCAGCTGGTATATGAAGAACAGGTCGTCTTATTGGGGACCATGCCCTTAAACCTATGGAGTCTGATGCTAACTCTGAGTGGTTGGCATTGGAATTAAATTATGTTGCAGTATTGCAGGGGGATAAGTGAGAGACAGATTTGAAGCTCTGAATCAATAGTTTGATAAATTGGTCCAGTGTGGTAAAACTGCAAATTATTATGAAGTGGTAATATTCTGATTGTTTATTGCTGTGTAACAAACTACCCTCAGACTTCTGCTCACGGATTTTGTTAATCAGGAATTCAGAGAAAGCTCTTCCCAGCTTTATAATGTCTGGAGTCTCAGCTGGGGTAATTTGAATGGTGCAGTTAACTTGGATTGTGAGGGCTGGTCTGGAGGACCCATTTCTGAGGAGACTTCTTCAATCACATGTCTGGTGTTTGGGCTGAAGTGCTGAAAGGTGAGCCCAGCTGGGACTGTTGACCAGTACATCTACATGTGGCCATGTTAGCTTAGAAGTCTCAGAGAAGTTGACCTTCTTACATGCTAGCTTTAGGGCTCCAAGTGTGCAGGTTCCAGTGAACAAAGTGAAAGCTGACTCTGAGGTCACATAGCATCACTTCTATCATACTGCACTGGCCAAAACTGCCAGCCCACCTGATTCAATGGGAAGAGATAGAAACCTCACTCCCTGATCGCAGGAGTGCCAAATAATTGGCAGTCACATTTTAAATCTGCTTTAGGTAGCATCCAAAAGGTTATTAATGTGACAAAATTTGATGCAGAGCAGCTTCAATTATGGTCTCTAAGGGAGAATCACAGCTATGTACAACCCAGGCCCTATGGTGGGTGACTATACAACTAAGCAAAGGTGTTGTACCTGAAAATAACTCAAGCAATACACTTTGAAATGCAACAAGTTACCATATTGCATTGCAATTGATTTTTCTGTAACTCCACTTAAACTACAATCTTTCTGAGAGCAGAACTTACATCTGTGTTTTCCACCATGGTATTCCTAGTGCCTGGCACAGTGATTGAGATATAGTGGGCAGGGTATATATTTCAGACTTTTTTTCAATCTTTCAAAATTTATTAAAACTTGTTTTGTGAACTAACATATGATCTATCCTGGAGAATGTTCCATGTACACTTGAGAAAAATATGTATTCTGCTATTATTGGGAGGAATGTTCTGTATAGGTCTGTTCAGTCCAATTGGCCTGTAGTATGTTCCAGTCTTTGTTTTTTTATTGATCTTCTGTTTCTTTGTTCTATCCATTATTGAAAGTAAGGTTTTGAAGTCCTCTACTATTATTGTCAAACTGTCTGTTTCTGCCTTCAAATCTGTCAATATTTGTTTCATATATTTATGAACTCTGATGTTTGGTGATGTATGTTTATAATTGCTTTATCTTCTTGATGAATTGACCTTTTATCATTAGATAATGTCTTTTATTGTCTCTTATAATGATTTGGACTTAAACTCTATTTGTGTGATATTAATTTTTTTTTTTTTTTTTTTTGAGACAGAGTCTCGCTTTATCGCCCGGGCTGGAGTGCAGGGGCCAGATCTCAGCTCACTGCAAGCTCCGCCTTCCGCGTTTACGCCATTCTCCTGTCTCAGCCTCGGAGTAGCTGGGATTACAGGCGCCCGCTACCACGCCCGGCTAGTTTTTTTTTTTTTTAGTAGAGACGGGGTTTCACTGTGTTAGCCAGGATGGTCTCGATCTCCTGACCTCATGATCCGCCCGTCTTGGCCTCCCAAAGTGCTGGGATTACAGGCTTGAGCCACTGCGCCCGGCTCCCCGTGTGATATTAGTATAGCCACCTCTGCTCTCTTTTGTTTACTATTTGCATGAAATATCCTTTTACATCCTGTCACTTTCAACCTATGTGCATCCTTAGATCTAAAGTAAGTTTATTGTAGACAGTGTATAGTTGGATTATCTCAGGAATTTTTATTTACTACATTTTTGTTTTATTTTTAATAACTTAAACTTTTATTTTAGATTCAGGGGGTACATGTGCAGGCTTCTTACCTGGGTATATTCCATGAGGCTGAGGTTTGAGATATGATTGATCCTGCCACCCAGGTACTGAACGTAGTATCCAATAGTTAGTTTTTCAACCCTTGTCATCATCTCTCCTACTCACTCCCCTCTAGTAGTCCCCAGTGTCTACTGTTGCCATCTTTATGTCCTCAAATAACCAGTGTTTAGCGCCCATCTATAAGTGAGAACATATGATATTTGATTTTCTGTTCCTGCATTAATTTTCTTAGGACAATGACTTCCAGCTGTATCCTTGTTGCTGCAAAAGACATGATTTTATTCTTTTTTTATGGCTACATAGTATTCCATTTAACCCCATTTTTAAACATGAGGAAGGAGTCCCAGAGAATTTAGGTAATTTGTCAAGATAGCAGTAAGTGGTGCAGTGAGGTTTATTGAAGAGTCTTTATGGATTTTAAAGTATAGTTGAAGTGAAATAGTAGGAAGGGCATTCTAAGAAGAGAGAACACCATGAGCAGAGCCCCAGAAGTATGAGAAACATGGTGTGTCTGTGTGTGACTGTGTGTCTGTGTCTGTGTGTGTCTATGGTTGTGTGTCTGTGTATGTCGGTGTGGTATACCAAATGGTATGTTGGTAGTTTGATGTGTGAATGGTCAGGACATGAAACCAGAGGGATGAACACACCCAGATCGCTGAGGGCTTTGAATACTTTGATAAGGTGCTTAGATTTTTATCCTATAGATGATTGGGAATACTTTAAGTAGGAGAGACAAGCGACAAGCTTAGATTTATATTTGATAGCTGTTTATATCACACTATGAAGGATGAAATCAGGGAGGATAAGATGAGAGAGAGGCAGATGGTCAAGAACTCCTGCAACAATGTGTAGAGAGATGATGAAATCCTGAAACAGGGCCGTGTGGTGGTGTCTTCCTCAAGACTTCCTAATTACAAGGCTGGATTCAGACCTAGAAACTAAAAATAAGGACAATACAAAACCATAAAGCCCAAAGCTTGCATGCATGCTAAAATTAAAAATGTGTCTTTTCAGATTTTGTATTGAAAATTTCTGGGTAAGTTCTTTGAAGTTGAACTTTTCTCCTTTACTGGTTATAATTCACTGGTGTTTTTTTGCGTGGATTAGAGCATCCTTTGGGTAATCCAGCAGTGAATATCAGCAGCGATCTGCTGGAGGGTCATAATCTTAGGGTTGACCTTGTTGACATCTATGATATTAATGATAGTATTAATATACTCATCCTCCAAATTATAAAAGCACATCTCTATAAGCTAGGCCTAAGATACAGAAGCAGAGCTCTTGAGAGTAAGTATTATAGTGGTCAGGAATTTAGAGCCAGACTCCCTGAATTTATATTATGCTTCGCTACTTACTAGCTTTGTTATCTTGGACAAGATACAAACAAAACAAGCACAAACCACTCTGTGCCTCAGTTTCTCCATATGTAAAGTAGGATCAATAACAGTGTCTGCCTTCTGATTTGTTATAAGGACTAATATCTTTAAAGTAGCACAGTGCCCGGCATATAGTAAGAACTCAATAAAGTAAGCACTGAGCTCAAGGCTCAGTCCTCCATACTCTCTTTCGCATCCTAGAATTCAACAGCACTAGGGCTCTAAAGTACCCTTGGCATGTTGATGACTCCTAAGTATTTATCTCCAGCCCTGACTCTCAAGACATGATACATACATAAGGCATTTTTAATATTATACTCTTCCCAGTCATCCCTGCACACAGTGGTTCCTTGGTGTTCCAAACCCTAAACTTGTTTGTCCAGTTGGTGAGCACTGTGGTGGCGGCCTCCTGGTAGGCAGTAATAAGTAAGATCTAACTCAAGCTCTAGAGTTAGATCAGGTTCAAAATCTAGCTCTACCACTTGTCTGGCTGGCAAATTTATTGAACTTTTGTAATCCGCCATTTCCTCATATAAAATAGTCTTGCACTCTTTGGGATGTATTTGGCTACAAGTAACTGACCACCTGATTGGAAGTGGCTTAAAGAGTAAGGACATAAGTGCATTTTCTCAACACAATGCTTGACAACAAGCCTGGGTGGAGGTGGTTCCAGAGTTAGTTTAGCAAAACTAGGTTCTTGTTTTCCTCAGAGATGACTGTCAGAGAAAGATGTAAAAAGACAGGAAGCATAGAGGGGGACTTTTCCTTCTCCATCTGCTTTTTTTGTAAGGCAGGAAAATCTTTCTAAAAGACCCCAGCAAAAATGTCCTCTGGCTCCATGGGCCGGGACTGGGTTCCAAGTTTATGCTTCAGTTGCAAGGAATGCTGGGAAAGGCAGAATATGTCATCTGCAGCCTTTGTCAAGCGGAGGTCAGCCCTGCCCACGAGGAAAGAGGAAGGAAGTAGCTTTTGAGCAGGCAATTAATGGTGTCTGTGCCAAAAATCTAGCTCAGAGGATGATGAAAATCAAATGGATAGATATTTATTTATTTGGCTGAAGTTCATTTTTAGCCTTATAAGTGCTTTACAGCAGTTATTATATGCCAGACACCGTTTAACATCAACTCATTTCCTCCTCATAACATCACCATGAGGGAGGTACCTGCACTACAGTGTCTCTCCAAAAGGTGTGTTAAAGCTTCGCACGAAGCGGGCTGCCTGGGAATGCTGGTTTTTCCATCTCTCTAATTCTGCCACAAGAGCAATATGCATACTGGATGGAGGGGCAATAACGAAAGTAGAAGCGACTACTTCAATGCCCTCCTCCTGCCCATTCTACTTTCTGTGTTTAGTTTTCCTTCTCTGGTGGATTCCTGTCAGTTTCAAAAGAACTTGTGAAATCCATTCCAAAATTCCCTCCCCTACTTATTTTGTTTCAAGATGTGTATGAAAAGGGTGATTTCTTTTTCACTCCTGACTTTTAAGTTTTTATTTTAAAGAGACTAGAGTCTCACTCTATCACCGAGG
This sequence comes from Colobus angolensis palliatus, assembly GCF_000951035.1. NCBI lineage: Eukaryota > Metazoa > Chordata > Mammalia > Primates > Cercopithecidae > Colobus > Colobus angolensis. The sequence goes on along the minus strand of NW_012111808.1, from coordinate 3,806,306 downwards.
CTGGAGTGCAGTGGTGCAGCCGTAGCTCACTGCAGTCTTGAACTCCCGGGCTCAAGCAACTCTCCCTGCTCAGCTTCCTGAGTAGCTGGGACTACAGGCACATGCACCATCATAGCTGACAAATTTATTTATTTTATTTTTTGTAAGGGCGGGGTCTTACAAAAAATAGAGAATAAATATTTTCTCTTTCTAAGGAAGACTAAAAATGAATTGCTGGAGAGACTAATAAGGCCTTATGGGGAATTGTCTTTGAGCATTCTCTTTTTGTGGACAGAGGCAGCTTAGAGCAGAGTGAGAACTCTATGATGACATTGTCTTATAGTGAGATTGCTTTAAAATACAGTATTTTGAATATATTGTCAATTAACCAGATTTAGATGACATTCAAGAAGGGTGGACCTTGTAATGACTTCTGCTGCAGTGTTCACACATGGTAAAAAGGCAGCTCGGTGGGGGGAGCCATTTTAGGGGACCTCCTTTTCTAAGGACATGAAGGAAGTGAGCCAAGCATTTGTGACACAAACCAGTAACTCAGGAAGGAACAGGAAAGGACTATCACAAGTTTCCTAGCTTGGGACACTGAAAACATAAAAACAAGGTCACATGTCCACACAATGAAGAAAGGAGCCCCTGGAAAGGGAGGAAAAAACAAGTGAATATAACTCCAAATAAAGACCATCAGAAAAACATCCTCATTAGTCTGACAGTCAACCAAGAATAACATATGAGTTCATCGAGCCCCAAACGGGGGAAAAGACGGATGCCTCAGCCAGCTAATTTAAAAATTAAGAAGAGCGTTTCTCATCCTTATGCAGAGGATGGTTCCAAAGCAGATCCTCCTAGAGCAGAGCTAGCCTCCTAAAGCGGGGGTTTCCTGTAGCGATGAAGCAGCTGCACCTTTGATGACTCCTTGGATATTAGCAAAACACTCGCTAAATATAGATGAACATCAACAACTCATAAAAAGGGAACAGGAGTGGGAAACACCATGCAAAAGGTGAGTGGGCAAGAACAAAGACATCTTTCTGCCAAGACAATTATCACGTGCAGCATCGAAGCATTAATCACGGAGTCATTTAGAAGTACAAATGCCAAATAAGAATAACAGTCTCATGCAGGAAACTGTCACATGTAGGGCACTGGAAGCAAACTACTTCCCAGTGTCGTTTTCAGTGCTGTATTCCATGGAGTGGAAAGAAGGCACGGCATTGGTAGGACCCTTGAGGGTGTTATAATGGCCAGGTGGCAGAGAGCGGCTCAGGCTGCTGGTCTGGAGTTTTACCTACGTTCTTTCTTTCTCCGTTGAAATTTCCTTTACTGTATGGGAAGTGGTAAGAATCTTTATCTTGATTTCCCCCAAGGATGTGGGATACTCAAGGAGGCTGTGCCTTGAGCGGGAGCATGTTGGATGACATCACTCAGGACCAGGCTCCATCAGGCATCAGGTAAATTTTGTTTTCTCAAAACAAAGCCAAACATGTCAAGTTCTGCTCTTGCCTCCTGCTTGGTGTTTTTTTTTAGACAGGATCTTGCTCCGTTGCCCAGGTTGGAGTGCAGTGGCACCACATAGTGCACTGTAACCTCAAACTCCTGGGCCCAAGCAATCCTCCTGCCTCAGTCTCCTGGGTAGGTTGCTAGGACTACAGGCATGCAGCACTATGTCCGGCTGTTTTTTAAAACCATTTTTGTAAAAATTATAAGAATTTTTTTTTGCTATGTTGGCCAGGTTGACCTCAAACTCCTGGCTTCAAGTCATCCTCCTACCTTGGCCTCCCAAAGTACTGAGATTGCAGGCATGAGCCATGGAGCCCAACTGTGTCCAAATTAAACTCAAACTCCAAACAGTTCTTGCTTATTAAGCACCGTGTGTATATGATATTGGACTTGGCCTCACCAATAACACATCAAACCAAATAAGCAAGACCCTCCTTCTAGAGAGGCTTAGTTAAAGGAGGTTCTGACATGAACAGATGGAAAACTGTAGATGCCACTCCCGGAAATTTAGATAATTCCTGTGAAACACAGAAAGAATCTCATCTCAATATCCTGAAGAAAACTTGGTGCCCAACACTGCAAATATAGCCTATAATACCTACATTGCAACCTATCAAGTAGTTCTTAAATGCTCAAAGGATCTATGGATACAAATAACTCTTTTAGAAACCTTATATAAAAAATACATACTCACACCATTTGGTAAATCCTCAGTCTGGTGCCATATACATCAGAGTCCATCACTGAAATAAAAGTTAAGCCAGGGCAGGGTTAACTAATGAAAGGGGTTCAGGGAACCCCATGGATCTATTTATTTATTTTTTGCTCTATAGGGATTTTTGTAAGTCCTGGAGATTTATGAATTACTGCTTATTCATTCAACTGGATTTCTTCATATGCATCACACCACTTGTGCAAGACCACCTGGGCAACATGATATATTCTTTATTAATCAGAGATTTTGGTGAAGAGCTTCTTCCACCCTTTGCACACTGTGGAACTGCTTCTCAGAGCTCGGGATTGGCTGTCGTGAACTCTGTTCTCATTCTCACTGCTGGGGCAGAAGTCCTCAGTGGCACTGCTGAGCTTCACTGCACATGCTGTGGCTGTCACTACCTGTATATCTCTCTTGGCTCAACATTTTGAGCTGTGCTTAGAGCTCCCTGAGGTCAGAGGTTAGCAGAGGGTCCTTGATAGTTCAGCTTTAATGCATTTTTGTCTGTGAGTGTTTTGAAATGAACACAAAATCACAAAAGGTTGAAGTGAACATTTACCAGCATTTTGGTTCAAATGGAACCAAACCAGCATTTTCCTTCTCCTTGGACCTTCCGTTTTCCTGCCCTCAAGAGCAGCCTTCAGGTGTGGCTTGTTGCAGGCTGTCATTTCCAGTCTCTAGGCAGTGTGGCAGCATTTGATCTCTCTATGTTCTGGCATCTGCTTTTTTTTCTCTCCAATTGATGGGAATTCCTGTGGAAACTTGATGTTATGGGCCAGAGAAACCAAGAAACCATCAACTTTAAGAAAACCATTATTTTGTGTTTTACTAAGAAAGAAAAAAAATGCTGTCAAACTATGTTATGCCATATATTGCAAATGCATCCTGATTTGAGAGATGTTAAAGTAGCTAAAGAAAGTACATTTAAGATAGGAAGAAATACACATCCGTCATTTACTTGGGACTGCATATAGAAATTCGGGGTCTAACAAACATGGACTAAACACATCTATACAAGATAAAGATGCTTCGCCAGAAAACCTCTGTCTAGTCTATGTGTACAAAGTTTGCTTGATTGGGACTTCAGGACAAGATTCTTTGCTGGAGACTTGTTTTCAAATGTCACCTACTATAGGAGCTATTAAAATGGAACTGATGCATCAAGTCAACAAGCTGTCAAGTGTTTTCTCAGTCTATGACATGGCAGAAAGACAAGCACGATAGATAACAGCAGCACAAACAACAATACAACCGTAACAGCAGTGATAAGCACAGGTGTGCAAAGGGCTTTCAGAATCAATGCTGTTGTATCAGCTCATATTCTTCCCCAACAGTGTTGTGAGGAGGAAGCTCACATGTCTTCTGGAGAAGAGTTTTGTAAATAACTTACTATTTAAGACAAACTGGAGTAGGATGTGGTGGGGAGGATGGTGCATGTTTGTAACCTTGATTTGGCTCTCACACATCAAAGTTTGTTTTGAAATTTAAAAAATAAATATATAATAATTCCAAAGAAATATATCTAATATCTATGTACAATTTCAAGACTAATGATAAAATGAACCCAGTAAGAGGGTTCATTGTGAAGCCTTAGGCAGGACCTCCCCAGATTGTAATCTCCTCTTCTACTCTCCAGAGATAGTCACTCTCCTCAATTTTGTGTTAGTAACACCTTTGGTTTTCTTTATGTATAGATATTCCTAAATAAGCTATTACTTAATTTTGTCTGCTTTAGGACTTCAGGTAAATAAAAGTATATGTATGCATTTTTCCTGAAACTTGCTTTCTGATTGCTCAATGTTATATATTTCAGATTTAACTATGTTAATGGGTGGCCGTATTACATTCCAGCATATGACTGTGTCATCATTCATTCATATATTCTTCTGTTTATGGATGTTTGACTTGTTTTGCTCTGAAGAACAATGATACTGTGAATATTCTTATGTATATTGACTGGTAAACATGTGTACAAGCTTCTTTTGGCTCGATGTCTATACTATATCTATATCATCTATATCTATATCTGGGATTGGCTGTATATCTGGGAGTGAATACATCTGGGAGTGGCTGTGGAGTGTGCACAAGTTTAATTTTTTTTTTTTTTGAGAGGAAGTTTCGCTCTTGTTGTCCAGGCTGAAGTGCAGTGGCAAGATCTTGGCTTACTGCAACCTCCACCTCTGGGTTCAAGCAATTCTCCTGTCTCAGCCTCCTGAGTAGCTGAGATTACAGGCATGTGCCACCATGCCCGGCTAATTTTTTGTATTTTTAGTAGAGACGGGGTTTTACCATGTTTGCTAGGCTGGTCTCAAACTCCTGACCTCAGGTGATCTGCTTGCCTCAGCCTCCCAAAGTGCTGGGATTACAGGCGTGAGCCACTGTACCTGGCCTAAGTTTAATTTTACTAGGTGATGCTAAATAGTATTCCAAATTAAGATTAACAACTTTGCTCCCACCACCAGTGTACAGGAGTGCCTGTTATACCATATCCTTACTGGACATCATTTTAATACTTGATATGTCACACTTTAAAATGTTTGCCACCTCATGGGAGTGAATGGTATCTCCTAGTGATTTCATTATGCATTTTCCTGATGATTCATGAACATTTTCCCATTTGTGTAATGGGCATTCATCTTGCCTTTTCTGTGAAATGCCCCTTCATCTCTTTTGCCCATCGGCTGTGTGTCCCCTCTTGGGTTGTTTTTTTTGAATCATTGAAGTTCTTTATTTTATGGATATTCCCCCTTTGTTAATCATAGTTGTTATAGACATCTTCTCCCAGTTTTGGGGTCTCGTTTCTTTACTCTCTTTTGTTGTCTTCCGATGAGTGGAAGTTAATGTAGCTGAATCTGTATTTTTTTCTTTGTAGTTTCTTCTTTGTGTGACTTGTTTTCTCTCCTCCTTCATCCTGATGTCGCAGAAATGTTTTCCTATTTTTTCCCTAAAAATTGTAAAGTTTTCTTTTCCACATGGTTATTCATCTGTCTGGAACTGATTTTAGTGAATGGTTGTGTGTGAGGGGAATCCATTTTCTTTTCTTTCTTTTTATCCTTCCTCCCTCCTTCCTTTCTTTCTCTGTTTTCTCCCCTCCCTTCCTCCCTCCCTCCCCGCTTCTTTTCCCTCTCTCACTCCCTTTCTTCCCCTCCTCCCTTTCTTCCCCTCACTTCCTTTTTTCTCCTTCCTTCCTTCCTTCCTTCCTTCCTTCCTTCCTTCCTTCCTTCCTTCCTTCCCTCCCTCCTTCCTTCCATTCTTCCTTCCTTCCCTTCTTTTTCTCTTTCTTTCCCATTGTCCTAGCACCCTTACTGAAGCCTTTCCTTTCCCACTTACTTGCAATGTCAGATTTTCTATGTATGTGTGAGTCTTCTCAGGTCTCTCTAATCTTTTCCATGGACAATTTGTCCCTGCACCAATACCACTGTGTTACTTATTATAACTTCATAATTAGGGCATGTTATAATTTATAAGTCCGACTGAAATCTGAATTGGTCAGGAACAGGCTGATTGATATTGATAAATGGATGGTTTCCTTTAAATTAAGAAAAACCTCAGGAATGTCAGTTCTAAAATGTGCTAGCTTTGATGCAGTATAAGAAAATGAAAGGATGAAAAGTCTCTCCCTTCAATAGCCCTATTTGAGGCAAATGTACATTCTTGCTTTGCAAATATAAAACAGAAAGCTAGGATATACTTTTCTGAAGACTAGTGATGATTACCTATTTTTTTCTCTGCAGAGGCGTGAAGATACGTTTGGGTTCTCTTCATACAGGAACCAGAAATGAAGGGATTGAAATGTAAAGTGTTGATGACATACACACTGTACTTTCATAGACTTTTACTCACAAGGACATTGATTTCCCTTTCCTCTTCCATTCACTCAAGTTTCTCATCTGGGTGAGAAATTCCTGTCCTTATAGAGAGCTCTAGCTCACCCAAGTTGATCCCGTTTTATTTTAGTGAAAAAAAATGTATGTAATGGAACAGAAAACAGTTCTCCCTTGGTTCTCCCAAAGATGCCTTCTTTAGAGTTATCTAAAGTTTATCAGCAAAATAACTTTGACTAAGTTAAATGGCGATGTGTCACACACCCAAAACGTGTGAAGCAATTTGAAAAAATATTTTAAATATGCCATGGATTTGTAAATTAATGCAGGGCTCACTGTGCTTGAATTTCCATTTCTAAACTGCTTCATTTGCATGCAAAGAGTGGGCAATTTTTGTGTGTGTGAAAATTTAGCCTTAAGAAATGAAAATCAAAAACTCAGCAACTTGAAAAGAGCTGTTAGGCATAGAAATTGTTTAATCGGTTTCCAGCAGGGCCAATGGTGTTGGCATTTTGAAATACCAGATTGGATTGGCATCCTAGAAAAAAAATCCTCAGCTCAGAAAAAGTCGCCTAAAAAAGCCACCATCTACAAAGTGGTGAAAGAAGATAGCCGAGATATGACAAATGCCAATGAAATAAATTCTGCGATCGAGAGAGAGCCTGAAGTGTGAAATGAACAAATGTTAAATGTGATAAAATTTCTGTCAGTGCTACCCCAATCATGTACTCTGACAAATACAATGCTTGATCGAAAAAATCAGGTACTTCTGTCTAAGAGAGTTTTCTTCATGGATATTTTACGAGGTCCCAATACTGTGGGTGCATTTTCAACGTGATGTTTCTCACTTTAGAGTGTAAGAAAGGGTCCTTAATAATTTCCTTTCTAACCAACTTGAGATCCCCAACTTAGATTTTCATTCCAGAGTTTTTAAAATGCAAGTTTAAAATAAGATTTCATCTAGACACAGAACTACATTTTGTGGCACTTTTGTAGCTCAGACTTTGAAAAATAGACCAGAATCCCACATTTTATTAGAGACTGGTTTTCTTTACCCTACAGTGTCTCAAGTGAGAGTACCCAGTTAGACTACCTGTACCTAATAATAATGATGATGATGAAAAATAATAGTAATAATAAAAAGACCATAATAATAATAATAAACCCTGTGTATTCATTCATCACACACACATTTATTGGGTACCTGCTTTGTGCGGGATATTATTCTAGGTTCTGAGGATGTAAAAATGATTAAGAAGCAAACCTGTATTCTCAAGAAGCTCATAGTTTCTGAAATAAGCTTCTTTCCAGTGGATTGTACAAGTTGCCTCATCTGGTTATCTAGTTTTCTCCCAAAGGACCAGCTGAATACAAAAGACTTAGATAACAAGGAAGTTGATTATATCCTTGTTGTTTTTTCTTGAGTGCAAGCCTATAGAACCCGCTTAAAAAATATGATACTATTGTCTTACCACATTTGAGCTAGATGCTTTGCTCACACCATTCTTTCTCCCCAGAGGAGAGGAGAACATTGACAGTTCTCTCTTCCTTCCCCAAGGCTGGGGATGGGATTCTTGGATAAGAATAAGAGGATACCGTAACTTCTTGTTGCTGGGATCAATTCCATTAGTGTTGTCACTGGAAAAAAACAAACCACACATCCCAACCCTTTCAGATACAAGTCCTAAATTCTCAACACAATGCTCGTCACACACCAATGTTTGTTGATGGAAAAATTGATAATTCAGGGATGACAGACATGGTACTAGAGCATCTTAGAAAACAGTTCTATGTGTCAGAGTACTCTAGTATAGTTTCAAACTAGGACAGAATCAAACAACAAATGTAAACATATGCCCATAATGTATGTGTTCAAAACTAGTAAATCTTAGAATATGCATGTAGGAAGATGGAAGAAAAAGACTGTATATTTGGGGAAACACTGCAGAAATGGGCCCTCTGTGTAGATTCTGAGTCATTGCCTTTTCTTTTTATTTTTCTGTAGGGGATCTGCAGACTGAGGTGTATATGGCATATATGGCTCAAGCTGAACTTGAAGGGCCAACATTTGGGTTCTGTTTGAATAATTATCAAGTTGCTGTTGAGTACTGAATAATCTTGTGATTTATCAACTCGTAGTGGATACAAAACAATTACTTCTAATATATGGCCACACATGTGAGATATGTGTCCCTGTATCTAAATGTTATCTTCAACGAATCAGGATTTATTTTCTTTAGTCAAAAATCCATACTTCCAGTTAATGGGTACAAAAATACAGTTAGATATTAGGAATAATTTCCAGTATTCGATAGTTCAGTAAGGAAAGTATACTAAACAATTATTTATTGTATATTTCAAAATAGTTAGAAGAGAAGAACTGTAGTGTTCCCAACACAAAGAAAAGATAAATGTTTGAGGCAGCGGATATCCCATTTCCCCTGATATAACCATCACACATTGATACACGTATCAAAATATCACATGTACTCCCAAAATGTGTATGATGATATATCAATAAAAATTTTTTAAAAAATCCATACTGCAAATGATAGTAGATAAATCTATGGCAAATACTTCCAGATGTGCATTAAATGATACCGAGCATAAAATCCATTACAAAACCTTGGTATAACTCCAACAGGTACACATTTGACAAAGAAGGTGAGGCATGGGGCTGGGCAGCTATCCTTAAGTGACACATCTCTGAACTAACAGCTCATATCAGGAATGCTTCCAGCTTCCGGGAACAGAAAATCTGACTAACGGTGGCCTAGGCAATAAGTATTTAACTTTTGAAAATAACAAGAAATATGCAGGTAGGCACTGTTAGGTTGGTGCAATAGCTCAGCAATGTCAAATTTTTCAAAGCTTTGCCACTCCATCTTCAGTGTATTGTTTTTTATTTGTTTCATTGTTTTTGTTTTGCGGTTTGTTTTTTTTCCCCCCTAATGGTTATCACCTCATGTTTGCAATCTGGCTTCCTCAACTCCAGGCATCTCATGCTCATGCCAGTATCCTACACAGAAACTGAGAGCCAAAGGCTAAAAATCTTATCTTCTGAAACTCCATCTTTTTAGACAGTCAGGGGAGCCTTGAGAATTCTCTCCTTTATTTCAGATTGGCCATAATGGGATCACACATCACCTTTCACCAGTCACCAGGCCAGGGGAATGGGATTATCATGAATTGTTAGAGCAGTCATAACTTACTTCCTGACACTGGGAAAAGGCCCACTTTTCCTGAGATTTGGGGATATCTGCTTGCTACCTGAACTCACTGTCAGATATTTGTGGTCAGGGAAGAAGGTCATGGGCAGTTTCTGTCCAGAGCCTGTAGGCGTGGAAGGAGCTGAGAGAAGCAGTAGAAGAGACAGAATAAGGCAGTGAGACCAAGGGCTATGGAAACAGAAGAGCCCAGACAGAATTCTGGATCTGCTATAGTTGAATTATCTGTAATAATACCTATCTCAAAAGGTTGTTACGAGAATTAAATGAGATAATGTGGCTGAAGCACTTAGCACACAACCGGGTATGTGGCAAACGACTAATAAATGGGAACGTTTTTCATCCTCATAGAGCTGCAGGTGCAGAATGGAGAACCCTCTGCTGCTACATGTAGATGAAGCTTTGGGACTCACTTTTGGAAAGAGCACTGGTTTTAGAGTCAGAAGACCAGGGTTGTAATCCTGGCTCTGTCATTAACTTGCTAAGTTTAGTGTTTGTGACTAAGTCATTTCCCACTTCAAGGCCTCAGTTTCCTCAAGCGTAAGGTGGGGATCAGGGCTGAGTGGTGTCCAAGTTCCATTCAGCTCTGACATTCTAATGTATTCTGATGTATTCAATGGTGGATTTTGTTTGTTTGTTTGTTTTTGTTTTTTTAGACAGAGTCTTGCTCTGTCACCCAGGCTGGAGTGTAATGACACAATTTCAGCTCACTGCAACCTCTGCCCCCTGGGATCAAGTGATTCTTCTGCTGCAGTCTCCCAAGTAGCTGGGATTACAGGCATGCACCATGATGCCCAGCTAATTTTTTGTATTTTTTAGTAAAGATTGAGTTTCACCACGTTGGCCAGGCTTGAAATCCTGACCTCAGCCTCCCAAAGTGCTGGGATTACAGGCATAAGCCACCACGCCCAGCCTCAATAGTGGACTTTTTGTTATACACAGCTAGCAACATGGATCCTGGGGGGTCTTCCGGGGCCTCTTGCATCACACTCATTGCTGACCAGTGACTTCCTATACTTTCACAAATGGCGCTGTTTGCTGCTGTCCATAGGAAAGTGGAACACAATTTAGGGGCTAGTGCTCTCCCTGTGATTCATATGGGATCTGTGGTTCCAGTTTGTCACTTAAAACAGCCACCAGAAGAAGTTAGATGCTGCCTCACTACTAAAATGGAGAGCAATCTCATCTAAAATTGACTCCCTGCATCTGAAATCCTAACAAGCCTTCTCTGTCCTGCTTTTTGGAAAGACTTGATGGTACATTTGGAACCCAACTGGATATTCAGAAACGTTCTGAGTTAACTTTTTACTTCTTTAGTTTCAATAAAAACAAGGCAAATGCATAATTAGTATTTTAACAATAAATAAATAAGAACTCGCGATTGCTATAACAATATACACTGTTAGAAGAGGAATTGAAGAACGTCCCTAAAGATAAAGGCAAAATCATGAACATGCTCTCTTTTCTTTCTGGAAATCAGAAACACACCAATGGTTTTATGACAAAGCAGGAGTAATGAAAGGAACTGAAAACTTTTCATCCCACCTAATAGTGGGAAGGTAGCTGTGTGGAGTCGGATGGGAAACAGTTGTATCCAAAACAATAAACTTGCCCTAAAAGGCTTGATTATTAGTTCCACTTAAAAAAAGCAACAACAAGGGTAAATATAAAACTGATGTTAGGAGATTTTAAAAAGCAGCAACCTATGAAAACTGAGTAGGCTTTTGCCAAATACTGTTCCAATCAACAGAATTGTTTCCTTCAGAAAAACTGTCGGATGCTCCCCATACTCCATCCTGGCACAGCCCGGAAATTGTCTTTCTTCCTCTGGGACATGGAGCTGTTCAAACGCTTCATAAAGTCTGTCATGCCCTAGAAAATTCTGAGTATCACCGTGGAATGATCAGCCTCAGATTTAGCATTACAAATGTTCCAGGGCCTGTTGCAATTCAGGGAAATTTGGGACTCATGGGGAAAGGCTGGCGAGTCCATGCTCAGACAAGGTGTACGCCAAGAGTAGAAGTCCACTGGAAGGGAGTGGCCCATGGTTCACAGCTTTTCATTGGCTTAGACTTAGATTTAAGTCTAACATAGGACAGGGGCAAGGAGTAACCTGCATTTTGAGTTTTTCTAAATGGCTTTGTAGTGATGAATCCTGAGACCTGTATATCTTAAGAAACAAACTCATGAAGGCACAGCACAAGAAGAATTCCATGAAGGGAAATGAGCTATATTCTGAAAAGTATTCTTCTATGTTTAATATTTTTTTTAGGAGAAAATGGATCTGGAACAGAGATACTGAAAGTATCTTAAAATTTGGATATGCACATGCGTACATATGCACACACTTGAATTTTAACTCCCTTGTCTGATTTGGGGTGAATATGGTAACAACATTTATCTGGTAATGAACTTCTCCTTTTCTCTCCATCCCTATCCTCTGAGCCCTGGCCGCCACTTTGGGAGGAGTTTTTTTTTTTTTTTTGAGACAGGAGTCTTGCTCTGTGGCCCGAGCTGGAGTGCAGCGGCCGGATCTCAGCTCACTGCAAGCTCCGCCTCCCGGGTTCACGCCATTCTCCTGCCTCAGCCTCCGGAGTAGCTGGGACTACAGGTGCTCGCCACCTCGCCCGGCTAGTTTTTTGTATTTTTAGTAGAGACGGGGTTTCACCGTATTAGCCAGGATGGTCTCGATCTCCTGACCTCGTGATCCGCCCGTCTCGGCCTCCCAAAGTGCTGGGATTACAGGCTTGAGCCACCGCGCCCGGCCCTAGGGAGGAGCTTTAAGAAGATGATTGTGTTTAATTAAAATCTGTGGAAGGACACTTGGGTATATGAAGAAGAGTCCCTGTGGACTGGAGGGAACTAAAGTTGGGTAAAAAAGTAGAAGAAAATTTGTAATTAAAGAAACTCCCATGGAAATAAGCTAAGGCCCTGGGAGCAGCTTAGAGGACTGGGGAAGGACAAGCGGGGCTCACTCGGGCCAAAGCTCATTAAATAGAAATGGAGCTGAGGGAAAAAGAAAGCGAACAAATGGGAAAGGCAGAGTGGCTGTACATCCACAGGGTTTTGCAACCAGCTCGTAGCATTTGGAAGCTGATCACAGAAATTTAGAGCTGGAAGGGAGCTTAAAGATCACCAAGTTCAACCTCTTCACTTTGCAGACGAGGAAACAAGGAGGAGTGTTTTGCCTAAGGTCCTGGCTATATCAGGGCAGAAGCAGAGCTGGGGTCCAGGACGTCCCACTCTCAGGCTGGAGGTGCCCCAATGCTGGGCAGGCAGTGACCCATTTGCTTATAGATTCGAACTTCCCTGCTCCCTGAAATTTCACTAGGAAATGATGAAGAAAATTTAGGAAAACAGAGTTTAAAAATAACTAAAAAGTGACAAGGGAATAACAACACAGGTTATGGTTTAAAGCCAGGGTTTCTTAATGCCAGATGTATATTACAACCATCTAGAAAGCTGGCAAAGAAATACCATGATAAGCCTCCACACTGGACTAATTCACTGAGAGTCAATGTGAGTGAAACTCTGACACAGATCATTATAAAAAACTCCCAGACAATCTTAATGTGCAGCCACATTTGGCATAAAAGATCTCAATCTGGAGACCAGCCTGACCAACATGGTGAAACCCCATCTCTACTAAAAACACAAAAATTTGCCAACCCTGGTGGCGTGCGCCTGTAATCCCAGCTACTCAGGAGGCTGAGGCAGGAGAATCACTTGAACCCGGGAGGTGGAAGTTGCAGTGGGCTGGCTGCACTCCAGCCTGGGCGACAGAGAGAGACTCCGACTCCGTCTGAAAAAAAAAAAAAAATCTCAGTTTGAATTCTGCTATTGGCTGTGTAACTTGAGTCAAGTTACTTAACATCTCTGAGCCTTGATTTTCTCATGTGTGAAGTGGAGCCAATAATATCTGCTTTTTAAGGTTGTTGAGAGAATAGACGAGATAAAGCATATGTCCCGTCTGGCATAAAGTAAGTATTTGTTATTAAATGTTTCCTCTATGAGAACTTCAATCTCAGTGATTATAATTGGCAACTCAGTCTTTATTCTGCAAGCTATAATTAGTGAGTTTCCTTTCCTATTGTGTTTCTAACTCTCTGAGCACATTCTCAGCAGTCCTCACCTAAAATTCAAGAATGGTTCTCAATTTTCAAAATAAGGTAAAGGGGAAGAGTGTGTAGCCACTGAGAAAGTCATACATAATTCACTGACAAGGCTACTTCTCCAGGGATTCTGGTGGGCTGCCTGGAGGAGGCAAGGCTACTGGCTGGTGTTAGGGTTAGTGCAGGGCTTCTGAGAGTGTGACCACATGGTTGGTGATACGGAAATACAACCTTAAACGGCATCGAGTCACGTATTGAGACAACCATTGCTTTTCCAATGTTCTTTCAGTGCTTCTGCTGGTATTAAGGACATTTCACTTGATAATATCACTATTTAACAGGACATAATCTCAGAACCTTCTTACTTAGAACTTAACATTGTATCACTTTCATTCTGTTTATACTTATGGTGCCTTTTATTTATTGCAAGTGATACTGGTTTTCCATTATAATGGTAAGTTTCTGGAAGGAAAAAATATGCCGACTTCAAGAAAACTTTGCAGTAAAACAATGTAGGAGGGAGCAGATACAGCAAAATTCATGATGTCAGATTCCTGGGTTTTGGATTCCTGGGTTCTCTTTTTGGCTCTCCTGTGAGACTTTAGGCTGGAACAATAACACATCCTTCCTTGGCCTCAGTTTCTTCCACCCTAAAATAAAAATATTACAACTTGACAATGCCCAAGATTGCTTCCAGTTTAAGTGCACCTGATAGTCAAATCCAACACAGCTTGGTCTTTTAAGGACAGTCTTGCTCATCAACGATACACAGAAACCCCATTTTAAAAAAAGAAAATGGTGGGAAGGAAGTTAAAATTTTCTATGTTCCTATCCCCAGAAGAGGTTGTGGGTTACTGGTTCTAAATAAAGCCATTCTTTACTGGGACCTGTGCTTGTCTGCACGAGTCCTCTTCTCTTGCTGATAACCCATATTCACTAATTTTAAAGATTGCTATGAGCTGGGCAATTGCATGCACTCAGGTGTAATGCCCAAGCCAGGTGGTTCTTTTGTGAATCTCCCAGATCACTACATCTGTGAATTATTGCTAGGTTGTGTATTCCCCTCTTTTTAGCACTCCTGAAAAATCTGAAACACAGGTCAGATTCTCCCCCACTACAGAGTGGTAGTAAAATGTGAATTGGTAGAAAACAGCATTCATCTGGTGGTTTGGATGCAAAGTTGGCAACAGCGCTCTGCCCATTGTCACCAGATTCCTACCTGTGTGAGTGTTGGTCCATAGCACAGAGATGCTGAGGGTGGAGGGGTGCGGTACGGGGGCATGAGGGATGGTGGAAGACTTTCTGTCATTCCCTGAGGTTGAGAAGGGCAGGGACTGGGATGAGGTGCCCCAGGGCGCCAACTTCAAGGAGGCACTCACAGATTCCTGCAGGTGTTTTCCTCAGTCCTGGCTCTCTGCAAACTGCTTGTTCATGGGCTGCTGAACAGTTTGGAGTGATCTCAGTCTACAGCTTCCCTCCGCACTGCGCTGGGCGATAGAGTACTACTAAGTCATTTATTAGTTTATTACGGATGTCAGCCTTCACCATGTGGCTGCATGGTTATTTTCAGTTTTCAGTAAGCTTCCCTTCTCCACCTCTTCAAAGTCTCTTTTTTCAGTGGCCACTCCTGCGCCATCTATTTGGCTGTGGTTTGTTTCTCGGATGAGAATGTAAATGAACTCTGGCAATAAGGGTTGCAAACATTCAAATTTGACCAGATCTTCCCAACGTTTCCTGAGTCCCCAGGAATGGCCCTAGACCCTTTCTTGTGCATTATCTGATCTAATTCTTTCTAATACTATTAAACCTACATCAGCAAAAGAGAAACTGAGGCTCAGAAAACGACCTAGTTTGCTCTCATGTAATAATGGGTCTCTGAAACCAGTAATTTTATATGGCCTCATTCTGCAGAGAGTTTTGTTTGTTTGTTTGTTTGTTTTGAGTTTTCTAATAGAGGAGAAATATTGGGGGCATTTTCCTGAAAGTCAAAGTATTTGGAATGAATTGCCACTTCCCTTGATTAGGGATGGGAAAATACTGCTTGACTAGACACTGTAATTCATTTGGTTATAAGTGTTTCAAAGAATAAGAAAGAGAGAGGTGGATGTCTCAGTGAGAGTTGATTCTAAGGCAGGGGATCCATGGGCCATGTGACTTTGGGCATCTTCATAAAGGGAAAGGTGGGGGGGCTTGGGTCTAAAGCTACCGGCAGACATTCATGAATCTCCTTCAGTGAAATGACCTACCAATGGTGGGCAGCTCTGGGCATGAGAATAAATTGTTTGGAAGTGTGAGAAAATTTTGTGTTATGAAATAGAGAGCTTGTCAGCAATTGAAATAGAGAGCTTGTCAGCAATACATTAATTCATATATGACTTCATGCACTCATTTGAACATACTTAGTGAGCAGCTACTAAGTGCCAGATGTTATTCTTGTCACTGAGAGGCTATAGTGGCAAACCGTCAGACAAGAGTTTGGCTCTCCGGAAGCTGTAGACTGAGATCACTCCAACATTTAAAAGTTGAGCAGAGAAGGGGGAATGAGTAAGGAGACCAGGAAAGAAAATGACCAGTTATGTGGCTGGAAAATTAGGAAGCAGTGGTTTTAGGTAAGCCTAGAGAAGAGAGTGTTCCCAGACAAGGAATAACAAGGCCACCAGCCATGATTGAGGGGACATGAAATTAAGGACAGGAAACTCCACCCCTGCACCCTGACAAATTGCAACATTTGCTTTTCATCCCTTTCTCACAAGGCTCTATTGTAACATCATTCACATCTTGACAGGGTAAATGACACACACAACAATAAGAAAGCATATAGACATCAATACCTATGTTTGCAAAAATGCTGGGCTCTTGCTGCATTCTTCTGGGAGGCCAGTCTTCTTGAATTTTCTGTGCCTTAAAGTGAAGCCTTTGAACTTGTGTTCTTTTGTGGGGTCAATGCAGAGCTGGACACTATACATAAATGTGCAGTCCTATGAATAGAACAGCGGATTCCTGAAACAATGTATGTGTCTGCCAGGATCAACCATGGGCCTTGCCAGATCGTTGTGGGAGATGAGGTGCCAGAGAGTAGCCTGCCACACAAAGCAAAGCTGAAATGACGGCAGTCCCTTCAAAGGCAGAAAATTGAGAAAATGTTCCTCAGAAATGAATTTCCCCTTGTGCAATAATGGCAATGTCAATATAGCAACCCATTTGCTCCTAAGAATAATTACAAGTAACATTTGTATAATCCTTGGGAGTTCATAAAGTGCTTCTATGGGTGTTATCATATTTATTTTACTTGAGCTTGGAGTGTGTGGACAGCTCAGATGAGGAGTGCTCAAGTCCTTGTGCGGCAGCTTGCTTAAGTCTGTCTGTCTCCTTTCCAAAGTGGAGCCATGGAAACTGTGGCAGCCCCATAGGATGTGGTGATGTCCTGCCTTTAAATGACTTGCTTCCTGGCATTCTTGGGAATGAAAAATCATGACTCTGAATCATGAGATTATGAGACATTTTCTAATTTCCTTTTTATATTTTAGAGTTTTCCATATTTTCTGTTACAAGCATGGGCTACTTTTGTGATTTAAAAAAAGTTATTTAAAAAATTAGGGGAAGAAAGCTTCTGAAATGTACCCCAGTTGACAAGACTTGCCTCCCAGGGCAAGGCTGACCAGCAGGATTGCCGGGCTGCTTTGACTGAGCTTCCTGAACCAGAAAAGTCATTGCATTTTTGAATAGGGGCCATGGAGATCTTCTAGTCAACCCCTTAGCACAACAGCCAGTGTGCAGAGAACATAACCAGCCAGAAACAGTGTCCTACTTCTTTAAAATAGATACTTGGAAAGCTTTAATGCCAGCAGAGCAAAGCCAAAGATATTGATTCTTTTAGCTCAAGTATGATGAATTCTGAACATGCTATTTTCTCTTTATTTATATTCTATTAAACAATATGAGCTTCTTAAAGAAAATGTGTTGAATTAAAGAAAAATACTTTATGCACTAAAATGACCACAAAATTTCTTTCCCCTAGTCTTTTTTAATGGAAGTAGGTGGAATTTTTTTCTTGCAGGTTCATTAGTTCAAGTGTAGTTGTCTAAAGTAATACCCCACAGGGCTACCAGTCCTTATATATTATGACTTCCTTGAGTTGAGTTTTCCTAATTTTAATTCTAATTTTAAAAGAAGGGCAAGTAGGTAAACTATCACTTTTGCCTCTCCAAGACTTTCTGTTTTATTACTCAAAAAGATGAATTGGCTAGGTATAATATTCTTGGTTTACAACTTTATCATGTTCAAAATGTATTAATCATTACTTTATTTTTTTTTTAAGCATTTAGTAGTAAAATGTATGAGGCCAGACAGACTTTTATTTGTATGTAAACTGATTTTTTTCCTACCTATAAATGTATAATGTTTAAAACTTTATCCTAGTGGTTATACATTTCTGGATGGATCCATGTGTTTATTTCTTTCCACTGTTTTTCTTGGAACATCGTAGATGTTTATCGAGATGTTATTCTATATTTCCTCCTAACATTTTAATTTTTCTCCGAACATTTAATTTTCTCCAAACTTCTGAAGTTTTCCCCCATGTCTCTGATCGATTTTCTGCAATGTCAATTACACCCTTTTTTGCCTCCAATGTAGTTCTATATTCTGTTATTGCTTTTCTAATTCCTCTGAAATCTTTTCTATTTGACTCTATCACTATATCACTTTTCATCTTATCGTGTTGACTTTTGGCCTCACTTATTTATCTCTTAGTGATTTTTTTTTTTTTGCCTCATGGAAGTTAAATTGTTCTCTATTTAAATGAGAATTCCAGACAATTTCTCTAGATTCCAGTTTTTATAATAAATTTTTTTCAGAAGTCTTTTCATTTTCTGAGTTTTCATAATAATGTTCTTTCCCACTTGTATTCAATTTACATGCTTTATTTATTTATTTTGTTATTTCTACAAATACATGGAAAGAATGCTTCACTCAGTCTTGGCCTTGCTTGTTGGTACTGGTAATATTTCTTTCTCAATGGTATGGCTAGATTTCATTTACAGGATGATTGTTTGGGACCAAGATGGGAACTTCTTTCTGTATTTCTGAAAAGACTGAATGCACAAAAATGAAAATTTCTGTCATATAACTGCTACTAAAGCTCTCCATTTCTTTGCTTTCCCTCAGCCCTTACATCACATCACTCGAAAGGATAATATCTCCTGTGATCCTAAATGCTGCCCTACATTACTCTGTATTTCTTGACAAATGTCTTACAAGGGCTATGCTATAATCTAATAGTTACTTGCTCAAGAGTCTTGTAATCTGAGTTTGCATCCCAGTTCTACTTCTTCAAGCTTTGTGAACTTTGCAAAATTATTTTATATCTTTGAACTTCAGTTCCCTAAAATGAAGATAACAATAGCATTTGTATTATGGAGTGTTGCAAGGTTTCTTTATTTGTTTTCATTAATTAAGCTCTTTCTAAGAGACAGGTGGCATTAGGCACTATTATTGCAGTGGTAAACAAGAGAACCAAGGTCCCTGCTTTCATGAAGCTTATATTCTGGGACAAGAGACACACAAGCAAGAAATGAAGACATAAAATCATAAAGTAATTATAAATTATGATAAATATGAAATTAAAGGAGTGAAACAAATGATGAAATAGATATTAACTAGGGGTAGAGGGTAGAAGTTGTTTAGACGTAGTGATCAGGGATAGCTGTTTAGACGAATTGCCACTTGAGCTGTGAACTGTAGGATTAAAATGAGCCAGCCATGTGGAGACCTGGGAGAAGAATATACCCCCCAAAGGGAACAAGGGCAACAATACCTTAAATACAATGTCATAATTTCAAAAAAGACCCCTCAAAAATGCTGATTATCAGCAGATGGCAGCATCCATATAGATAAGAAAGAGAAATATAGGTCAACAGAGTTTGAAATATCCACTTGTTTCAGATTGCCATGTCTTAAATTGGATGTACAGTATGATTCACTCTAATTTGGAATGAATAAGTAGCTATATTTTTTAAGCCAACTCAAGTCAAAATTACCAGTCCCTGTTGACACCCTACTACCTGAAACGTTCTTCTCCCTAAGGGTCCCTGCCACTGTTGCTTCTTCTCACTTTGCTTTCTAAGCTTCTTTTTCTGTATTTAACTTTGTTAATTAATTTTTTAAAAAAAATTTCCATAGGTTATTGGGGTCCAGGGGGTGTTCAATTACATGAGTAAGTTCTTTAGTGGTGATTTGTGAGATTTTGGTGCACCCCTCACCCGAACAGTATACACTGCACCCTATTTGTAGTCTTTTATCTCTCGCCCCCTCCCACTCTTCCCCCCAAGTCCCCTAAGTCCGTTGTATCATTCTTATGCCTTTGTATCTTCATAGCCTAGTTCCTACATCAATGAGAACTTACAATATTTGGTTGTCCATTCTTGAGTTACTTTATTTAGTAGTCTCTAATATCATCCAAGTTGCTGCGAATGCTGTTAATTCATTCCTTTTTATGAGTTACATATATACCACAGCTTCTTTATCCGCTTGTTGATTGATGGGCATTTGGGTTGGTTCCATGATTTTGCAATTATGAATTGTGCTGCTATAAACATGCATGTGCAAGTGTCTTTTTTGTATGATGACTTCTTTTCCTCTGGGTAGATATCCAGTAGTGGGATTGCTGGATCAAATGGTAGTTCTAGTTTTAGTTCTTTAAGGATTCTCCACACTGTTTTCCATAGTGACTGTACTAGTTTACATTCCCATCAGCAGTGTAGAAGTACTCCCTGATCACCACATCCACGCCAGCATCCACTGTTTTTTGATTTTTTTGATTATGGCCAGTTTTGCAGGAGTAAGATTGTATAGCATTGTGGTTTTGATTTGCATTTCCCTGATTGTTAGTGATGTTGAGCACTGTTTCATACGTTTGTTGGCCATTGGTGTATCTTCTCTTGAGAATTGTCTATTTATGTCCTTAGCCCACCTTTTGACGGGAGTGGTTTTTTTTTTTTTTTTTTCTTCTTGCTGATTCGTTTGAGTACATTGCAGATTCTGGATATTAGTCCTTTGTCAGATGTATAGATTGTGAAGATTTTCTACTACTCTGTGGGTTGCCTGTTTACTCTGCTGACTGTTCCTTTTGCCATGCAAAAGGTCTTTAGCTTAATTAAGTCTCAGCTATTTATTTTTGTTTTTGTTGCATTTCTTTTGGGCTCTTCATCATGATATCCTTGCATAAGCCAACATCTAGAAAGAGTTTTTCGATATTATCTTCTAGTGTTTATAGTTTCAGGTCTTAGATTTAAGTCCTTAATCCACCTTGAGTTGATTTTTCTATAAAGTGAGAGATGAGGATCCAGTTTCATTCTCCTCCACATGGCTAGCCAATTATCCCAGCACCATTTGTTGAAAAGGGTGTCCTTTCCCCACTTTATGTTTTTGTTTGATTTGTCAAAGATCAGTTGGCTATAAGTATTTGGGTTTATTTCTGGGTTCTCTATTCTGATCCATTGGTCTCTGTGCCTATTTTTATACCAGTGCTATGCTGTTTTGTTTACTATGGCCTTATAGTATAGTTTGAAATCAGGTAGTGTGGTGCCTCCAGATTTGTTCTTTTTGCTTCGTCTTGCTTTAACTATGCAGGTTCTCTTTTGGTTCCATATGAATTTTAGAACTTTTTTTTTCTAATTCTATTAAGAATGATGGTGGTATTTTGATGGGATTGCAGTGAATTTGTAGATTGCTTTTGGCAGTATGGTCATTTTCACAACATTGATTCTACCCATTCATGAGCATGGGATGTGTTTCTATTTCTTTGTGTCGTCTATGATTTCTTTCAACATTATTTTGTAGTTTTTCTTGTGGAGGTCTTTCACCTCCTTGGTTAAGTATATTCCTAAGTATTTTGTTTATTTTTTTGCAGCTATTATAAAAGGGGTTGAGTTCTTGATTTGATTCTCCACTTGCTTGCTACTGTTGTATAGGAGAGCTACTGATTTGTGTACATTAATCTTGTATCTGGAAACGTTGCTGAATTCAGTTCTAGGAGATTTCTGGAGTAGTCTTTAAAGTTTTCAAGGTAAACAATCATATAATCAGCAAACAGGGACAGTTTGACTTCCTCTTTACCAATTTGCACGCCCTTTGCCTTTTATTTCTTTCTCTTGTCTGAATGCTCTGGCTAGGACTTCCAGTACTACGTTGAAGGGGAGTGGTGAGAGTGGGTATCCTTGTCTTGTTCCAGTTCTCAGAGGGAATGCTTTAACTTTTCCCCATTGAGTATTACGTTTGCTGTGGATTTGTCATAGATGGCTTTTATTACATTAAGGTATGTCCCTTGTATGCCGATTTTGCTGAGAGTTTTAATCATAAAGTGATCTGAATTTTGTCAAATACTTTTCCTGCATCTATTGAGATGATCATGTGATTTTTGTTTTTAATTCTGTTTATGTGGTGTATTACATTTATTGACTTGCATATGTTAAACCATCCCTGCATCCCTGGTATGAAACCCACTTGATCATGGTTGATTATCTTTTTGATACGTTGTTGGATTCGGTTATCTAGTATTTTGTTAAGGATATTAGCATCTATGTTCATCAGAGATATCGGCCTGTAGTTTTCTTTTTTGGTTATGTCCTTTCCTGGTTTTGGTATTGAGGTGATGCTGGCTTCATAGAATGTATTAGGGAGGGTTTCCTCTTTCTCTATCTTGTGGCATAGTGTAAATAGGATTGGTACCAGTTCTTCTTTGAATGTCTGGCAGAATTCTGCTCTGAATCCATCTGGTTCTGGCATTGTTTTGTTGGTAATTTTAAAATTACCATTTCAATCTCGCTGCTTCTTATTGGTCTGTTTAGGGTATCTAATTCCTCCCGATTTAAGCCAGGAAGATTGTATTTTTCCAGGAGTTTATCCATCTCTTCTAGGTTTTTTAGTTTATGTGCATAAAGGTGTTTATAGTAACCTTGAATGATCTTTTGTATTTCTGCGGTGTCAGTTGTAATGTCTCCTGTTTCATTTCTTATTGAGGTTATTTAGATTTTCTCTTGTCTTTTCTTGGTTAATCTTGCTAATGGTCTATCCATTTTATTTATCTTTTCAAAGAACCAGCTTTTCGTTTCATTTATCTTTTGTTGCAAGGTTTAAATGAGGTAATGCTTGTAAAGCACTTAGCAGAGTGTATAGAAAATTCTAAGTAATAGCTGCAGTTGTCATTATTAATATTGTTATCGCTGTCTTTGAGTGGAGATATATAGAGAGATATTGATTGGAGTGGAGGGCACTCCAATGCACCCCCATGATGGAAAGTCAGCTCTCCAATTTTGCGATTGGCACAGATGATGAACTCCTGAATCTTGGTTGACAATGGGGGCATATTTTCAGTCTGACATAAACTGGTGAGTCACAAAGCAAGTTTTCCAGTCTGGTTTAATTGCTTCTTGATTAGTAGAGCTTTCTCCAAAATTCTGGTAAGAGATTGACTGCAAATCCCAGTTTTCTTATTCTGTGGTGTTTCATCTTCTGGGTCTTCATAGATTTATTTATTTATTTATTTTTCTCTTTTTTTTTTT
>NW_012111808.1:3617600-3778846 GCF_000951035.1 Colobus angolensis palliatus | reverse complement strand
AGTTCAAAATGCAGAAATCACCGGTCTTCTGTGTCCTTCGCGCTGGGAGTTGGAGACTGCAGCTGTTCCTATTCGGCCATCTTGCTCCGCCCTATTTATTTTTCTCTTGAGATGGAGTCTTGCTGCCACCCAGGCTGGAGTGCTGTGGCAAGATCTCAGCTCACTTCAACCTCTGCCTCCCGGGTTCAAGTGATTCTCCTGCCTCAGCCTCCTTAATAGCTGGGATTACAGATGCGCACCACCATGCCCGGCTAATTTTTGTGTTTTTAGTAGAGACAGGGTTTCACCATATTAGGCTGGTCTCATATTCCTGACTTCACGATCCACCCGCCTTGGCCTCCCAAAGTGCTGAGATTACAGGCATGAGCCACTTTGTCCACCTCATAGATATTTTTATGGAAAGGCTGATAGTGGTGTGTCCAGAGTTGTAATCCAGTTACAATTTTAAATTGGAAGTCTCAGGTTTGCTTCCTTACAGTTTTCAAATATAGATGATCAGATTTCACCAGTTAGATACATAAAAATAAAACATGTTGCATAGGGGATTTCTTTAACTTCCTAGAGTTGCTATCAGCAATTCTGCTTTTATCCAGATTTCATTTGTTAAATGTGTTCTCTAAGCCAGAGATGATGGAACCTTCCTTTTGCTTCATTATCATGTTGATGTTATATCATTCTCGTATCATACCATAATGGAATTACATGTTTTGCATTCTTATGGACCTTTTAAACCACTTATTTGTATTTTCTACAGCATTGTTCAGGATCAAACACAGAGAGGAATTCAATGCCCTTGGCACTGAAATTTGAATGTATTTGAAAAGGATGCTTGAACTCCACTGTATGATACAGCACTCCTGCTGAAACCATTGTCATGCTAAAAAAATAAATCTAGGGGTATAGATTATCTCTCCATGTTATGGAAAGATACATTTTTAGTTGCAATATTTTGATGCAGCTTCAATCTGGTTCGCTACAGTTCAGATTCAAAGCTGCTGTATTTTCTTGTTGATGGGAGTCCTAGGAGGAGCTTTTTTGGTAGTGATGGAAAGAACAGTGTCCCATTGGGTAGGGGTGGTACTGTCCAGCCTGAGTTTTGCTAAGGCTGCATCCAATTACCCACTAATAAATTTAGCACTAACATGGCATTTAATTGTAAAGTGTTTTCAGTTCTCTGAAAATGTCTCCTCGGATATAGGTTATTACCATTATCACCTCATTGTTCACAGAGTCTAACGTAATTCCATATGTCCCATGGGTTTTTGGTTTCTTTAGTTAATTTATTTCCATTAATATTTACTGAGGTGACATTTGGTTGTTTGCACCATGACAAATGGTGAGGATAGAGTGCCTTGTTCTGTGGTTGGGTCATTGGGACACTGAGACATGGAAACGATGCCTTTCTTTTGAGCATAAGAAATACAAGAAAATGGGCCAATTAGCCCTGCAAGTGAGTGCAGAGGATGCCAGGGACATGTGGTTAAGTTACATAACCATGAGAAAGTCAAAAGAGGTACCATTCTATGGCCAGAGAAATGGGGTCACTGCCTTGGGGATCTGGCCTTATCTCAGGTGTGCTGACATTCATGGGGCCATCGAGGCTCTAGTTTCTCCAGTATCTGTTCCTGAGGATAAATAAGCTAGTGGAAAGGTAGATACTAACCTGAACTGCAAAGACTCAGTATGGCCAAAGATTTTTCCAGCAATGCTCTCCTGAAAACTGTCAGCACATTCTGCTCACTTGTCTCTTTCAGTCTGTTCTGGGGCTTTAGACACAGTCACTTGAGAGTATACTGGTTATAAAAATCCCTTTTCTAAAGTCCATGGGACAGAGCAGAATCCACCCTCTGTTTAAATTAGAGCCACATCTTGGGAATCAAAGTTGCACTGAACTGTCATCTGTCAGTCTCAGGGGAGAGGGAGGTAGGGAAAGAAATCACTATTTCCCGTGTTTGAGATGATGTGTTAGGTAGTTTACACACGTTGTTTTGTTTAATCCTCACATCAGTCCCCTGAAGGTTTTCTTATTATTATCCCCTTTTTCATGGAGAGAAAACTGAGGACAGGAGATGTGTTTAACTTGCCCAAAGTACCATGGTGTTTGTGAGTCTGGATTCAGTCCTAGTAAACCACTGGTTTACCTCTCAAACTTCAGCAGGTATCTGAATCACTTGGAGAGCTCTTTAAAACATGAATGGCTAGTCCTCATTTCTAGAATTGCTGATTAATTTGGTTTGGGGTGGGGCTCAAGAATTTGCATTTCTATGTCTTTTGCAGCAACTTGGATGGAGCTGGAGGCCACTATTCTTTTTTTTTTTTTTTTGAGACGAAGTTTCATTCTTGTTGCCCAGGCTGGAGTGCAATGATGTGATCTCCGCTCACCGCAACCTCCATCTCCAAGGTTCAAGCAATTCTCCTGCCTCAGCCTCCCAAGTAGCTGGCATTACAGGCATGCGCCAGCACGCCCTGCTAATTTTTTGTATTTTTAGTAGAGACCGGGTTTCTCCATGGTGGTCAGGCTGGTCCTGACTTCAGGTGATCTGCCTTCCTTGGCCTCCCAAAGTGCTGGGATTATAGGCGTGAGCTGCTACGCCCTGCCTTGAGGCCATTATTCTAAGTGAAGTAACTCAGGAATGGAAAACCAAATACCCTGTATTCTCATTTATAAGTAGGAGCTAAGCTATGGGTATGCAGAGACATGCAGAGTGGTATAATGGACTTTGGAGACTCAGAAAGGGGAGGGTAGGAGGGGGACGTGGGATTAAAAACTAAATATTAGGTACAACATATGCTATTGGGATAAAGCATGAACTGAAATCTCAGAATTCACCACTATACAATTCATCCATGTAATCTAAAACCATTTGTACCCCAAAAGGTCTTGAAATAAAAACTTTTTTTTTTTTTTTAAAGAATGTGCATTTTAAAAACAAGTTCCCAGGTGAGTCTGAAGCTGCTGGTTTCTAGACCACTCTTTGAGAACCCTACTTAATATGGTACTGTATCTTCAGAAACAGGAGTCTGATGGGACAGGTGGGCTTGGTTGACCGACTTAGGATTTTAATCCTAAACATGAATCCAAACCCCATTAAAGGTTCTCAGCCTCCTTTTGCAAAGGTCCCTTGGGTCCCTGGGTTCATTTTAAATTACCCAGTCTGTGGTATTCTATTATAGCAGCAAAAAATGGACCAAGACAGAGGTGATCCCACTCAACCGTGGTAGATGAGCTGGGAAGTGATAGAAAAGTAAAGGAAGCCAAGAAAGGGCTCAACTTCATGCCACTTACCTCCGTGGGCAGCTGAAGGTGTGTCTTGCTGAGGAATTCTGGCAGCCATCGGAGTTACCCAAATGGAGGGGTGAAGAAGGTGTGGGTATTTATCTACTCCCCTCCATTCACCTTTGGCTGAGAGCTGTTTCTGGGGCATTAACTTTCCCACACCGCGGGCTTCTCCTACTCCTAAGGCCAGAATAGACCCTACAGGCAGAACCCATGAGCAAGCTTCAAGGTGTGTAGACCTGAATGCCCCCAAGTGGTATTGACAGGCATCTGCTCCACCACAGTGAGAAAATAAAGGAGGAACAAGAGAACACAAAAGACATGCAGGGGCTCCTATTGTTTCTTGCCCACTGCTTGCTTCTAAAATACACACGATTTTGGCTTTTTGTGTTCAAGCCCAGCCTTCCAGCCTTTCAAGGTGCCTTCATGTTACTTTGTCCTTGAGCATGTTTACAACATCTCCTAGTCTCATTTGAAAATTTAATTAACAGGCTATTTACCCCTCTTCCAGATCATTAATGAAGATATTAAATAAGACCAGATCAAGCATCAATCCCTGAAGCTCCCTTCTTTATCCTCCTTGCCCCCACCCCTTCCCTGTTGCATTTTCTCACAACTCAGCGACCATTTACTGTCACTTTGGCCCACCAGGCCTTCAAGCCATTTCTTGGTTCTTGTCACAAGTCATAACCAAGATAATCTAAGTGAATTTGTCAAAGAGCATTTAATGAGACACTGTGCTAAATGTGCCGCTCTAATCACAGAGTATTAGCTGCATTTCCTTTGACCAACTAATTTTTCAGTTCTCTCAGTAAATAGTTTCCTGAGGCAAGCATTCAAACAAATTTTAATAAATCCCAGTGTTGGGTAGAGCTTTATTATGGGGGGAAAAAAATCCCTGATGGTGCCACTTACTTTATAACTACAATATATCTGTGAGAGGTACGAAAACATACAAACATACATATATTTTATAGGTGGGGTTAAATGATTCATCTAACGCACCCAGACAAGACACCTGAGCACACAAACAAGTCCTGATCCTGCCTCTGATTGATTTCCAGCATCCGCTTGTTTCCACCACCCCATAAAGGCTTTTAAAACCTATCTGGCTGATACGGTTTAGCTGTGACCCCACCCAAATCTCATCTTGAGTTGTAGCTCCCATAATCTCCAGGTGTTGTAGGATAGACCCAGTGGGAGGTAATTGAATCATGAGGGCGGGTTTTCTCATGCTAGTGAATAAGTCTCTTGCGATCTGATGGTTTTATAAAGGGCAGTTCCCCTGCTCACGTTCTCTTGCCTGCTGCTATGTAAGACATGCCTTTGCTACTCCTTCACCTTCCATCATG
This sequence comes from Colobus angolensis palliatus, assembly GCF_000951035.1. Classification (NCBI taxonomy): domain Eukaryota; kingdom Metazoa; phylum Chordata; class Mammalia; order Primates; family Cercopithecidae; genus Colobus; species Colobus angolensis. The sequence goes on along the minus strand of NW_012111808.1, from coordinate 3,774,217 downwards.
ATTGTGAGGCCTCCCCAGCCATGTGGAACTGTGAGTCCATTAAGCCTCTTTTTCTTTACAAATTGCCCAGTCTTGGGTATGTCTTCAGTATGTATCAGTATCATGCACTGGATATGGAGATAACCATCCTCCCTGACACTAGGTACTGGGCAGCAATACCTTGACTTTGCTAGAATTAATCCCCGCAGCCCGATTTATTTTTTAATTCATCAAACATATCTTTTTACTTTTATAATAAATGGAACAAGAAATTATGAAAATGTTATTTTATTAAGGCATCTTAATGCCTAAGATATATGGAAATATAGAACTCGAGAGTTGGAAAAGACATTAGAAGTTATCAGTTTAGGCCTTCTTAATCTGGGGTCTGTTGGTGTCTTGAAATTCTGTGTGCTTTTCTGCATACCTGTGCATTTGCTTCCATGGCTTTTGACAGCATCTCCCAGGATACCACAGTCCAACTCTTGCTTTCAAAAGGAATATGAACCCCAAGATGGGCAGATCATCTGAGGTCAGGAATTCAAGACCAGCCTGGACAACATGGTGAAACCCTATCTATACTAAAAATACAAAAATTAGCCATGCATGGTGTTGCATACCTGTAATCCTAGGTACTTGGTGGGCTGAGACAAAAGAATTGCTTGAACCTGGGATGTGGAGGTTGCAGTGAGCTGAGATCATACCACACTCCACTCCAGCCTGGGTGACAGAGCAAGACCCTGTCACTCAAAAAAAAAAAAAAAAAAAAGGGAATATGGACCACTGAGAGGTAAAAGTGTTTAATGGTAGTGCAACCAACCAAGTATTCCCAGCTGTGGTCTACCTCTGGACACATTTATTTATCCACACAGATGTGAAAACAAGCAGGCAAGTTATGGCGAGCTTGGGAGGCCTCCAAAGTGAGCGTTCTGCAAACTATAAGCTTTTCCAGGCATTGGTATCTCAGTCTCCCTTTTCTTTCAACCTGTGCCCAGTATGTTGACTGATGCTCCCAACATCTCAAAATAGCCCTTTCCATTGGGGGACAGAGAGTTCTTAGAAAGTCTTTTTTTTAGAAAAAATATTGAATTAAAAATAGTCTTCTGGGACTATGAGCAAGCCATCTAATAACTTTTCCACACAGCACAATTCTTCTATTTGATGGTAGCCTCTTTGTCCTCCCAAGAGATCTTTTGCATGAACATCTTTAGTTCTCACAACAGGTACTAAAAGGATGTGGTTTTAGCCATTCCACTCACCCAGCTGACCTCTCCTGGACACCCTCCAGCTTTTCAACATTCTCCTTAATGAGTCAGTCACTTGGAACTTAAGCCAGGTGTACTCTAACCTGTTAATGTGCAGTTGATTTCTAAAGCTTTTTAAAAAATCAATCAAGCAATCAGCAAGAGTTTATATCCCTTAAATGCTTCATATAAATACTTAAAGTCAAGGCAAAACAAGATGTGGAGAGACTCAGGGAAGTATCAACTGCACAAGTTTAAGGGGGGATAAGCAATTTTAACAAATCTTGGTTCTTGAAGCCCTCATGAGGAAATGAAGTGTGGTTTTAAATAGTGTGCAGAGACATCTAAAGCAGCTGTTCTACAGCATGGGAAATGCTGTGGCCACATTAGCACAAATCAAGTCAGTGGTACTAAACTCTTCTGGTGGTCATTGTTTCATCACTGTCATGCACTCATGGGGAAAGAAATGCTAGTTTCACTTAAGAATGTTCTTGGCCTGGCGCGGTGGCTCAAGCCTATAATCCCAGCACTTTGGGAGGCCGAGACGGGCAGATCACGAGGTCAGGAGATCGAAACCATCCTGGCTAACACGGTGAAGCCCCGTCTCTACTAAAAAATACAAAAAACTAGCCAGGCGAGGTGGCAGGCGCCTGTAGTCCCAGCTACTCGATAGGCTGAGGCAGGAGAATGGCGTAAACTCTGGTGGCAGAGCTTGCAGTGAGCCGAGATCACACCACTGGACTCCAGGCTGGGTGACAGAGTGAGACTCTGTCTCAGAAAAAAAAAAATAGTTCTTAATGAAGCAATAACAATTATTAAGTTTATTAAATCTCAGCTCTTGAGTATATCTTTTTTGGGTTCTGTAGAAAGTGTGTGTTTATTTCGTTTTTGTCTTACAAATAGGCAGTCTGATTGGTGTGAGATGGTATCTCATTTTGGTTTTGATTTGCATTTCTCTAGTGATTGGTGATATTACACATTTTTTCATATGCTTGTGGGCTACATGTATGCCTTCTTAAAGAAAATGTCTGTTTAGGCCAGGCGTGGTGGCTCAAGCCCATAATCCCAGCACTTTGGGAGGCCGAGGCGGGCGGATCACGAGGTCAGGAGATCGAGACCATCCTGGCTAACATGGTGAAACCTCGTCTCTATTAAAAAATACAAAAAACTAGCTGGGCGAGGTGGCGGGCGCCTGTAATCCCAGCTACTCCGGAGGCTGAGGCAGGAGAATGGCGTAAACCTGGGACGCGGAACTTGCAGTGAGCTGAGATCCGGCCACTGCACTCCAGCCTGAGTGACAGAGCAAGACTCCATCTAAAAAAAAAAAAAAAAAAAAAAAATGTCTGTTTATATCCTTTGCCCACTTTCTAATGGTGTAGCTTGGGTTTTGCTTGCCAATTTGTTTAAGTTCCTTATAGATTCTGGATAGTAGATCTTTGTCAGTTGTATAGTTTGCAAATATTTTCTCTCATTCTGTAGGCTGTCTGTTTACTCTGTTGATAGTTTCTTTTGCTGTGCAGAAGCTCTTTAGTTTAATGAGATTCAATTTGTCAATGTTCGTTTTTCTTGCAATTGTTTTTGGTGTCCTTGTCATGAAATCTTTGCCAAATGCTATGTCCAGAATGGTATTTCCTTAGTTATCTTCTGGTGTTTTTATAGTTTTAAGTTTTACATTTGTCTTTAATACATCTTGACTTGAGTTTTGCATGTGGTATAAGGTAGGGGTCTAGTTTCAATCACCTGCCTATGGCTAGCCAGTTATCTCAGCACCATTTATTAAGTGGGGAGCCCTTTCTCCATTTCTTGTTTTTGTCAGCTTTGTCAAAGATCAGATAGTTGTAGATGTGTGGCACTGTTTCCGCACTCTGTACCCTGTTCCATTGGCCTATATGTCTGTGTTTGTGCCAGTACTGTGCTGTTTTGGTTATTGTAGTCGTATGGTATAGCTTAAAGTTGGGTAATGTGATGCCTCCAGCTTTGTTCTTTTTGCTTAGGATTACCTTGGCTGTTCCGGCTCTTTTTTGGTTCCATATGAATTTTAAAACAGTTTTTTTTCTAATTCTATGCAGAATGTCATTGATAGTTTGATAGGAGTAGCATTGACTCTGTAAATTGCTTTGGGCAGCATGGCCATTTTAACAATATTGATTCTTCCTATCCATACACACAGAATGTTTACTATTTGTTTGTGTCATCTCTGATTTCTCTGAGCAGTGTGAGATCTTCACTTCCTTGGTTAGCTGTATTCCTAGGTATTTTATTCTTTTTGTGGCAATTGTAAATGAGATTGCATTCCTGATTTGGCTCTTGCCTTGGATATTGTTGATATATAGGAATGCCAGTGATTTTTGAATGTTGATTTTGTATCCTGAAACTTTGGTGAAGTTGTTTATCCGATCAAGGAGCTTTTGGGTAGAGACTATAGGGTTTTCTAGATATAGAATCATCTTTTCTGCAAACAGGGATAGTTTGACTTACTTTTTTCCTATCTGGATGTCTTTTATTTCTTTCTTTTGCCTGATTGTTCTTGCCAGAACTTCCAATACTATGTTGAATAGGAGCGGTGAGAGAGGGCATCCTTGTTGTGTGCCAGTTTTCAAGGAAATGCTTCTAGCTTTTCCCCAATCACATGATGTTGGCTGTGTTTTGTCATAGATGGCTCTTATTATGTAGTATGTTCCTTCAATACCTAGTTTACTGAGGATTTTTAACATGAAGCGGTGTTGAATTTTATTGAAAGCCTTTTCTGTATCTATTGAGATAATCAGGTGGTTTTTGTTTTTAGTTCTCTTTATGTGATTAATCACATTTACTGATTTGCATATGTTGAACTAATCTTGCATCCCAGGAATAGAGCCTAGTGGATAATGATGGATTAGCTTTTTGATGTGCTGTTGGACTCAGTTTGCTGGGATTTTGTTGAAGATTTTTGTATCTATGTTCATCAAGGATATTGGCCTGAAGTTTTCTTTTTTTGTTGTGTTTCTGCCAGGTTTTGGTTTCAGGACTATGTTGTCCTCACACAAAGAGTTGAGAAGGAATTCCTCCACTTTGTTTTTTTTAATAGTTTCAGTAGGAATGGCACCAGCTCTTCTTTATACATCTGGTAGAATTTGGCTGTGAATCTGTCTGGTCCTGGGCTGTTTTGTGGTTGGAGGCCTTTTGTTACTGAATCAGTTTAGGAACTTGCTATTTACCTGTTTAGGAATTCAATTACTTCCTGGTTCAGTCTTGGAAAGTTGTATGTGTCCGGGAATTTATCCATTTCTTCTAAATCTTCTAGTGTGTGTGCATACAGGTATTCATAGTAGTCTCTGATAGTTTTGTGCATTTCTGTGGAGTCAGTGGTAACACCTCTTTTTTCACTTTAAATTGTGTTTATTTGGATCTTCTCTCTTTTTTTCTTAATTAGTCTAGCTAGTGGTTAAGCTACCTGATTAATTTTTTCAAAACAACAACTCCTGGATTCATTGATCGTCTGTATTTTTTGTGTGTGTTTCAATTTTTTCAGTTCAGCTCTGATTTTGTTTGTTTCTTGTCCTCTGCTAGCTTTGGGGTTGGTTTGCTCTTGCTTCTCTAGTTCTTCTAGTTGTGATGATAAGTTGTTAATTTGAGATCTTTCTAACTTTTTGAGGTAGGTGTTTAGTGCTATAAACTTCCCTCTTAACACGTCCTTAGCTATGTCCTAGAGATTCTAGTATTGTATCTGTGTTCTCACTGGTTTCAAAGAATGTCTTGATTTCTGTCTTAATTTCATTGTCTAACCAAAAGTCATTCAGGAGTAGGTTGTTTAATTTCCATGTAATTGTATGGTTTTGAGTTATTTTCTGGGTTTCTATTTTTATTGTGCTGTGGTCCAAGATTGTGGTTGGTGTGATTTCATTTTTTAAAAAATTTGCTAAGTATTGTTTTGTGTCTGCTTGTGTGGTCAGTTTTCAAGTATGTACCGTATGGCAATAAGAAGAATATATGTGTTGGCTTGGGGTGGAGAGTTCTGTTGATGTCTGCTAGATCCATTTGGTCAAGTGTTGAGTTCAGGTCCTAAATATCTTTGTTAATTTTCTGTCTCAATAATCTAGTACTGTTAGTAGTGTGTTGAAATTTCCCACTATTATTGTGTGGGAATCTAAGTCTCTTTATAGGTCTCTAAGAACCTGCTTTATGAAACTAGGTGCTCCTGTGTTGGGTGCGTATATTTAGGACAGTTAGATCTTCTTGTTGAAATGAACCCTATATCTTTATATAATGTCTTTCTTTATCTTTTCCAATCTTTGTTGGTTTAAAGTCCATTTTGTCTGAAATTACGGTTGCAAACCCTGCTTTTTCAGTGTCTTAGTTAGTAGATTTAGCTTAGTAGATTTTTCTCCATCCCTTTATTTTGAGTCTATGGGTGTTGTTGCATGTGAGATGGGTCTCTTGAAGGCAACAAACCACTGGGTCTTGCTTTTTTTTTTTTTTTTTTACCAGTTTGCCACTCTGTGCCTTTTAATTGAGATATTTAGTCCATTTACATTCAAAGTTAGTATTGATATGTGTGGATTTGATCCTGTCATCATGTTGTTAGCTGGTTATTAGGTAGGCTTGCTTGCGTGGTTTCTTTATAGTATCAGTTTTCTGTGTACTTAAGTGTGCTTTTGTAGTGGCTGGTAATAGTCTTTCCTTTCCATATTTAGTGCTCCTTTCAGGACCTCTTGTAAAGCAGATCTGATGGCAATAAATTCCCTTAGCATTTACTTGTCTGAAAATAATCTTATTTCTCCTTCACTTATGAAGCTTAGTTTGGCTGGATATGAAATTCTTGGTTGATTTTTTTTTTTTTTCATTAAGAATGCTGAATATAGGCCTCCAATGTTTTCTGATTTGTAGGGTTTCTGCTGAAAGGTCCATGTTAGCCTGATGGGGTTTCCTTTGTAGGTGACCTACCCCTTCTGTCTAGCTGCCTTTAACTGTTTTTTTTTTCATTTCCACTTTGGAGAATCTGATGAGTGCATGTTTTGGGGATGGTCTTCTTGTGTAACATCTCACAGGGGTTCTCTGCATTTTCTGGATTTCAGTGTTGGCCTTTCTAGTGAGGTTGGGGAAGTTCTCATGGCTGATATTCTGAAATATGTTTTCCAGTTTGCATGGTTTCTCTCTGTCTTTTTCAGGCATGCCAATTAGTCATAGATATGGATTTGATCTCTTTACATAATCCATATTTCTCAGAGGTTTTGTTCATTCTTATTTATTCATTTTTCTTTATATTTGTCTGACTGAGTTATTTCTGAAAGCCAGTCTTAGAACTGAGATTCTTTCCTCAGCCTGGTCTAATCCACTTAATACTCATGATTGTATTATGCAATTCTTGTAGTGTGTTTTTCAGCTCCATCAAATCAGTTTGGTTTTTTTTTATAATGGCTATTTCATTGATTAGCTCCTGTATTATTTTTTTAAATTGTGGTTCTTAACTTCCTGGGATTGGCTTTTGACATCTCATGAATCTTGATGATCTTCACTCCTATCCATATTCTGAATTCTATTTCTGTCATTTCAGCCCACTTAAGAACCCTTGTTGGGGAACTAGTGTGTTCATTTGGAGGAAAAAAGGCACTCTGGCTTTTTGAGTTGCCAGAGTTCTTGTGCTGGTTCTTTCTAATTTGTGTGGACTGATGTTCCTTCAGTTTTTGAAGTTGATGTCCTTTGGATGGATTTTTTTGCCTTTATCTTCTTTGGTGCCCATGGGAGTTTGATTATGGTATAAAGTGGATTCAGCTGACTGGCTTCAATTCTAATCAGCTCATGGGTTTTGGAGGAGCTTTCTCTGATTACTCTCTCTACGCTTGCATTTTTTTTTTTGTTAGATGTTTTGGTCCAGAGGGCTTTCTCAGGCAGGGGCCACAGTTGACAGAAAAGCTGTATCCTTGCCAAGTCAGCCCTAATCTAATCTGCTGTCTGTGTCCTACCTGGGGAAACACAGGGTTGTGCCTGGCCACGGAGTTCAGGTGGAAGCTGACCACTGGGTTGGAAGCTCTCTAGGTGTCACCCATCTGACTATGAGAGGTGGGAGTCAGTGGAGTTGTCCACCCTGCCATCCAGGTGTTTCCAAGGCAACAGGAGGCTGTGACCCTTGGCAAATTCAGGCAGAAATAGGACTGCTGAGCTGTAAGTTCCAGCAGGTGTGGCTTGCCCAGCTACGAGCAGTGGGGGTGGATGGGACTGTTACCTTGCTGCTTGGATTCCTCCTCGGACAAGAGGTCATACCCACTGTCTGAGTTCCCATGGAAGCAAGATTACTGGGCTGGAAGCTCTAGTAGACATTGTATGCCTGGCTATCAGTGGTGGGGGTGGGTGGGGTCACATGATCTGCTGCCTGGGTGCTTCCCGGGATATCAGGAGGCTGCATCCTCCAGCTGAGTTCCCACAGAAGCAGGGCCACTGGGCCACAAGCTCTAGCAGATGTTGTCCACCTGACTACCAGTGGCAGGGGTGGCTGGTGAGTATACCTTTTTAACATTTTGTATGATTAAATGGGAAAGATGGACAAGACACTTCTGCTGCTAAATGAGGTACAATGGTCACCTTGAGGAAAAGTACTTGTAAGATCATTTGTGCTGTGAACTGATCTAGCCATTTTTGTTGTGGAATACCATTTTTACTTGAAAAAACGACTGGCAGAAAAGCGAGACTTATTCAGATCTGTTATTTGGCAGACACATTCTCAAAACTGAAAAAAGTGAACCTGTCACTTCAAGGGAAACAACTGACAGAAGTTGTTGCCTATGATAAAAATTTGAGCTTTCAAGTGAAAATTAGAATTTTGGAAGACTTCTATCCACCACCATGAACTTGACAGCTTCACAATACTTAAAGACTTTTGTGATGAGATTGGTGGTGATAGTAACAAATACAATTTTTTAATATTGCATAATTAAATGTGTCAACATTTGAAAGATCTGCATAACTCAGGGAACCAATATTTCCCAAATGAATAATGCATGATGATATAAAATCACACATGGGCAACCAATCCATTAATGTGTAAGATAGACCAACTGATTTTACTGTAACAGATTACGAATATTTCACTGATATGGTTTCCCATCCCATATTAAAACCAACCTTAAGAAATTACCCATGTTGGGTGTTGGGTGTCAAAGAAGAAAATCTATAATTATCTGAAAAGGTTATGAAAACACTTCTCCGTTTTCCATCTATAGTTCTGCATGATGATAAATAGTCTTAATTTACCTCAACTAATCCAACATATTCCAACAAATAAGATGCAGAAGCAGATATGACCATCCAACTATCTTCCATCAAACCAGATACTAATTTGCGAAAGTGTAAAACAATGTCACTCTTTCCACTGCTCTTTTTTTGTAGCAGAATTAATTTTCACAAAGATATGTATGTTAACATATAAAGGGATTGTGAGTGCTATTTCAAGAGGCATTAATATTTTTTAGAATTTCTCAGTTTTAACATCTAATATAATAGGCACTTATAGATATAATCCACACAGACAAAAGCTCATTGGTATTCTTGATGATTTTTAAAAAGTGTCAAAAGGTCCTCAGACCAAAAGTTTGAAAACCATTGAACTAAAAGCCAGAGTGGAAGATGAATGGATAACTGAACAGGAGAAGGGATTAAATAAACTGGAAATGATGTGGTGGATGGGATTAAAAGTGCAGGTAATAGAGAAGACTGAAATATGAAAAGCATGCAAGAGGTAGGCCTAGAGTGATGATTGGTCTGCAAGGAGCACTTATGGAGGACAGAAATAATTTATGACAAAATCAAGAAAAGAGATCAAGGGATTGAAAAACAAATCACAAAAATTGAAAGAACTTATATTATGAACTTTGAAAATGAGAACATTTGAATATAATTGTTATACTCCTTATGCCTCTTTGTGCTAATGATCCAATGGGCTTAAACAGTAGCATAGGAATCTGAGCCACAGAGATGGGATAAAAGTATTTCATATTTTGAACTACTGGAATATTTATTTAGTAATAACAATGCTCTAATTTATTGGGTATAATCTATGTGCACAGAAATATACTAGGTACTTTATTATTTTATTTTAGAACCTCTTGAAGTGAATTTACCTTTGCATATGTATTATTAGTATACATTTCAACAAATTTTATTTGAATGATGTTCAGCCAAGAAAGGTGAAAAGCTAGTATATCCTAGGTTTGATCCTAAACATGATTTCAGTTTTAGATTTTAAAATGATGTGGATATTTTCCCAAAGAAACTATTCTTTCTTTCTTTCTTTCTTTCTTTCTCTCTTTCTTTCTCTTTCTCTTTCTCTCTTTTGTTCTTTCTCTCTCTCTTTATCTCTTTCTTTCTCTCTCTCTCTCTTTCTTTCTTTCTTTCTTTCTCTCCCTCCCTCTCTCTCTCTTTCTTTCTTTCGTTTTACGCTTTCTTCCTCAGTTTTTTTTTTTGGTGACATTGCTTTTTAATCCTCATTCGGACAATGCAATCTACATAAAGCATTAGCGAGAATCCTTTTGTATAGTGTATTTTGTTTAGGTACTGAGCCTACTTAGTATCATCAACTCTGATGATTTACCCTGAGATAGCCCTTGTCCATTCCTTCTCCATGCATCTACTTTTCTTTGACCTGTCTAAAGAAGCCTTTGTTAGAGCTTCTCTATGTAAGGGGTATCTTTTCTTGACAGCTTTATGATTCACCTTTATTTGACTGTTCCAGGTTTGTACTTGGCCTTCTGTCCTTAAATTAGAGGCATATTTCATTCTTGTTTTTTTTTTTTTAGTAAAAGAAAATTTTGTAGACAATAATTTTTTTGTTTATGGTTCACAGATCTTGAAACTCCTGATTTGATCTTTCCTCTCCATTTCTTTGAATTATGACTTCATCCAGTCTCATTCTCTTCAAAAGATATTATGAAGTAATTCATCTTAATGGAGTGATCGACTTCCTCATACTCTCATCCAAACACAAAACAAATCTGCAACTTGGGTGAACAGTGGTCTTGGGGGCTGGTGTGCTAGCCACCCCTGGGAACCCTCAGACTGCCCAAGACCTCTTAGAAAAATATACCCACCTCAACCATTCCCATTAATTCACCACACTCAGTACCTCACAAAGGTTACCCCCATTTAATTCTTGCAATGGCTTTATATCAAGATTTTAGCTAGCAAAACTAACCAATGGAGAAGTTTACTAACTTTTCCTAAGCTCAGAGAGAACCAGAGGCAGAACTGGGATTTGAACCTAAAAATATCTGACTCTGAACTCTACATTCTCTACTTTCTCTAAGGACGCTTTAAAAACAGAATCAAATCTCAACTTCTGGCAAATTTAGGTCATGCTCAACTAATTTAGCCCTAGGAATTTTTATGCTATGAGTTTGACATTACATGTAAGAAAATAAGAAACCATTCATTAAAGATGATGGATAAAAATAAATGAAACAGAATCACCTACACATTTTTCTCTTACATTGCCAATTGCTTTTAAGTGTCCTGTTGAATGCCAGAAAAGTATCAAGGAGTCGTAGATACAGAACAGAAGGTCTTCACTTCATTTGCTTCATCCTTGAAAAAAGAGTAAATTGTAATAGAGCAACTCAGATTCCTTTTCTGGTTTCTGTCTTTTATAAGAGAATTCATTTTGATTTTCACAGCCCAAAACATAACATACATTCCTTCATCTCCTAACCAACATCTACTCAGTTATTCCTATGGACTCCAGTTGAAATTATGCCCACATGCTTCTATGAAAGAACCACCTTCTTGATTTGTATTTTATGTTAATGGGAATGGTAATGGAGATTGTAAAATCTATTTATTTTAATATTATCTTAGATTATGAGTAATGATTAAGTAGAAAATCTTCACCTTCAAAAGCATGTACATGATAAAGGTTTTTCTTTTTTAAAAGTAAAGAGAGAGAGAGAAACAAACCTCATCCCCCACATACCCAAATCTTCTCTAAGACACACATGGAATCTTTTAAATTACATTTGTATCAAATTAACTTGGGTGGTCTGAGAGTCATCAGGCATGCAGAAAAGGGTTCTCTTAAAAAGCTAATTTAAGAACGTTGTTAGGGCATTGACAATAGAAGCAACCTGTTCCCTTGTTGTCAATGTGTTTTCTTTTAGGGAAACTTGCTCTTTCCTGCCCATACTGAAAATATCTACATCTCTCCAAGAGCTCAGCCTTAACATCTTCATGGGTGGCTCCAAGTGGCTGCCATTCTTACCATGTGCAGAGTGACAGCTTCTCCTTATGCTTTTTCAAATAGTATAATGATTAAAATATTGTTGGGTAGACTCATATGTGTGCATTTAAGTCAACAGTACTCAAAACTTACCAACCTTTTTGTAGCCAAATAATATTTCAGCAATTCAATTATTCTTTAGAAAATGAACAACTCTGGAAAATTTTGTTTATTGCATTGCTCTCTAAAATATCCAAGGGATGGCACTGCCCTATGAAACCATAAACAGCAGGGGTAGATTGTGAATGCTGAGCTGCTGCTAGAGGAAGGAGTGAGGAAACAGAGGGCAGGGTGGGAATAGGATTGATGAAGTGCATATTTGCACAGGACTATCATGACTCAGTTGGGGAGCCACCTGTATTGCCTCCAGAAATGATAATGATGCTGATCTCAGCTAGAATTTATATAAAGGCTTATTAAAACAAGACAAAACAAAACTTATAATGTATGGTATGCCTCTTCTCAGGACAAACTTCAAAGGTTTTGGGAAAGGTTGGTCTGTGAGACCAAAGGATGGATGCTTGATTCCATCTAGTTCATATTCAAATTGTTCATCCAGGTGAAATATTGGACTTTGTACCATTTTATCCTTTAATGAATATATATCGAATACTTACCATAGTAAGTATTTAGTTGTAGATATTGCACCCAGTGCTGGAAGTCCCATTAGCCTGTATTGGCTACTAGCAACGTGTGTCACTTCAAAGATCTATAATTAGGGAAAGAAGTTTTTGTCATAAATTTCCAACACTCATTCAATAATGACTTGATGCTAGGCAGTGTTCTAAGTGCTTGACTTCTGTTAAACTCTTTTAATCTAATAATTTTAAGAAGTATAATAGTAACCCTATCATTATTTCCACTTTACACATGAGAAAACTGAGGCACAGAAAGATTAATTAACTTATCCATTTTATTAGTCTATTCTCATCCTGGTAAAAAGAATTGCTCAAGACTGGATAAATTATAAAGGAAAGAGGTTTAAATGACTCATAGCTCTTCAGGACTGAGAAGGCCTCAGGAAACCTACAATTGTGGCAGAAGGGGAAGCAAACATGTCCTTCTTCACATGGTGGCAGGAAGGAGAAGAATGAGAGCCAAGTGAAGGGGGAGGTTTCCTCTAACACCATCAGATCTCATGAAAACTTATTAACTATCATGAGAATAGCATGGGGGAACTGCTTCCATAATTCAGTTACCTCCCACCAGGTCCCTCCTACAGCATGTGGGGATTATGGAAACTACAATTGAAGATGAGATTTGGGTGGGGATATAGCCAAATCATATCGTTTCACCCTGGTTCCTCCCAAATCTCATTCCTCACATTTCAAACACAATCATGCCTTTCCAACAGTCCCCCAAAGTCTTAGCTCATTTGAGCATTAACCTAAAAGTCCAAATCCAAAGTCTCATCTGAGACAAGGCAAGTCTCTTCTGCCTATGAGCCTGTAAAATCAAAAGCAAGTTAGTTACTTCCTGGGTATGATGGAGGTACAGGTATTGGGTAAATACACCCATTCCAAATAAGAGAAATTGGCCAAAGCAAAGGGGCTACAGGCCCCATGCAAGTCTGAAATCCAACTAGGCAGTAATTAAATCTTTTTTTTTTTTTTGAGACGGAGTCTCGCTCTGTCGCCCAGGCTGGAGTGTGCAGTGGCCGATCTCAGCTCACTGCAAGCTCCGCCTCCTGGGTTTACGCCATTCTCCCGCCTCAGCCTCCCGAGTAGCTGGGACTACAGGCGCCCGCCACCTCGCCCAGCTAGTTTTTTGTATTTTTTAGTAGAGACGGGGTTTCACCATATTAGCCAGGATGGTCTCGATCTCCTGACCTCGTGATCTGCCTGTCTCGGCCTCCCAAAGTGCTGGGATTACAGGCTTGAGGCACCGCGCCCGGCTGGCAGTAATTAAATCTTAAAGCTCTGAAATAATCTCCTTGACTTCATGTCTCACATCCAGGTCACACTGATGTAAGAGGTGGGATACCACAGTCTTGGGCAGCTCTGTCCCTGCGCCCCTGTGGCTTTGCAGGGTACAACCCCTCTCCAGGCTGCTTTCATGAGCTGGTGTTGAGTGCCTGCAGTTTTTCAGGCACATGGGTGCAAGCTGTCAGTGGATCTACCATTCTGGGGTCTAGAGGACTATGGCCTCTCATTGCTTCACTAGGCAGTGCCCCGCTGGGGACTCTGTGTGGTGGCTCTGACCCCACATTTCCCTTCCACACTGCCCTAGCAGAGGTTCTCCATGAGGGCCCCACCTCTGCAGCAAATGTCTGCCTGTATATTCAGGCATTTCCATGCATCCTCTGAAATCTAGGCAGAGGTTCCCAAACCTCAATTCCTGACTTCTGTGCGTCCACAGGCCCAACACAATGTGGAAGCTGCCAGGGTTTGGGGCTTGCACCCTCTGAAGCCATGGCTGGAGCTGTGCCTTGGCCCCTTTTAGCCACAGCTGGAGTGGCTGGGACACAGGGTACCAAGTCCCTAGGCTGCACATAGCAGGGGAGCCCTGGGCCCAGCCCACAAAACCATTTTTATCTCTTAGACCTGGGAGGGGCTGCCTTGAAGGTCTCTGACATGCCCTGGAGACATTTTCCCTATTGTTTTGGTGAATAACATTCAGCTCCTCTTTACTTATGCAAATTTCTGCGATGGGGTTGAATTTCTCCCCAGAAAATGGGTTTTTCTTTTCTATTGCATTATCAGGCTGCAAAATTTCCAAACTTTTATGCTCTGCTTCCTCTTGAACGCTTTGCTGCTTAGAAATTTCTTCTGCCAGATACTCTAAATTATCTCTCTCAAGTTCAAAATTCCACAGATACCTAGGCAGGGACAGAATGCCACCAGTCTCTTTGATAAGGCATAGCAAGATTCACCTTTGCTCCAGTTTCTAACAAGTTCCTCGTGTCCATCTGAGACCCCCTCAGCCTGGACTTCATTGTCTATATCACTATCAGCATTTTAGTCAAAGCCATTCAACCAGTCTCTAGGAAGTTCCAAACTTTCCCACACCTTCCTGTCTTCAGAACCTTTCAAGTCTCTAGAAATTTCCAAACTTTCCCACATTTTCCTGTTTTCTTCTGAGCCCTCCAAACTGTTCCAACCTCTGCGTGTTGCACAGTTTCAAAGTCACTTCCATATTTTTTGGTATCCTTTTAGCCCCACTCCCTCTGTACCAATTTACTGTATTAGTCTGTTCTCATATTGCTATAAAGAACTGCCCAAGACTGGGTAATTTATAAAGAAAAGAGGTTTAATTGTCTTACAGGCCTGTAGGGTTGGGAAGGCCTCAGGTTGTGGAAGGGAATCACTGTGGAAGGGAAAGCAAACATGTCCTTCCTCACATGGCTGGAGGAAGGAGAAGAATGAGAGCCAAGTGAAGGGAGAAGCCCCTTCTAAAACCATCAGATCTCTTGAGAACTTACTCACTATCATGAGAATAGCATGGGGAAACCACCCCCATGATTCAATCACCCCTCACTGGGTCTCTCCCATGACATGTGGGGATGATGAGAACTTCAGTTCAAGATGAGATTTGGGTGGAGACACAGTCAAACTGTATCACCCATAGTCACTTTGTAAGTGGCAGGACTGGGGCTTGAACCTGCACAGTTTGTCTCCATTGTCTGTGCTCAAGGGCAAACCTCCTCCATTACTTGGGCTCGAAGACTGATGAATGGGATCTCAATGGCATCCTGATTCTTTGGCTATTCCTCAGGATGAGAGGTCTGGCTGACCTGGCTTTTCTGTAGTGTTCCTTAAGGAGGCTACTGTTCGGATTGCGGCTGGCTCTTCACAAGCTCTGTCTCACTTAGGACAGGTGTATCAGTTACCTGGGAGTGCTAGTTCAAATGCAAATCTTGCCCCACTTCTGATTCTCTGCCTGCTGGGTGAGGCCTGAGAATGATGAGTGGTTCCTGATGGCTCATGCAGGGGATCAGCAGTCCACATTGGAGAACTGATAACATTTTAAAGACAAGTTCCAAAAGCCTGAATGCCTTACATGTGTCTTCCATTAGGTTTGTTGAGGGGCATCTTTCAGAGTGTACAGAGCAGTCACTTTGTGGGTCCAAGATTGAATTCCGTTTTTTTTTTCCCTCTTTTATTTAACCCTTTTGAACCCAAATGATTTCATGTGCAAAATAGTACCCCCTTTGCCTGTCTCAACAGCGTGTTACAACAACACTTTAAAAACTCTAACGTGCTATACAAATATAAAACATTAGTATTCACTGTTGCTTTTCCTACTTATCACAAGTACTGTCAGCTTCACGTATGCACTGTTAATAGCCCGCTTTCAAATTGAGTCAACATTTTAGGTGATTCTTAATGGACTTGAGTGTATTTCATTTGGGGGCTATGTACTGCTGCTTCTGGCTGGCTCTGGGAGTAACAAGATGAGGAACAAGAAAGGACACAGAGGAGAGGATCTGGCAGCTGCCAAATTCAGCCAAAACTTTAGAAAGGCACTTAGGTCAGTTGAATGAGGTGCCCAGACTAGACTCTTGGCAACAGGCAGTCTAAATCCAGCAAGGGGGTTTAAAGCTTCCAGGGAACGCACAACTCCGATGGAATGTGTGGCCGCCCTCCTGCAGTATTTGCTGTTAGAAAAAGGACACTTGGGCAGCCAAAAAGATAGCATCTCCAGAGGCTATATTTTGGCCATGGCAGCTAGGGTATGTGTGTCTGAGGGGAGTGGTTGGGTGGGAAGCAGATTGGGAAGAAGAGAGACAGAGATAGAGAGAAAGAGAGAGAGAGAGACACTGAGGGGGAAGAGAGAGGAAGAGAGAAAGAATGACAGAGAGAGAAAGAGAGAGAGGGAAAGAGAAAGAGAAAAAGAAATGGGAGAGACAGAGAGAAAGAGAGAAAGAACGGAAAAGTGAGAGAAAGAAAGAGGGAGGAGAGAGGAAGAGAAAGAATGACACAGGGAGAAAAAGAGAAAGAGGAGAAGCTTTAGGGAAATTTCTCATGGAGCCACTGTATAAGGTTTACATTAACTCTGCATCATTTTTTCAACTTATTCTCCTGTCTTTTTCTTCTTTTTTTGAGATCGAGTCTCGCTCTGTCGCCCAGGCTGGAGTGCCATGGCACGATCTTGGCTCTCTGCAAGCTTCGCCTCCCGGGTTCACACCATTCTCCTGTCTCAGCCTCCTGAGTAGCTGGGACTACAGGCGCCTTCCACCACACCCGGCTAATTTTTGTTTGTATTTTTAGTAGAGATAGGGTTTCGCCGTGTTAGCCAGGATGGTCTCGATCTCCTGACCTCATGATCCTCCTGCCTCAGCCTCCCAAAGTGTTCAGTCATTCACCTTTCTATGTTCTGTATGTTTATTCTGCTGCATCTCTTTTAGCTATGTCAGTGTTGCCTCCTTTTGATATACCTGAAGCTGTGGCTACATGGTGCTACTTGACCAATGGTTTTGCACAGGATGTCTTGCCATATCAGTAAAATAATCAGCTATTTAGGTGAATAGTTGACTGGCTCTCCCTCATAAAAACATTATTATGTGATATATACCAAGTATATAGAGCCCCAAAAGACAGCAGCTCCTTCTATAAGCAATAGGGTTCCTGGCACAACCCAATGTGTAAAGAAAAGCTTATTTAGTTAAGTATATACTTGTTTTGATGATAAAAAAAGTGTTGTTGAGGCAACTATATAAACTATTTCAGGTAGAAGAGATCAGTATTATTTTGTGTGACCTGTGCATGACATGTCTTGTTTTTAATGGCAAATAGCTCGAAGTTCCTAATCTGTTTGAAGGCTGATCTGTTATGGCACCCAAAGTATAGTCTCCTATTTGTTTTATTAGATTTGCTTACTTGGAATATTGGGTGGAATCAGTAGAATTCAGAAGTGACTATAGAACTGCATAGTGACAAACTTAATAGGGATTTTAATCTTTTGGTTCTTTCAGGTGAAAGTAGTATATATGTCAAAGTACCCAAAGGATTCCCAAATTGAGCTGTATGCTTAGTTCATTCATTCATTCCTTCAGTGAAGAACATTGCTTCCTGGGCATGCCTGTGTTAGATACTTCCATCAGGGAGGGAAAGATTTATAAATCTCAATTCCCCTCACCCAGGTTCAAGTCAATAAAATAATAGTATTCAGGACCAGAATTCTTTCTGAAAACTAAACAAAAAAATACATGCAATATTTTATGCAATGCTAATAATTTTTAGTGCCTATAATTTAAAGAGATGGTATATTTTATGTAAACATTAACATAGTGATTTCTTTCAATTTTATAATTATCAGTACCTTTTTGTTATTTTTATGATTTTCCAAGACTTGAGACATTCTTAGGAACAGAAAATTTCCTTGCATGTTGAAACCTTTTGGTAATTCCCTTTTGTTGAACACTTCCTGTCAGATGAATACTAAAATGTTAAAGAAAGGAATAGGGAAGTTATAGGCTAGAGAATTACAGAGCCAGGGAAAGAGAGATATCATTCCAGAATTCAATAGCCTAACCTCCAGACAATTAAATTAGTATTAAGGTGGAATGAAGTGAAACTAGATTGCTTCCATTGCTTTCATCTGGTCATATTCCTTCAAAAATTCCTGTTTCCATGAATATTTAGCTTTCCTAAACTCAGGAATTAATCTGATTTTTACCTTGAGGAAACACATACCATATATGTCCTGAAAAACACAAATGCAAATTCAATGAAACCCCTTAATATTGAACCCACCTGTATTGAATCCCTGTGTATAGCAATCAAATTGAAAATCCAGGTGTATTACACGCACATGTAATATTTCTAGAGTATATCAAATTCCATCCTATATCAAATTTTTTCCTCGGGTTTCTAGAAATTTAATATAAGCAAGTTTCACTCTATTTGAAAAGGACATGATGCAATATAATGTGTTTTTCAATAAATAGAATTCTTGGTAATTCAATTTATGTTCAGAACTTCTTAAAGGCAACTTACTTTGTAGAGGCCTCACATCAGAGTCCAGTTCTAAGAACCTTACTCAGGTAAAATTTCTTTTGGCTTGGCTGTGAAGGAAAATCAGAAAGAATCTTGGTAATTCATACACAGTGATTTAAAAAATAACCACTCCACATCCCAGTCAAGTAGAGAAGGGAGATGTATTTGGGAGACCAGGCAAATCCTTGATTCAGGTTTACAATATATGGCTGTCCTCAGGACAGGTGGCTTCTTGTTGGTGGGACTTGTACCTTCTTCCTCTTTGTGTCCCCAGCACCGGACCCACACACAGCAAATGCTTGGGAAAACTTGGCTGAATTACCAAGTTCAACTGGTGACAGGACCAAGGTCATAGGCATGTAGTAAAGCTTAAAAGTCAACACCTCCTACTGCTCTCAAGAGGCCAGTTTAAAAAAAATTCTGTTTCTGTAATTTAATAATTCAATAACCCAAAATTGTTATTTTTCTACTGGTCTTCATTTTTTGCCAAAGATTCTTTAAAAATATTTTTCGGATAACTAATCTCTTTTTCTAGTTGGTTTTCATTTTATACACACATCTATGTATCACATAACTCTGATTATGGTTATTGTTAAATAAAACATACTGTTATACTCTATGTTCAGCATCCCCTGAGTAGTAAACCAGGCCCGTTAAAAATGATATGCACTCATTAAAGAAATTTCATTTAAAATCTTGGAAAGCCTACATTAAGAATATTTTCTTGTATTGCTCTGTCAATCTTTCCTGCACCTGTTAGCATGTTTAGAAAATGGCTTTTTATAAATCACCCATCTTATTGCAAATGGAAGAAAATTCACAAAAGTAATTCTGATTATTCAAATTGTTTTGTAAAACATAAAATTAAGAACATATCCTATAATAAGCACTAATAAACTTAGCAACTAGATATAAATAAAATATAGGTTATTAAAGGATTCTAATATGATGAGAAAGAGTTAGAGGCTCATATAATTATCTTTGCTGAATGTAAACAGTTTCTGAGATCATTTTCACTATTTTTAGTGCTCGAAATCTTGACGCTTTCTTGGATATACCTGCAGAATTGGCACAGCTTCCATCATTACAGCTCTTGGCTTTTAACTCTCCAACGCCTAATAAACCTATGAACTCCATTAACTGTAATTGATATGCATGCAAGGATGTAAAGGCCTTTCCCTGGCCCTCTCACTGACTCAAACAAGAAGTCAAAATGAGTATGACGCCAAATCCCATGCAAGTAATCAGGTACGTCATTTTTCATTTGAAAAGAAGTCCTCTCCAATAATAGAAATGCTGAGAGAGGTTATTACAATAACAAATGAGTTGGCAGGGTGATTTATGCTTGAAACAAATGTACCTTTGGATGGAATCCTCTTTAATTCCTTATCAATCCTGGGCTTAGTGGACAGGTCTGACTCTGGGAATCCAGCAGTTGAATGCCTGCAGTACTTTGAATTCACTTGGTTCATTTCTTATGAACCAAACAGCTGTTTCCCACAGTCCTCCCAGCAGGTGTGTTTGGGGATTAGTAATGCTTCATGTGGTCCTACAGCACGAGAAATGGATGTGTAATTACATTAAATATGCTTCATCTCTTTGGACTCACATATCCTAAGTCACTGATACTGGAGCCATTCAATAACAGTTCTCCATCAACTGGTTTGCTTTTTAAACAACAACAACAACAATATCTTATATGAATGAAGTGGTTTCAAGTCTTCAAAATGCTTTTGAAAGTTTTCTCCTTAGGTTTGTCTTTGAGTGCATCTGACTGTGTTTATCTAAAAGTAGTGTTCCTGAGTGAGAAGATCTTTCTGAGCCCACTGGAAAATAGAAGTAGGTGTGTACATTTTGAGGATCTGAAAAAAATTCTGAGGGGAACTTAGAACATGGAAATGGTCCATGCAGGATCATAGACTTTCAAATTGCAGTGGAGCCTTGAGGTGGGTTGGACCACTGGTGGTCACTGAGAAGGGCTCAGGAAAATACTCTACTTTGAGAAGAGCTCTGCCATTCTTGCCAGTTCAGCTTTGTTATGCTTTCCCTCCAATTAGGATATGTGGTTGTTAAAATTAAATGCACTCTTCTAGCTTTAGCTCAAAAAGTCTACACAGATCCTATCCCAAGAAGAATTTTTCTCAATGTCCTTGGAAATTCTGTAGTGTTTTGCATCTTCCCAATAGCTCTTCCATTTCTTTTAGTTGTATTGAAAGTTAGCCAGCTTGCTTTAGGCAGAAAATAAGGAAAGGGTTCCCAGAGAACCTCTGACCTGTGTTTTGTGCAGATAAGGGAACTTGCACAGGGGGCTTGCCTAAACATGCCCACAGTGGACTAAGGGCCTGCATGTGCACTAGGGGGATGGAGTGGAGCCACCAGGAATTTGTGCCTTATGCAAATAGGGAACCCAGCCCCATCAGTTGGTATGTAAAAGCCCTTGTATTCACCTGCGAAGGGGGCAACCGGGAGCATGCTTTCAGGACCCATCTCTTTGCTGAGAGCTTTCCTTTTGCTTAATAAATCCCACTCCATTTACTCTGTGAGTGTTCACATGCCTAATTTTTCCTGGTTGTGAGACAAGAACCTGGACCTAGCTGAGCTAAGGAGGAAAAATCCTGTATCAATATTAGTTTCCATGGCCTTAATGCACTCAAAATTATTATTTTATGAGGGTAAACTTTCAATAATAACACCACTATTTCTGGATATCTATTTCTCTATCCATTTATAATGGGGGCAGGGACTGTGAAAATAACTCACTTTTGTGTCACCCAAACATCTACCACAGTGTCTTGCACATAGTGGCTGCCTAATAAGTTTGTCTTATACTACATTAAATTAATTTAATAAAATGAATAATGCTTGAAAAATGATTTAATTAAATCTGAAACAGTGGTCATGGTCAGGATACTTGTTGAATTATAAAATACTCTTGATAAACTTTTTGATTTCATTCACTCATTCAATGAGTAGGTATTTAGTGCACACTGTGGGCCAGGTGTTATTCTAGGCACTGGTCATACAGTGGTGAACAGGCAAATAAGATCCTTGCTTTCATTCTGGTGGGGAAAGACAGAATAAAGACAGAACAAACAAATAAATATGATAATTTCCGAGAGTGACAAATTCTATGAAGAAAGTGAACTAGGGAAGTTGTGAGAGAATGTGCCTGGGATAGAGAGGAGAGAAGCATATTTTTGAGAAGATGATATTTAGGCACAGACCTGTGTCATGTGATGAAATTATAGTGCAGCAACAAGCATGACAAGCTTTTGGAGTATACAAAGAAGACCGATGTGACTGGAGCAAAATGAACTAAGAGAAAAGTGGGGAAGAGAAGAATGGAGTAGTAGGGGCACTTACAGGGTGTTCAGGGAACCAAAGCTTATTGGAGTGAGTTGGACAGGCAGGATAGAAACTCCCAAACTGTTGGAAATGGGGTAGTGGGGTGAAGACTTTTCCTCTCCTCTCCTCTCTACTTCTTTTCCTTCCTCTTTCTTCCTTTCCTCTCCTCTCCTATTCTCTCTCTTTGTCCCTCGCTCTCTCTCTTCCCTCCTTCCCTTCCCACCTTCCCTTTTTCCTTTCCTTCCCTCACTCCTTTCCTTCCCTTCTTTTGAAGTTGGGAAATACTAGTGTTTGTCTGTGTTCTGATGGAAATGAATCATTAGACAGAGGAAGAATGATGATACAGGACAAAGAAGGTAAAATTTCAAGAGGGCAGTCAATGAGAAGGTAAGAACACAAATGGCAGCCATAGGGATGGGGTGGCAATGTTGTGATGAGAGAGATGGGAGAGAGTGTGGACGCCATGCAGTTGGGTTCTTATATTTAGTGGTGGGACCATGAGAGGACCTTGGGTGGTTTGCATTAATTTTCTTAGAGGAGTTTGGGGCATGGCCATCAGCTAGGAGATGGCAGGTGGAGGAGGTGCAGCCAGTCTTAAAAAGGAGAAAATATGAAATTATCTTTTGGGAGGGTGGGTGAACAAACCTTTCAGGGAGGTAGAGTAACAGTGTCTGGAATTGTTGGCATATGGGATTGGTTATTGAATGTGGTTTATTTTGAGACTGGCACATTTTAACAGAGGCATAAAGAGAGTCCTGTAAGTGGAGCAGGGTTGAAGAAAGGTCTAAGAAATGTTTCATATACAGAAGGACTAATGGAACTGAGCTAAAAGAGTGTTTGGCTTGAAGAAGAAAATGTTTGGAAGCAAAGTGTGGTGGTTAAGACCATGTTCTGTGGCACACCTGCATTTGAATCTTGGTTTTTGTGGTATTAGCTGTGTGATCCCGGCGAGGTTACGACCCTTTCTGAGCTTTAGATTTTTTCATCTGTTAGAAACATAAATAAAGTTTCTACAGCAGGTTGCTACACCAGGGATTCAAGGATACCTGCTATTTATTCATGGATCTGTGTGTGTTGGGGCATTACTCTTTAGATAACCAAAGAGATACTATGTGAAAGAGGCATGAGGCCTATTCTGCATAGCATCAGAGAACAGATCTAGAACATGAGGAATTAAAAAGGTGAGAGTAGAAACAACTTTCTTGTAGCTGGAGGTGTTCTAACACGGAATAAGCCTTCCTGTGAGGAAGTGAGCTTTCCCCCACTAGGGGTGTTTACACCTCTAGTGCAGGGTGGCTGCCTGTCAAGGGTTTTGTAGGGACTGTTCCTACCTTAGTGGGAAGGTTGGAATAAGATGCTAAATTCTATAGCAAATATATTAATATGCATGGGGAAGTTCTATATATTTGCATATACAACTTCTAATTGTAAATAATTTGCATCACAAGTTTGATTTGTGTGTGTACAAACACTTTCGTTCTTGTGAAGCCTGAGAAATCAAAGTATTATATTTGTGCGCACATTATATTATTGGATCATTTTAAGAGTCCTATTGGGTAGATATTATTATTTTGTTTTATAGACTGGGAATAAAAGTGAAGAGAAGTAAAGTTATTTGGCTATGAATTTATAGGAAAGTTAGTATAGAGATCAATACTCAACCCTATGATTTGTCCAATAATTCCTACCTCAGTTCCTTCAAATTGAGTGCATTAGCATTTATAGACTATCATTAAGCACTATTCAAAGTCCACTCTCTTTATTAAATATAATGAAAAGGATGATTTATATGGCAGATTTTGAGATAATAATTCATTTTTATAATGCTCTATTATTTAAGTTAATTTATCGAATCACTTCTCGTATGTTGATGAGCAAGCTTAGAGTCAATTTGTAGAGTACTATTGCAATTTTCTAGTATTGTAGTATTTCTGTCAAACAGTGCAAAGGTGCAAAGTGTTATTACTTCTGAATTTTTTGATGAACAGGGACAATGACTGGAGACATTCATGGGTGACACTATAAGCAAACCTTAAAAAAGCATTTCATGTTATTATCGAAACAGAGAAGCTTCAGCTAATAGAGTCACATAAATCCGAATGGATTAGTTTTTGTTGTGAGAAAGACTAGCTCTCATAAGACTTTCTCCATAATTGAAGGCTTTTACCAATTATGCTCAAATATTGTGTGAAAGGAAATGATTTTCCATCACTATTTCTGGTTACATGGAGAAAATATTTCACTCCAATGAGAACCAGAGTAGCATTCAGGTTTTTTTTTTTTTCTACATTCAATGCAAGCTGACTAATGCTTCTTTCTAAATTGGAGAGCAAATATTACCAAGCTCACTTTCTTAGAGATGGAAAATAAAATACCATGCTTTAGAGGAAAAATGAATACATTGTTAAGCAGATCAACTTCTGAGTTTTCTGGAAAATTATATAATCTAAAGAAAATAGCTGAAGCTTCAGCAGCATTTGCTAGAAACTGGAATATAGTTAAAGGTGGTTGAATGGGGGGAAATTGGAGGAAATGGAGGAGAAACTCTTGCAGTGGATATGATTCAGTTTTGGCAGATTAGACATGATGGTAACCAGATATTTTGATTCAGTAATCAGCCTGATACTAAATATCTTCAGAGCATAATGACTTACAGAAGAGCTTTGGGTTTCTTTTTTCTCCCAACAGAAATGTGAGGTAAAAATAAGGAGGCTTTCCTTGTAGTTGTAATAAGAGTGGAACTTAACCCAGTGTTATAAAAAACAGCATCTTTGATCACTGGAATATTTCAAAAAAGGAGGACTCACAGCATTAAAATGGCTAAAGGTTGACTGATGCATAATTGGCTCACTTTCACCATCTCTTAAATTACATCAGAAGGAATTTTAATAAAGTGCTGTGTCAGTGCCCTAGGGCTGGCACAGTGGGTGGCTTTGAACAACCAAAATGTATTGCCTCATAGTTCTGGCAATACATTTTGCCTGTCGGCAGGGCCATGCTCCCTCTGAAGGCTCTGGGGAAGGATCTATTCTGGGCCTTTCTCCTGGCTTCTGGAGGTCTCAGGCCTTTCTGGGCTTGCAGATACATCCCTCCATCACATGGTTGTCTTCTTCTTGTATGTCTTCCCATCATTTTCTCTCTGCATGTCTGTTTCTGTGGCCAACCTTCTCTGTTTCATAAGGACATCATATTGTATTGGATAAGGGCCCACCCTAGTGACTTCGTTCTGAACTTGACCACCTCTAGAAGATCCTATTTCTAAATAAGTTTACATTTTGAAGTACTGGGTTGGGACTTCAACATATCGTTTTGGAGGGACCCAACTCAACCCATATCAAGTGCTTCAAATGTATTTTTTCCTTTTTTGAGAAGACAACTGAAGAGTTAACCTTGTACGGAGAAGCCACAATTTATTCTACTTCTCATTACAGAATCAGAAAGATATGTGAGCACATTATGATGATATTTAGTGTCATTATACGAGTTTGACACAAAATAAGTGCCCAAAATGTATATCTTGATGGGCTGATTGTGTGATCACATGATGTGGTCATTCTTCAAAGTTCTAATCTTTAACTCACTCTGGCACCATTCAGGTATGTCACTTAATTTGTAAGCTAAAGCCAGAGAAAACCTCCTCTGGTGTCCTTGTCACCTCTGAATTATCTACCAGAGAGCACAGCTGAGCAGAGGTTACTTCGAGTATGAGACTATGGAGACCCTTTGATAACATACCTAGAACCTGTAAGTGAATTTAAATAGGACTCAGGGTCCTGGGCACTGAGCTCTGGAAGAACTAAGAGGAGAGTTAATGATGATCTACTGGCTTGTCTTTTTTTCCTTGGCTGTGCCAGGCTTCTCACATTTTCCCACTCTGCTAGTCTTTTCTGGTCTCTGAAATGAACAACATATTTACCTGACCCACTGTCTGCCTGGGTGGGCTCACTTCCCCTCCTTCCCTTCTTTCCTCCTCCTAAATCCGTCCACCTCCAAGGCCTATACTTATTGATTTCTGCAGTATGGATTCTTCTGCTCAGGATTTTGCAGCTCTGGTAAATGACTTTTCAGCATATCCACATGCCCTATTTTGGGACGAATTTGTTTTATTTTCATTTAACTCCTAAACATTTGTGTGTGTATGTGTGTACATATATATGCTACAGATATATATAGTGCACACAGAAATGCTACACAAATATATGGTGCACATAGATATGCTACACATATGTTTGATGCACACAGATATGCTACACATATGCATGTTGCACACAGATATGCTCCACATATGCATGGTGCACATCTCCCCAGCTTGACTTTGAAAGTTTTATGGGCGGAATCTGTTTCTTTCTCTAGTCCCACGGAGCATGGTACATAGTGAGTACTCAGTGAACTGATAATTAAAACTGTAAAATGCTACTCACGTCCAGTGGGGCATCTCCTTGTGGTTTTGCTCCAAGAGTGCATGTGTATGTGGTTTTTGTAAATGAAAATGATAGTTTTCCAATGATAAGCCACATTTTTGGAGAATCTCATGTTACTTCTGCTAATCCTACTAAATGTATCCTTAGAATATTCTCGCAACTCAGGAAGGAGGCATGTCAACCTTCCTGATGTTATAAATGATAATATCATGGGTTGTGATTCTTTGCCAAGATCCTGTGTTTTTCAAATAGGTACAAAAATAGACTTATAGAATATTTGATGTGATTCGATGTTTTGCGGAAGCTAGTGCAAGATCTGGTTTTGTGTCCAGATTGCCATAGGGATAAAATAGAGCAGCAGAAGTGGACAAGTGACAGCCAACATCTGGATGACACACCCCACAGGGCTGTCAAGATGGTTAAATGCAGTAACGCACATAAAGCTCAAGGGCTAAAATCAACAGGAGTAAACATCATTTTGATGGAAGTGCCATTTATTGACTGTATGTATATCCACATCTTTGTAGTGGAATTAGACAGCATTGAATTATATATTTTAATTTCCTGCAGTGTGTCTTTCCTGAGACTCACAGAATTGGTAATGTTGGCTTGATGGTCCATAGGAAATTGAAACAATAGAAACTTTTGGTAGCATATGAGTTGACCCTGGGTATAGAGGCTGAACATAAATGGCAGATTGAGGAGTAAATTCTAATTCCTTGATTATAAAGGCCTTTTCCCTGAGCACAGCACCTTGCCATCTGTCTTTTTAATCTCTGTAAGGAATACCCCAGCCTGATTCCAAACTCTCTTTCTCTATAATGGGAAATCTCTCTGTGTTTGATGAACCTAAGTGAAAAATGCAGTCTCATATCTATGTATTTATTAAATCTCTGGTTGCATAAAGGCCTTGCTCCAAAGTAATGTTCAAAATAAATTGCTTCCATGATTGTATTGTTAGAATGCACATGTATGATTTCTTCCCTCTGCATTCTAAGATGACAGTGTATCTTGGGGAACATTAATGATGCAAATTCAAACTACCAGGGCAATCAGCTACAGACAGATCAGAAAATTGTAACGATTGGCCTAAAGACTCCTTCTGAGTTCTTCCTAGTGTGAGGAGGGCGGGGAGAACTCTTCAAGGATATTCTGCTTATCATGTTTATTTTTCCCCTTACTAAGACTCTAAGTTAGAAAAAATGATTTTTGCTCAGAGCATGGCAGTTCTTCTCTGTGCTTGAGGTTCACTCGAATGCTTCTTCAAAATGCCAAATCTGCCATCACAGCCAACAAAACTTGGATGGATCTCAGTGCTACACTGAAACCTTGACACTTCTCATTCTTCCAGCAATACACATTGGAGCGTGGCTTTAGGATGGGTCATTTTCAGTTCAGTCTGGTGCTTTCTGCAGTGAGAAAATGCCTTCCACCTCTGGAATAGGTTTGGAAACCAGCAGTTGTTGATGTGCTCCTGTGGGGTTCTTGAGGCTCTTGGATTGTTAGTAACTGAGTGGTCAGAAACATTCTTTCCTAGATGGCCAATATTTTTCCGTGGCTTAGCAGGTACTAAGCACTTTGTTTAGTTATCTAATTTAATTCTTATAACAGTCCTATGAAGAAGGTATATTTATTATCTCCTTTTACAGCTGGAGAAACTGGGGTTTAGGAAGGTTGAAAAATTTGCTGATGTTTGCTTTGTCAGTAAGTAGTAAAGTTGAGACTTGGACACAGACAGGCAGACACCAAAGCCTGGGGGCTTGGCCATCCTGATGTATCTTTAAGACACATACATAGTAGTTAGCAGTCCCACTGCATGGGACCGAAGACCAACTCTGCACACTCTCTCTTAATGGGATATTGGGCAAGTTTCTATACCTTCCTGAGGTATAGCTGCCATCTTGTGGAATGAAACAATAGGACCCTGCCCCCCAGGCCTGTTGAGAGAATTAGGTGAGATAATGCTTGTAACACACTGAAGCAAAATGTGCTCTACACATGTTAGCTATTGTTGTTGAACCATATCCCGCAGATTTGTGTGTGTCTGTCTCTAACTCTCTAGTTTAAAGGTTAGCCCTGTTGTTTCTTCTCATAAGAAGTCATAAGTTGTCTGCGTTAAGAGAATCTAATGGAGGAATCCTAACTTCTTAAATACAGTGAGTGTGCTCATTGGATTTCGAGGCTGAACATAAAAAAGACACCATGATGTTCTTGCTTATGGAGAGCTTTGGAAAAGCTTGTTTTCAGGGATCTTAACTCTAATCATTTTACCTCTCAATACAGAGTCAGTGGGGAGTGGAGCTCAGAGTCCTTATCTGAGAGCAAGGAGACCTGGCTTCTAGCGCCTATTAGTCAGAGTGAGTGGGTTTTTGTTAGAGTTGGTACTTGGAGTTCTCATTCACAAAATGAGAAAACAGAACTAGGTATTCCTAAGGATTTTTCTGCTCCTTGATTTATAAAGTGAGTCCTACATGTTTCTTAAAAACCTCTTTTAGTATTTGCCTTAAACAAGAGCTGCATGCTGGGATCATGGAAGAGGAGTGGGCCATATGTAAGAAAAGAGAGCAGAGATGAGAATGCAGATATATGTGACAAGTGGTGGGCGGGTTTACACTATGGCAGATGAGTAGAAAAAAATGACAGAAAGAAAAACCAAAAGAAAAAGACCAGATATGATCAACAGTGGTAAAGCAAGCACAAAAAGGGTTGGGAAAAATGATTCCATTAAGTTTGATCAAAAACAGTGTGATAGGCTGCCTTTAACTTGATGGGTGATGTCTTGTGTTTGCCTCATTTAAACTAAGATAATATGGTGCTGAACGTGTTTTAATCAAAAGGATGCATATAACAGATAAGAAGTGAGAATTATTCAGCTGACCCAATCTTCTTTAAAAATCAAACTGATAACTTAAGTGTTGTGATGATTTTAAGAAGGTAAATTCACAAGACCAGTGCTCTAACCCCTGAGCTATGGAGCCACTTAAGAAGATAAATTCAAAGTGGGATCAAGAGTAAAGCCTTTAAAGTCTGTGTTTATAATAGTCTCAAAACAGACTAAATTATATATAAAAGTTATTATACAATATATAGATGATGTTTCAAGTCAATGGAAAAATAATGCTTTCAAATAATTGATATTGGAATGAATTGTTAAATTATTAAATCACTAACATTTTAACTTATTAAAAATTAAATTATTTTTAAAAGATTAAATTTCTAGTTCACATATTTTTACTTAAATTAATTCTGATCAAATTAAGTGTTTCTAATGTAAAAAATGAAACCATAAAATAACTGGAATGATATTCTAAGATAAAATTTTTGTAATGGAGAGGAAAAGGCTTTTCTACACCATACACCAAGGATAGAAATTATAAAAAGAAAATATTAATAGGTTAAGCTGCAAAAAGTAAAAATAAAACAAAATGAAAATGCAAAAAACAAAATCTCATATGACCAAATGTAGCACTGACAAACAAAAAAGGACAAGGTGAGAAATGTATTTGGAGCACGTGTCTAAGGGATCTTTGTTTTAAATTATTCTAAAGTCTGTTAAATCAATAAGAAAAAAAATACTCCAATAAGAAAAATAGGGAAAAGGAGATAATTGGGAATTTGACACAAAAATTGACCCTAAATGCCTTCCAGATTTAGGAAGGAATATGGAATACAATGTTGAGATAGCATTTAAAAAATACATCAGATCATTCAAAATGAAAAAAGATTAATCTTATCATTCATGAAGTATCTGGAAATAAGCAATCTCCTGTTTTATTTTGAGAATGTAAATTATGTAATAATTCTGAGTGAAAAATAGGAAAAGGCCCTCTTTTATCTACTTATTTAAATTATAAATTTTTCTATGAAGAAAACAGTACATTGCAAAAATATAAACACTAATTTTAATGACAGGAAACCAACCCAAATCACTATCAATAAGGAATCAATTTAAAGGATTATGTTATATCCATGCAATGAAATATTATGAAGTCATTCAATGCTTATGTGGAGCAATCTTTAATTCATATGGAAAGATGTCCACAAAGTAAGAAGATACATTATAAGGCCATTTGCATAGATGGTAGGAATTTATTTTTTAATTAAGACATGTAAGTACACATATGAAGAGAAATGTTACATACATCAAAATATTAAAAATAATAATACCTATGTGATATATTACATTGTGCAATTTTTACTTTTAATATTTTCATTTTCTGAAATTAATAGTAAGCATATATTACTTTTATAATAAATATTAAGGATATTTTATTTTAAATATAGATATTTGTGGAGAAAATTATAGCTATTAGAATCATACACGGTTCAGCATGTTTCTGTGAGTTATAGAAGAAAAAAGAAGAAAGATGACTTATTGGTAATACCGTGTTGAACCTAATAGGGAGTAGGAACTTACAGTATATGAACACTATGCGCTAGGCATTATTCTGAGGGTTTTTAAATACATCCCATTTGATCCTCCCACTAACATTCTTTATCAATTAATTCATTAATTCATTCATTCATACACAATTCAAAAAGTATCTCCTAAGCATCAACTATAAGACAGACTCTGTGGCTTCTTATTCCTATTTAGAGAACTAGCTTTTAAACCCAGATATATCCTTGTAAAAAGTTTATATCAGCACTGTCCAGTAGAAATAGTATGCAATTTAAAACTTTTCAAGTAGATACATTAAAAGGTGAAAAGATACAGGTGTAATTAATATTACAATATCTTTGATTTAACCCAATATACCCAAAGTATTATCACTTATACATTTAATTGACAATAAGTTATTAATAAGATATTTTACATTCTTTTGTATGTACTAAGTCTCTAAAATCTGTTATGCACTTTACACTAACAGCACATCTTAATCTGGACTGGCCACGTTCTAGTGCTCAACAGCCAACTGAGGCTTATGGCTGTGATATTGGACATGCAGGTCTATCGTATTTGCACTGTATTAGTCTCATTATCCTCCCTTACAGAATAAAAGTTAAGAAAGCATTGTTCTAATTATTAGAGAAATTACAAATTAGTTGAAAATTTAAAAACATAAATATGTGAGAGAGTTTGGAAATGACTGTAGTTCATTTCAATCAGAAGGAAGTAATAGCAAACCAAGTCTTCAATCATGGTGATAGCTACAATTTGAATACCCAGTGCTTTGCTCTCATGAATGGGATTAACAATCTTACAGAAGGGCTCAAGATTGATGGGAGCTCTATCTCTTTTGCCCTTTCATCTTCTGCCATGTAAAGATACAGCATTCCTTTCCTCTGGAGGGTGCAGCAACAAGATGCCATCTTGAAAGCAGAAAGCAGCCTTCTCCAGATACGAGTCCTGCCAGAGCCTTATTTTGGACTTTCCAGTCTCCAGAACCACCAGAAATAAGTTTCTGTTGTTTGTAAATTACCTGGTGTGTGGGATTTCATTATAGCAGCACAAACAGATTAATAGAGTGAAGATGTGGTAACTCAGACTAAGCTCTTTAAGGTGGTAATTTTGAGCTGGGTCTTAAAAAATGAAATAGAAGGCCAGGTGCAGTGGCTCACACCTGTAATCCCGGCACTTTGGGAGGCCAAGGAGGGTGGATCATGAGGTCAGGAGATGGAGACCATCCTGGCTAACATGGTGAAACCCTGTCTCTACTAAAAATACAAAAAATTAGCCAGGCATGGTGGTGGGCACCTGTAGTCCCAGCTACTCAGGAGGCTGAGGCAGGAGAATGGTTTGAACCTGGGAGGCGGAGCTTGCAGTGAGTGGAGATTGCACCACTGCACTCCAGACTGGGCGACAGAGTGAGACACCATCTCAAAGAAAAGAAAAAAATAGAAGATTTAGAAATGTTATTTAGCAAGTCATGTATAAGGCTTGGCAAATGAATGAGCACAGCTGAAACAAAGAATTTATATAAGAAAATAGTAAGAGAAGAGACTGATAAAGCAGAGGGGATTCACTATGTGGTAAGCGTTGAATATTGGCCTGATAAGTCTCAACTTGATAAGGGAGGTCAGGGGAAATTCAAGGGAATGAATGGAAGTTCTTTAGGAGGATGAAGATATGGGGAGGCAGAAGAAGAGAGGTGAAGAGATGCTCGAGAAGGAAGTAAAGGGCAGTGATAAAGTACAACATCTTTTAACCCTTGTTTTCTGTAGATTGAGGAGCAATTAGAAATGGGTTGTACCATAAATAAATAAGACATTCGTTGGGCCAACACCCCTTATGGCAACTTCTCAAGCAAGTCTAGACAGTGAGCGAGAGACTAAGAATGCTAGAGTTCAGGAACTTCGCCTTTTCTGAAACAGGAATGTGCTAAGATTAGATGACAATCCTTTTCAAATTAGGCTCCATGAGGCCAGGGACCAAATTTTTCTTGTTTATAGTTTAGGCTCAATTCTTCATACAATGCTTGGCATTTAGAAGGTTTTAAAAAAAATTTAAGTGAACGAGAGGAAGTAGGTACTCAAAAAAACATAATAACTGACTGACTGACTGCCATTTCCCTCTTACATTAGGGGGATTCAATCTTAGTTAGGGTTCCCTGAAGCAGACTCTGAGACCAGAATTATAGTGCCATTAGGAGGTGATGCAAGGAACATCTCTAGGAGAGTGAAGAAGTGAGATAGGGCATGGAAAGAAATCAGTATGAGTTAATGAGTAGGTTAAGATCTGAGCAACTGGGACTCTGGGAGACAGTGTTGAGCACGCATCAAGGATGTTACTACATTCAAGGGCTGAAGGAGCTGGGGTATTTGTCCTCCATATCTCCATTCATCCTTGGCTGAGAGCTGTTCCCAGAACCCAACACTTCTAGGCAGCTTCAAGTGTAGCTTGAGAGGAAGCTCTCTGGCAAGGTGCAGGTGCCTCAGTAGGATAGCATGGCATGTATGAGAACAGTGGGTGGCTAAGGGACTTGAGTGCGGCACTGATAACATCTGCTGCAGGGGCTGAGTGACAGCACAGAGAAAGGGCTCAGGCTGCAGGTTGCTTTTGGCTTGATTTACCTCTGAATCAGCAAACAAGCAGTATAAAGGACATATGTGAGATTAGGATTCACAAAAGTAAATGCAGGTATTCAGGATGCTTTCTTCCCTCCCTGCCATGCTCTGCCTTCCTGGTTTGTCATGGACATGCACTTGAAGTCTGTGATCTCTGAGACTGTGACCGTGTGGGAGGAGCCTAGAGCTTCAGGCTTATGCCTTTTAAGCCTTTAGACTGAGGGACGGGTGATGGTAGGCCCCAGGGCCCACCTCATTACCTTATATTCTAATGCTTGGATGTTAATTTTCTTCTCTGTTCCAATTTTTACCGAATCATTGGGTCTATAGCGTGTCTAGTTCTACTATAAGATCAATGTCATAGATTGATTGATAGTCCATCTTGCTGCTAGAACTGATTTGAGATGGCTAGGAAAAACACAAATAAGACGACTTATAAAAATATCAATATAGATAAATAGGAATATCAGGGGAAAGGAAACATCTGACAACAAAAATAAAATCAAGTGAGAGTTAGTACAACATCCACATTTGTTGTGCACTTTGCATATTTGTGAGAACCGAGCCACATTCTGGGTCTCTGAACATTCTAACATTCAAAGCGAAGAAAAAAATGATCCTTTTCTCTTTAAAGTGACAGAGTATTCCTAAGATTAAAACAAAACAGAATAAAACCCTCAAAGACACAAAACAACAACAGAAAGCAGTTGATGAGGCCGGGCGCGGTGGCTCAAGCCTGTAATCCCAGCACTTTGGGAGGCCGAGACGGGCGGATCACGATGTCAGGAGATCGAGACCATCCTGGCTAACACGGTGAAACCCCGTCTCTACTAAAAATACAAAAAACTAGCCGGACGACGTGGCGGGCGCCTGTAGTCCCAGCTACTCGGGAGGCTGAGGCAGGAGAATGGCCTAAACCCAGGAGGCGGAGCTTGCAGTGAGCTGAAATCCGGCCACTGCACTCCAGTCTGGGCGGCAGAGCGAGACTCCGTCAAAAAAAAAAAAAAAAAAAAAGCAGTTGATGAGAAGTACAGTTTTCTGAGACCTAAAGGAGGACACCGAGTGTTCTAGGAAGATAACATCTTCAACACTAAGCTTCAACATCAAGACATAGCTTATTACGGGGTGATTCTTGGTCTATTGTCCCACTGTTCCATTGTTTTTTCAATGATTCTGTCTGTCCCCTCAAAGCAAACTTTGGCACAATGCCAAAGCAAAATTTAGTAAAAGCATTTTAGGATGCAAATCAATGCAACTCAAACATACAGTTTTCTAATTGTTTACTTTGAATGAAGGGCAGATTTAGACTATCTAGAGAAATGGATAGAATATAGACTTTTCAGAAAATCTATCAGTATTGTTTTTTACAAGTAAGCTTTTGATAGAAATCTTTAGAGAGCATCGAGTCCAACGTAACATTCTCTGGAAAAAAGTATACCATGAGGTTTTTTTGTGCCATCAGTTAAGGACAGATTCACATGTTTTGGCAATCAATCAACCAAAGGATAGAACTGATACTCTCTTAAGAAAATTACGAAGGATAACTAGGATATATGCTTAATAAATGACTTCAGCTGTCTTTCCATAGAGAGATTTCCATACTGTCTATTATACTACTAACATTTTAAAAATTTCTGTATTTATAGTCTATAGGTTTAGCTGTTTTTTCATCCT
Organism: Colobus angolensis palliatus; assembly: GCF_000951035.1. Classification (NCBI taxonomy): domain Eukaryota; kingdom Metazoa; phylum Chordata; class Mammalia; order Primates; family Cercopithecidae; genus Colobus; species Colobus angolensis. The sequence goes on along the minus strand of NW_012111808.1, from coordinate 3,739,368 downwards.
TCAACTGAAGGGTGGTTATTATTATTTTTGTGGTTGTCTTGGTATGCAGTTGAAAGGTGTCTTGTAACAAAAATGTTTATGGCATGAGTATTTTGATATCTCTTTAAAACCTGTGCAATGAATTGGCTTCACAGCCTGGCATTTTCAGGGAATGTGTGAGCAAGCAGCCTCATTATTGATAAATATTTTAAAACACGTGATATTTACCCAGAAGGTCCCAATGGCTCAATGTGCCTCCTGCAGAAATGGCATGTAATAAAAAACTCCAGAATGAAATTTCAGAGGAAAAAAGGATACTGCACTTAAACAAAAATTCAATAAAAGAAATGTTAGAAAGTCCCCAAAGCATTGGAACCAAGTTATGGATTAATTGCTTGGCACGTTTCCTTTTTTAATTCCAAGCTGCCTTTTTGTTAGTTGAGTAAACAAAGCATCTAGAATAAGAACTTCAGCCAATGATGACAGCCCATTAACATCATGACTGATAATAATAATAATTCCCAAAGGCTTTGACAAGGTCCACACATCAGCATTATTTGACCAGCAGGGTCTGTGTCGAGAAAGAAGGAATAAAGACTCTTGTTATCCTGCTGATTAAAAAAAAAAAAACAAAGTAAATTCAATGGGCAGAATAAGGGCCTCTCTTATGCCTGGACTCCCACACTGTTGATTCAGGGCTGCTTGTGAAGGGGGCTTACGGGAACAGCTTGCAATCCATCCTGTGAGGTATAGGAAAGAGCGGAGAAATTCTTAAATCCCAAATCCAGAAGTCTTTCTAAGGCTGTTAGAGCAGTAGGTTTTAGGGTTGGAAAGCAATTGATTGCTGTATCACAAAATTGGTAGTTAATACACTTGTTCACGCCTCAAGGAAAATGTTTTCATTAGAGATTATTTTATTTACATAATGTAGATTCTATCTCCTTCTTTCCTCCCTGGATTCTCTCTGAGTTCCAAAAGAGCAAGGGCCCTGTCTTGCATATTGTTTGCAGAAGACGTATAGTGAATATTAAACAATGTGCAGCCACAAACAAGGGCATTCAGATTAGGTTTGTTTAAAAATCCAGCAGTGACCATACAGCACTTCTTCTCTACCCCCACCCTCCAAATAACTGTGAAAATAACAAATACTTAAATTTTGGTTCTAAGCTTTTGGCAATGCCCTATTGTGTACATTATCATTCTTTCTACTCCCTGACTTTTCGTGAAGATACCATGATGGAGAGAGATGCATTAAGGAAGAATTCTCGTAATGCATTGGGAAACCATCTCTTGAGGGGAATAGTGTAAGATAAATCAGTTGATAACCAACCCAGAATCTCTTCCACCTTCAAATTCTTGGCATTGTACTCATATAGTTTAAAGTAAAAACTTTGCCCATATATACCACAGAGGAACACCGTTTATGCCTATATTTCATGAGTGAGATGGCTGCTTGCTTCTGTGAATGCCTGAAACTGATGGCGAATATGGATGCTCATTATTTTTTATCCTCTCTGGTTATTGCGTTTTCACTGAAATACTGAGTTATCTCCACCCATCCTATTTTAACCAAGGCCAAAAAGTGCTAAAAAAAAAATTATTGGTTTTTATAATCTGAAAGAGACAGTAGAAATCAGTTAGTTCAATCCTTTAATTTGACAAATGAGAAAACTGAGTTCTAAAGGGGCTTTGTATCTGATCCAAGAGCATGCAGTACTAAGATGCAGAGCTTAAACAACCACATCTTCATTACGGAGCACATTAAAGCGGTTAAGAATGAAAAGAAAAGACCCATCTTTTGGAAAACACAACTGTCTGTGTATACTGGTATTATGGCCAGATACTTTGTAAGCTGTTTTGTAACCTAAGGTTTAGGTTTAGGATTAGTCTCTGGTGACTGCTGGAAAAATCTCATTGAAGACTTTTATAATAATACATAGTTTTATTTTCTGGATTTAAGAGAAACTTTGATGCATGGTTTTCTTCAGCAAATATTTGTTGAGCAACTATTCTGGGTAAGATATCACACTAGGCGGGATGAGGATACATAACAATGCAAACATCATGGCCATTGCCAAGGACTTAGAGTCCGGCATGGGAAATAACAAAGTGGGACAAGTAGATAACACAAATCAGAATGGGATTTTGGCCCTTCATGGCATGAAACACAATGGGAAGTTTGGAAGAGGAAAAAGTAGCTTTAATTGGGGAAATGAGAGAATCATTTCTTAGCAGATGTGGTCTTTGGCTGGCACTGAATGAGGATGAAGGATTTGACAGACGGTATTGAGGAAAATCCTTCTAGGGGGAGGAAAATCAAGGAGTAAAGACATTAAAAAGCATAGGATGCTTTGGGGAAATCGCAAACTTAGTGATTTGATTAACACAGTGGAGAATGGGAAGAATTTTGGTGGATATGAGATAGGCATGGGACTAGAAAGTGGGGGCCTTCAACCACAAAAAACTAAAACCCAAATTTGATGTGTTACTTTTTATTACATTACATTTAAAAAAACCTCCAGGAAGTGAAGTGGGTTGAACAGACATAAACCCTTTCCTTCTAAAGAATCCCAAGGAGTTTAATAATCCGTTAAATGTAGATGTCCTTTTGTCTATCTCTATAATGAATTAATCACTTGACCAGTGTATGACTAGGAGGCTGCAGAATCAAGCAGGGTTATCAACCAGCAGAATACAGTTTACATCAAGCAGTTCAGGTAACTGGTATATATCAGGAGATGCTGGGATCCCCAGGTCATGTCTCACATGACACAGGAATCAACTTCTCAATCACCTAATGAGAGCCTGGGGATAGGAGAGGAAATGATTATCTTGAGTTTCAGTGTTTGTACATTTTTCTCTCCCATCAGTTCATTCGCTATTCATTGAACAAAATTTTGCAAGCACTTTTAATGAGTCAAGCAATGTGCTAAGGACTGGAAAGCAATAATTTTTAAAAACGGTATGATTCTTGCCATTGTGCAGCTTGAAGTCTAGAAAGGAAGACTTAAAAGGTTTAAAAAGCCGAAATCATGTAGCCCTAAAATGTATAAATGCTGCCTATAACGGCAAGTGCAAGGCCATGTGGTGGGTTCAGCAACATACAGAGTCCAGGCAGTTCTGAAAGAGTGTCTAGGCTGAGACTGGAAGAATGAGGAGCCAGCAGGAAGGCAGAAGTGGAAAGAGTTATTCACACAGTGAAGACTAAGGCAGGAGCACAGGGCATTTAGAGAAGGTGAAGAATTTCTGTTTGGCAGGACTGTTGATGAGGCTGCAGAGTGTGGCAGAGGCCAGGCCTTGAAACTCTTTGTAAGCCACGTTAAGAAATTTGGACCAAAGACATCTTTTTTCCCTTGTTTTCCTTTTTTTTTTTCCACTTTGGCTTTGTTTTGTTTCATTGGACAGTAATTCTAGAAGTTTAAGTTCAAAGCTAGGAATACATATATAAGTAGTTGGAAGGAAAAGCTATGATAAGTACTGTAATTATTTTGAACTGTGCTGTCCCATTCAGTAGCTGCTAGCTGCAAGTGACTCCTGAGCCCTTGATGTGACCCTGGTCCAAACTAAGAGGTGCTGTAAGTGACAAATGCAAACTGCATTTTGAAGCCATAGCACAACAAAAAAAGAGAGGCATAACTATCTCAATGATTTTCATATGGATTATATGTTGAAATAACAATATTTTGAAAATGTTGGGTTAGATAAAACATATCATTGAAATCCATTTCACTGGTTTCTTGGTTTCTTTTTTTTCCATTGTGGATATTAGAAAATTTAAAATGACATATATGGCTACTTCTGTTGGACAGTGCTAGGTCAAGATAATTCTGATGTTCTTTTTAAGAGTAAGGCAAGCAAGCACGTGTAATTAAGTACTTCACGGAAACGCCTTCCTGAGGCAAGCCAAGTTTGCTATTATTGACAGACACATCCCTGTCATTAAATCAACGTCATTAGTAACTTAGACAGGGGCTAGGCTGGTTGGTAGTCTGTTTTGCCTGATCAATGTAAAAGATGTTCACCAAGCAAATGAACACTGGCAACTAGTTTGACCACAGGCTTAAGCCTATTTAAGAATAATAACGTAACAATCTTCTAGGATCATTCTTCCATGTGAATAACTTAATGGGAAAATTATGTGTAATACAAATATTTATTTATTGTCAGAAGATCTTTATTTGGCAATAATTTATTACAGCTAAAAATAATATAGTTAGCATTTTATAATTCAGATTTAAGGAAAGGTCATTTAGGTCTCCTAATAAATCTAAATTAAAGAGGTTTGAGTTTATTTCCTGTGGCTTCACCGTGGGCTTCTCTTAATTCATTAAGCTGAGTGCTAATGTTACAAAGATGAGGCCAAATAGACAGGCAAAATGCCTCCCAACTAAAACCTGTTTGGCAACATACATCTGAAAATATCCTGACATAATTTAAGTTTAAGAAATGAGCAAATTGGCTCATTAAAGGTGTGAGAGGTCAGGATCCTGGAATGGAGCAGAAGTTAATCATTATTACTATTATCATTATTGTTATTTTTATTACGGGCAATTTGTTTTAGCTGTAACTGTAGCACATTTTATAAGGCAAGCAGGTATGCATGGCAAGTGGACAACTCATTCTGGGGTGATGGCAGATGGAAACTCACACCATTCTGCTGTCCAGTCAAGTGCTCTATGGGCTGACCGACCTCAACAGAGGAAGCTGGGGAGATGCTCACAAACATAACCCCAGACTTATAGGAAACAGCCCATTAAGCTCTAAATCTCAAACACCCTTTTTAAAAAAGCAATGTTCACACTTAAACCAACTCTATTCTCCACTTTCCATGGAGGGGAATCTAGGAGAGAATGCATGATTGAGCTATATACCAAGACAAACAGTTCGCCTTTCATTGCATTAGCAAGAGTCAGAGACAAGTATGCATGTTTTAATACGGGGAACCTTATGTCTGTGCAGTGATTCATCCCATTGCCTCTTCTGCCCTGCCCTACTCCCATGGCCCCTCATAGTTCCATAGAGGACTGCCATAGTCATTTATTCTAGGCCCAAGCAGGACCTCCCTCCAATTCATTTTTAAGATTGAGGTCTTTAACTGAGTCATCATTATTTTATCTCAACATAGAAAATAAAACCAGAAAATTTCCTAAGCTGCCATCATACAGAAGCTGTTGGAAATTGATTACAGAGAAGGCACAGGGGTTGTTGTATTAACTTTCCTACAAGAATGCCTGATTGTTTTAGGATTTCAATATGGTAGATGGATTCCTTTGGTGAATACAATTTTAGCGCATGGAATAGGGCTTGTGATGGCCTATTCACTTATAAAATAAGGCATTTAATAATGTAGTAGTCCTAACATTTAAATCTCAGATGTATTTCCATGCACAAATGGTTGAGAACTCAAAAACAAGTAATTATCAATAGCATATGTATGCAGTAAGAGAAGCATCCACTGAAAAAAGTTGTATTTATGACATTGGCAAGAAAGATACATTAATTGACTGCAGAAAGAAGCCAACATAATATTTACTCTGCATTTTCAAAAGGATGTAAAGAAGATCCTAGAAACTTAAATTCACTTACCTTTATTTTGGGAAGAAAAGCCCAGGGGAGCACTGGGAGAACTGACGAGAGTCTGTCTAGAGCCTTCTGATTTCATTTTAGGCACCCAGATGGAACCAATAAGTGGATAGTCTCACAACTAATGCACAAGATAAGTTTTGGGTGTGTTAAGAGAGCTGTGGTTCTCAAAGTGGTGGAGTTAATAAGAGACTTTTGAATTTAAGCTTTCTGTAATGCTGGGCATGATCCTGCCTTTTCTCATGTAAGGCTTTTTTTGTGTTGGATTGTCTTTACAAAATCAATTCTCTTCTCTTCCTAACTCTGCTTACCAAAGTTGCAACCACATATTAAAGTTGAGCTCAAATCTATATATTTGAAGAAAATACAGATTTGATTCTCAACCCTAGCTTTACAGAAGGCCATCTTTCCTTTCCATAAATGCCACAGTTATTTTCTCTCTCTCTCTCTCATTTTTTATTCATTATATTTATGTGCTGGACTTACTTCCCTTACTAGACTATAAACGTTTAAGGGTCAGGCTCTGTGTCTTACTTGTTTTGATCTTCTGCCTCCCCCTCACTCCCTTCCCATCCCAAAGTGCCAAGCAGAGGTTTTGCACATGGAAGATGCTCAATAACTATTTGTTGAAAGAATCAGCAAAAGGAGTGCTAAGCTTGCTGTGGAAAGGGTAACATATCAAAGAGCTGGCTTCCTATTAATTTAATTCTGTGAGTCAGCTATAATAGGTCCTTGATATTATGATTGATGTTCTTGTGTGATCACACTCCGAAGCTGTCCATTTGATCTTCTGACCTTCCCTGCCCAAACCATGAACTCTCTCTACTAAAGTGCTTAAATAGATGGAAGAAAAATACCTGAAATGCAGAAAAATTAACATAGTTTTAGGAAATTGAGCTAGTTCTTGAGGTCATTGTCATTCTATCAGGGTGGGACACACAAAAATGGAGAATACAGCCAAACAAAATTTTAAAATCATTAATAAGAAAATGCTATTTTAATGAACATGGCTTATGGGAGGAAGAGAGAGAAAAACCCTAGATTTTCTTTTCTTTTATTTCTTTGAGACAGAATCTTTCTCTCTGTTGCCCAGGCTGGAGTGCAGTGGTGTGATCCTGGCTTGCTGCAACCTCTGCCTCCTGGTTCAAGCGATCCTCCCACCTCAGCTTCCTGAGTAGCTGGAACTACAGGCGCACACCACCATGTCTGGCTAATTAAAAAAAAAAATTTTTTTTTTTTGTAGGGATGAGATCTCACTATATTGCCCAGGCTGGTCTTGAACTCATGGGCTCAAGTGATTCTCCTGTTTTGGCCTCCCAAAGTGCTGGGGTTACAGGTAGGAGAGACTGTGCCTGGTCAAGATTTTATAACCCGAATCTTACTTTCCAGTTACCTTTATCTTGTGTGTATATGTTATGTCAAGTAACAGTGAAGATGTAAGACAAATACTCAGAAATTTCTACCTAAAATTATTTTTGTTTGTTGTATCTAGCTGGTAGTCAAAAGTGCTTAAAGAAAACCCTGAATTATCTTGACAATTTTCTCAGTTTTATACTAATTACTATAATAAGAAGCCTAATGACCTAATCGCTCCTCAAGGAGAAATTGTTTGGCACATCAATTTCTGGTGGAAGGATGTAGCACATACCATGGTTTTAAGAATACATGGCTCCCAGCCCAGGTTACAAAGCTTGGAAAATATTATGGTAGAAGAGAGGCATCATCTTGCTATGACAAGGTCCTTCTGGCCATATTTTACATTTAACCTCAGTCTTGAAATAAGCATCAGATTTCCTTGGTGACTCTCCCAATCTATCTGTTCTCTGTATCTCGTTTGCCTCTGCCGTGTCCTCTGATGAGCACTCCAACTTGGCTTCTCTTTCTGTTATTTCTTGCACTTTCCTTAATATCATGTGCTTTTCTGAGAATAATCCTTGTCTAAATCAGGTTAGCTAAACTGATCAGATTGTTTTCTCTTAGCTGGAGAATGATCCTTATTAGTCCAGTGGTAGAGGGAAGATGCATCCTTTAGGGACTGGGGCTTTCCCCAGAACCAGAATGTACCCTACGGTCACAGCCAGTCCCATGTCCAGATCCCATCTTCCCCTAAGGTGTGGTCTCCCATGTGGTCCTACCTCCTGAGCCACAGCACTCTCTGGGGCCCAGAGTTCAGGTCCTCCCTGTGCAGTTTTGCAATGTTACCAGCCCGTATCCTGCTTTTCAGCTGACTTTTTGGATCAGTGTCATTATTATTTTCACCAGAACATTCCAGTTCGCAATGATGGTGGGTGACAGCTTGCTCAGAAAGAATGAATAATTTTCTTGTGTTTCAGTTTGTTAAAGAAGGTGATATGTTCTAGGAAGATAGAGGTCTTATCTCAGTTGGCTAAATTCCAGTGTTAGAAAGGCCAACTTTACAGGGTCTCATCCCAGATGGACTGATTAGTAGGCTTTGCTCTATTTCTATTTTTTTCCCAAGCATTCTCTTTGCCTCTGCCTTCTCAATTATAGTATATGAAAATGGTGTTTTATGTCTCATGAGGCTGCTGAGTTGGTAAATGAATTAATACTTTAATTCTTGAAACAGGCATGCAGAAAATTATCAATATATGGTAGCTATTATTATATCATTATTATTATTCATTCAGTATTTCAACAAATTACTTAGTACTTTCTATGAACCAAGCTCTGTGCTGGGTGCAGGCTATTCACCATGGATTGATCACTGAAAGAAGACCAACAAGGAAGGAGGGAGAGATTGACAGGGGACAGAGCCAAGGCCACAGACTAGGGTAGGCAACCATCTCGGTTTGCCTAGACTGAGGAATTTCCTGGGATGTGGGACTTGCAATGCTAAAACCTGGACAGTCCTGGGCAAACTAGCATAGTTGGTCACTTTAGCCCAGACTGTGCCCAAACCTTGGCCAAACATCATCAAGGTGGAAGGCCTAGTGTTCAAAGTGAGAGAGCCAAATGATCTCTCCTCTCAGGAAAAGACAACTCAAAGGCCAAGAGCTACCGATAACGGTCATTAACATGAACTTTGAGAGACAGAACAAATGTACTAAAAGCCCTCACAATTAGTTTGCAAATTAAAAACTATTTATCAACTCATTCAGTCCAAATACATCTGCCTTGCCCCCATCCAGATTTGGGATTAATTATGTAGAAGATGCCAACTTCAATGGGTTTGCCCAAGCTTCCCTTTAAATGTGTTTCTTGTATTCTTAAAAAGGTGGGTTTCAAGAGAAGAAATTTCTAGCTAAATGATGCTTGTGTTTGGTTCTAATTCCTTTAAGAACTCAGTTAGTTACTATTGAGATTCTTTATTGTTTGGGAAGGTATTGGTGTCCTAGAGTTCCTTGTACTCCTTCAATGATGGAACGTAAGACTTCTCTATCATGACGGCTAATTTTATGTGTCAATTTGACTGGGCCATGGGGTGCCTAGGTATTTGATGTAACATTATTCTGGGTGTGTCAGTGGAAGTGTTTCTGGATGAGATTAGCCTTTAATTGGTAGACTGAGTCAAGCAGATGGCCTTCTCTAGTGTGGGTGGGCCTTATCCAATCAGTTGAAGGCCTTAATAAAACAAAAAGGCTGAACTATCCATGAGTGAGGGAGATCTCCTGTCTGATGCTTTTGAGCAGAGACACTGTTTTTTGTTCCCCTGCTTTCAGACTCAGATTGGAACACCTGTTCTTGGTTCTCAAGCCTGACCTCCTTTAGACTAGAACTGCACACTTGGTCTCCTGGGTCTCCAGCTTGCCAACTGTAGATTTTGGGACTGAACAGCCTCCATTATTGCAAGCACTCATCCCTTCAAATAAGGGTCTTTTTATGAAAATCTATACACACATCCTATTGATTCTGTTTCTCTGAAAAAGCCTGTCTCATACACCTGTAGTTAAAAAAAAGCTCCAATTTTTATTTCTTTATATATATATATATAAATATATAGAGTACATCATAACTATAACATATAATTAAATATTTTAATAGGTCATTAGAAAAAAGACAGATGTGAAAGGACTAAATCTGTACTCTTTTAATTTGAATTTCCACAACAAATTGAAAAAAAAAAAGAGCTGTATAAATTTGCTTTGGTCAAAGTTAACGTCATTCACTACAGTCTTGGGTTTGTTGTGCTTTCTTCAGCACTATAGCAGCTTTCTCAGGAGTGAAGGAACTCTGTTGCTAAAGGCAATGGGAAGAACTGACTGAAGGAATGGGGCATGTGGAATTTGAAGGCTCCCAATCTTATCTTTGGATATAAGTGGATACAGTCATTTCTAACTCTCTTTATTTTTCTTTTGAGGCCCATGTCAATCTTTTTCCCTGGTGCACTGGGTTTCAAAAGAACCAAACACTCGGCTGTGGCTGGAGGTAGCCTAAGAGGTTAGCTGGCACCCAGCCCTCTAGTACTCAGATGATACAACAGAGACTCCAGAGGGGAGGGTGAACAGACAAAAGACCTCTTAGAACCCAGCTCTTGGCTGCTCTCACCATTCTTCTTTTCACGCCAAATGTGGGTGGGACACACATTTCCCCTTCAAACATTTTCAATTTCTATTTAGAAACAGTCCAGGTAACAACAACAACAAAAATGTACACAGCACATTTTTTTTCCCGAAGAATAAAAAATAAGTTTGTGGTAATTTGGTATGTAAAAGGCAAAAGAGTTCAAGACAATCTAAATAATATCACAATAAATAAGATTAACATGTGTGTTTTCTCTTAAAAATTAAACCCCAATATCAGCTGTCACATCCTCCTAATAGTAGCCTTTATCATAGGCTTTCATTAATATTATTCAGATATAATTTACATCCAATAAAATTTACCAGTTTTAAGTGTTCAATTCAGTAAGTGCTGACAAATGTATATACCTGTGTATTCACCATCTTGATCATAGTATAGAACATTTCATCTCCCCAAAAAGCTTCCTTGGGCTCTTTTGTATCCAATTCCTGTACCCATGCTATAGCTCTGGAAACCACTGTCCTATTTTCTGTTACCATAGTCTTATCTTTTCTAAAATTTCAAATAAGTAAAATAATATATTATAAAGTTTTTATGTTTGGATTCTTTTACTTAGCATAATGCTTTTGAGTTTCCTGAATCTCTGAAAGTTGGTATTCTCTCTCGTACTCTTTCTCATATACACATATATAAAGGCCAGATATATATTTGTCCTTTTAGGCTTTTTCCATATTTTATATGCATACATGTATATTTATAGAAGCAACATAGTATTGAGGGTGTGCATGTGTGTTTGAACATAAGTGGCATCATATCCTGCAATAATCATTTTTACTCAATATTATATTTCTGAGTTCAAGTTATTATAGTAGATCTAGCTCATTCCTTTTCAGTGTTGTGTAGTATTCCATTGCACAAGTCACCCACAGTTTATTCAGTCATTGCCTTGACAAACAATGTTGTCGTGACCATCGTCACACGTGTCTCCTTGTGTTCTGTGCAGGGATTTTGTAGGCAGACATTGCAAATGGGAATTGCTGGGTCAAAGCATAAGCTCATTTTTAGTGTCAAATGACATTGCCAAACCAAATGGCTTTGTTATAAGCTTTGTAAATATGTCATTAACTTGCTGTCAGCTAAGTAAATAAAATTTGTAATAGGTGGTTCTGTGAAATTTGGATTTTACATTCATTCACCAAATGTTTAGGAAACATTGAGTTTGGGCCAGGAAATGCTAAGGGCTGGGATGTGTTGATCTATTTCTGGATTCTCTTTTCTCATGCAATAGTGCCTTCTGGAAACACTTTGGATGGGCCCTGGCACAGATCGTTCAGCCAGAGCGGGCTGCTCCTTCCTGCCTGCTGTGTCTTCCTATCCCATTGACACAAGTGATTCCTCTCTCGTAACTTGAAGTATCTTCTGAATTACTATTTGTTTGGAATTTACTACTTATTATGTTGCCCTTTCGTTCGTTATCTTTTTATGCTTGTAACCAGGATAACTATTAGTGAGCTTCCTCACGCAGTCCTTCTAGGAATGATATCAAAGTTTGGGACCATGCAGGGAGCTGGCAGGGGTTTAGAGAGCATTGCTTTCTTTTTATTGTAAAAAACACATAACATGAAATCTATCCTCTTAACAAATTTTTAAGTGTATGGTAGGGTATTGTTAATTATATGCACATTACTGTACAGCGGATCACTAGAACTTTTTCATCTTGTATGACTGAAGCCCTGTACCCATTGAATAGCAACTTTTTATTTCCTCCCTCCTCAGCCCCTGGCAACCACCATTCTTTTTTCTGCTTCAATGAGATTGACTGCATTCGATAATGCATATAAATGGAATCAGGCAGTGTTTGTTCTTCTGTGCCTGGCTTATTTCACTTAATATAATGTTGTTTTTTCTTGGGCGAGGGCTATGGTCAGAGCAGATCTTGTGACTCCCATACAGAATATATTCTCCTTTGACTGGTACCGTGGAGTCTGAGTGGAGGGGAATAGCTGTGTTAAGGGCCTATTTCTATGATAAATGCGTTCTTCACATGACTTCGTTTGAGTATCTTAACATCTTAAGAAGAAGGTTCAGTGACCAAAGTTTAACCAATAAGGAAAAAACCCAAAAAGGCTGTTCTCCTTGATCTGGGGTCACATGGCTAGAATGTGGGGATGCAGGGACTTTAATCCAGGTCTTTTGCAAACCAAAGTTAGTGTTTTTAAACAATAGCCTCATGCTGCTTTTCTGTGGAGGTCTCAGTCCTCCAGTTTCTAATTATGAGATCCAGAGATGGCATGATTTCTAAATTTATGAGTCTTTATAGACAAGCCTTTGAAAGCAAATGTGTTAGCATCCAGATCTCCTCTGTCTCCTGTCTTCCATGGACTCAGTGTCCCTCCTGCTGTGACCCACCCAGGAGACCTGGGAGTCCTATTTGACTCCTCTTTCTCCCTTATATCCAGTCCATATGAAAACTGAGCAAGAGCCATTCCTTACTTTTAACAGACTGTGGTAATGTCAATTGTGGTTTTGCACGTTTCCAAAAGTTAAATTTCAGCTTTGTAAATGAGGCTTACTGGTGGTGTTAAACCAATGCTCCTCTGAGCATGAGTAGGTGAAAACCAGCTCTATACAGTAATCCCCAAACCCTTCCTCAAGTCCCTCAATCCTCCGTTCCCTTTTCTGGTATTTTCCTAACCATCAACCTGTCTGGCCTTCAGAGGAATGGAGTACCCCTCTAGTTACTGTCCTTACAACAGGTGAGGGAAAATTGCTCATCCCTCTTGAACATGAGCAATAGTAAACATGAAGACTCATTAACTTTCCTTTTTATTTCTTCAAGATTTCTTCCATTAAGCATTCTATTATCCCGTCAAAATCCGAAGTATACTCCAGCAGCCCTTATGTAGCCAAATATACTATGGATCCATTCATTTAGCATATTGTCGTTTTCAGACTTTATGTCTTGTCAAAGAAAGACACTCACAGAAATAAAACAAAAGAACAGAAGTCTCCAAATGAATGGGCTCGCTTCATGGAGGAGAAAGTTGAAGTATTAAAATCGCTCATCAGATGTTCTGAAAAATCATTTCAGCTGCTCCAAAAAAAAAAAAAAAAAAAAGAAACAAAATTTTATTTTGAAGGATGTGTTCCAAGAACTTCCCCTTTGATTTTTTTAAAAAACCATCTGTCATGTTTGTTTCATTCCAGCCTTGAAGTAAATAGATTTAGAGAGTGTGCGGCGGCCATTGAAACCTTCCGCAGAAGAACAGAAACAGCCTGCTCTGTCAGTGCCCTTCTGGTACACTTTAATCAAAAGGCTTTGAAATTAAAAAAAAAAATCCGTAGACATTTTGCTTGAGTTTGGAATATGGTGTGCAGAACACAGAATGTTATTTTGACCTATTGTTGAATGTCTCAAAACTTTTGCTTTGAGCAGCAAGGAGAGACTTTTTATTGGCACCGGGGAATTTATTTCTCCTTTTTATGTTTGATTTAACCACCTGAACAGAAGACTTCATTTTTCTAATAGAAGTGAGCCTTGAGAATGCAATTCTTCACTTAGAATAAAAAAGCTTGGCATTTTGATTCATTTTGCTTATTTAACCTCACGATGTGGCTTTCACTTTCTTATTCCACCACGAGGGGTTTGTCCTACCCCCGTCACCTCAGCCCCTCCCTGTGAGAATCTCCGAGGTATTTGGATGCTTTTCCTAATAATGTCCTTGAACTTGATGCTTTTATCCCTTCAAAGTCACATGGAAAGACCCATGAACTGGGCACAGCTCCCTCCCATAAAACAGATTGCTCCCAGGAATGAGGAGACTTTCACAGATCAATAACGGCCTGGGAGCAGGAAAGAAAACAAGAATGTGAGAAATTCATTATAATATAAAAATATTCTAAATAAATAAATGGCAAGTACTAACATGCTCAAAATAATAGTGTGGAAGTGACTGACAAAGTGTGAGCTTGTAAACTCAGATACATAGCTGTGCAAAAACTCCGTGATGATTAAAAATGATGATGCGTATAGACTATTTCGATGATAATTCGTTGAAAATAGATGGGCCAACTGCACCACTTATGTGTGTAGATAGAATACAAATTAGCATACTTTGTAGGATGTGAAGTAGCCTGATAAATACCTAAAAATATCAAGGATTCATTGAAATGTAAAGGAAATTTAAAACTCAATGTAACAACATTGAAATATTTACAGAAGAAATGATACGGTGTTTGGGATTTGTTTCAAAATAATCTGATCTGGGTGTTACGAAAGCGAGGTCAAGTGGGCATTCAGATGGAAACTGTCTAGGTATTGATCATCATTGGAACTGTGTGAAAGGCACTTAGGGAGCATTACAGTCCTTGTACTTTTTATATTTCGGAAATTTTCTATAAGAAAAGTATAAGGATTGGAGGGAAATCAATGGCATTAAGATAGCAAAACACAGTCGGGTATAGTTTATTTTGCAGTTTATTCCCCCTAAATATTGATAAAAAAATAGAGATATGAGGGATGACCATTAGAAGCTTCTATGCTCAAATCAACAGAGATTAGAAAGCACAGGAATAAGATGTGCCAAGAGATTCATAAAAGAATGATGTCTTAGAATTCAAGTATTTGCATGATTTATTATATCCTCGAATAGAGGGTGAGTACCTTAAACTGATGGCTTCATTTCTTGAATAACTTTATACTTATCAAAGAACCTAATATTGTACCTATTTGGTTCCTATTTGGGTATTGGGTGAATTATAACTTTAAAAATTAATATCTGATTAAGCATTTTAGATTTACAACTGTGCCTGGAGTCCTTATTTACAAATACATGTGCCCCAACAATATTAAAGGCAGACAGATGTCACTGTTTTGTTAATAAATAAGAAGAGCATAATGGAAAAATATAACATTTTTTACCCCCCACTTTCCCCACCTTTTTGATTGGATCTTGGAATGCCCTGTGCAAAGATATATATAATTTAGAGCTGTTTGACAGGGTGAGCTCGCATTTTCAAGCTAAATTGAAGGGGATGGCTTATGTCACTGACAGATCTACTAGGGTTGGTTTTTCCAAAACAATATTCTGTGAAAGCTTCAGATTTTTCAAAATGCTTTCAATTTAGTGATGTTGTTGGAAAAATATTTGCTTCCAAATCAGTGTGCAGTGTAAAACAGAAGGGCCCAGGCCTTGCTGCTTTGCATTAGCGGAATGAGGAGTATTATTACAACCGTTGATCCAAACAGTGTTTCCTGCTGCCGCAGAAGCTGAGCAGTTCTGTAAAAACTAGGAGGTGATTGCTAGAGTTAATTTTCTTCGAGTCATTGAAAATACCAAAGCTTACATTTTAGTAGTGGATGGATTGATAGCTCAAACTGGGTTGGGAATACTTTGGTAAACATCTTGATATTTTTACATCATGTCTGACCTAAGAGTTGAAAAAAGAAATGTACGTGCTTGGTTACGATTCTGTCACAACTGCATTGTGCAGTAGCTTAATCCCCACACCTGGAGATGTTTATCTAGCACCTTAGACATGAGCTTATATCCTTGGAAATCTTTCGTACTTGGCATCAAAGTGAAGCTGACAACAATCTATTTGTTTTCTTTTCTGAGAAGGAATATTCTGGAAGCAGTCGATGGGAAGAATATCTATGGACAGTCTTCTGAGTGACTCTCAGAACGAAGTTTAAAATCAGGCATTTTCACTTCAAACTTTTCCATCCTTCTACCCTGAACATCCCTGAAAAGAGAAAACCTGAAGTTTCAGCCCCCCGGGCAGGAACCCCAGGTGGATTAGGGGAGTGGGCTTATTGGAAAAGGAACCCTGTCTGTGTACCTCTTTAGCAGAGTCAGCTTGGGGCTCCTAATGGCAACTGTTTTCAAAATGACTATTTATACCACCTTTAAAATAAAATGCTAACACAAGAAGATATAACTGAGGGAGTGTCACTTAAATTATATTTTTAAATGACTCAGCAGACTCTTTACTTTCTGGGGATAATTACGGACTTCACTCGCTTTCAGCAATTCAGGAAAATTTGACTGTGAATCTAATTCCTCAGACTGGAAGCAAAATCTTTGGGTCTGGAAAATTCCCCACAGAAATAAGTATTTAGAATAGGAGGTAACAGAGGCTGTCCTTGGTCTATTCTGAGAAGGTGACACTCGTCTGTTGTACTTTCCAAACTCCTCTTCTAGGCCCCATGATGTCTCCCTGCTTCGTTCCTCTCAACTCCTCATGACTTTTTTTTCCTTTCGCCTCTCTTCTTCTCTCTTTTCTTCTTTTTCCTCCTTCTCACTCTTTTTTCCTTTCACCATCTCCTTTTTCTTTCCTTTCCTCTCTTTAACTTTCTTTCTCATGCATCATCACATTCTTTTTTTTTTCTTATCAAAACTTACTTCTTGTAAAATATCTAAAAATACCTCACACAGATAACTAAAATATGACCCCTCCTTGAGACACAAATATTGGGAAGTTATCTGAAAAGAAATAAAAAGTTAAAAAACAAACAACTGAGCCTAAACTTCAGTATTTTAGGCACCAAAAATAATGGATGATGAAGGTATATTTTGGAGCAGAAGAATTTGTCCTTGAGGCAATTGGTGAACTTTGGGTATTGAAATACTGTCACCCACATCTCTAAGCTAGGAGAGGCTGGTGCACACTTCAGAAGAAAGGACAGTCCAAACAGAAAATAGAAAATCGAAAAAGTGGACTTAGGGAGAAAATGGCCTGAAATACCTGGAAAACCTTAATGTTTAATGAGTGTGTATGTGCTTTCACATGAAGCAATTTACAACCAGACAGTGAAGAGCAAGCGAAGTTTGAGTCCAAGTAGCCAAACAGCTCCTCGAAGTTTGCTATGTGTTTGGCTATGCCCTTTGGGCTCTTCCACAGACATGCCCGGTGCTCAGAGTTGGACACCTACTGACAAATGCACCTCAGGGCCTGGTTAACACGTCTGTCCAGCCTATAATTTGGAAGACGTAATTACTATTATTACAAAAGCCAAGAGCGCATTTGGCATTCTGCAAAACCAGATGAAAATCCTGGCGTTTCCTCCTTTGTGAATTGGGGTGTGACAGCCCCTGTCCTCTGGCTGCCAGCACCATGCCTTTGATCTGGTCGATGAATCTGGAAAGGCTCTTTAACCAATTTGAAGCAGGTCGTGCTGTGAACAGAGAGCCACACCCACGGTCATGCATGGGACAGGCTTTGGAATCACTTTATATCAGAGAAAACTTTTCAGGATTTAGAAACTGAAAAAGAGAGAGGCAGATGGATTCCACTGAAACTTTATCACCTACTTAGAGCATATGGGGTGGCCTTTCTCTACCTTTTATAAGAAGAAACTTAGGTGTCCTTAGTGGAAATTCCTGGGACTGGGCTCTAATTCAGGCAAGACCCCCAATTCAGGACTAGGTAGTGAAGATGAAGGGGGAAAAAGAGGAATGGAGCCAAGAAGAAGCTGACATGTGAGCCACCAAGAAGGAAGTAGGAGAACTGTTTTACATTAAGATACCAGTTTGAAACAAGAACTGCGATCTGCAAGTGTCTATGTTTAAATAATGTCTTCCTTTGAAAACTCAGAGTTTTGGCCAGACGCGGTGGCTCACGCCTGTAATCCCAGCACTTCGGGAGGCCGAGATGGGTGGGTCATTTGAGGTCAGGAGTTCGAGACCAGCCTGGCCAATATGGTGAAACCCCATCTCTACTAAAAATACAAAAGTTAGCTGGGCATGGTGGCATGCACCTGTAGTCCCAGCTACTCAGGAGACTGCGGCATGAGAATTGCTTGAACTGGAAGGTGGAGGTTGCACTGGGAGGCGGAGGTTGCAGTGAGCAGAGATCTCACCTCTGCACTCCAGCCTGAGCAATGGAGTGAGACTCTGCAAAGTCAAAAAGAAAAAAAAAAGAAAGCTCAGAGTTTTAATATCTGATTTTTAATGACCTGAGGCAGAATGGGAATGTACCAGGAACATTGAATCCTTCTTCTGAGTCTCCTCTGATTATTCTGACCTTTAGGGTTTCAGAAATAGCAAACCATGGGAGAGAGAAAGAAGAGGCAGGGGAAGGAGGAGGAGGGCTGTGCCACTCACTGGAGTCTGTTTGTTGGCAGCAAGCTCTGATCTAAGAAAATGAAACTTCTGAAACCAGAGGGCTTGGTGTGAACAGGTGTTCTAGAAATTCCACCAAATTTGTTCTATAGGTAAAGGGCAATCCATGTAAGTTGGAGGTTTCTCTTCCCTGATGCATTGCCACTCATTTCAGGAGCAATATTTAGTCTAAGGGCTTGTGAATGCATACTTATCAATTAAAATATTTTTGCTTCTATTTCTCCTTCCATTTAACTTGTGCTGAGTCATTTACATTCAGCCTCTGGTGATGTCTGTTCTAGCTACCTTCGACTCTCTAATACGCTTTTCTTAAAGGTACATCACAAGGTCATTAATGACTTGCAGGGAACAAGGGGAAAAGAAGTTCCAGCATTTTTGGGTACATGGATAAAGACTTCAGTGTTGGTTTATACTGGCCATTACAAGGGAGACTTTAGATTCTGCTTCCTATAATTCCAAGAAGGCAAAATCCCAAACTCATCTTACTCATATCACAATAGAGTTTATAATTGAAAGTGACCTGCCTTAATATTTGTTTTGCTTTCATCTTGATGATCCTTATTTTGTTATAGGTTATTAGCAGCATCCTCAGACCAGGTGAGGGGCAATTTCTCCTCTCCCATCTCATGCCCATCCATGGCATAAGATATTTCACAATGGAAACCTGTAAAAATTCTGAAGCAGCTGAGAACATAAAACAGGATGGAGCATGAAATCACCTACTTGAATTGTGTAATCAAAGATATTGCAAACATCTTCAAATTTTCTTCAAGGCAGAATACTCTGCAGGAAGAAAAGAGATAGGTCAACCTCATTTCTACCTGAAAGTTTTTCTATCTGTTTCTGTGGGAATCCTAGGAACCCTGAAATGGAGTGTAGGAATCTGTGAGCTCTTTTTATTCAGAAGCCCTGATGGATATTGCATACTTACCAGAAATAAGATTGCACTGAAGTTATTCACATTCATTGAGGTTGATCTGGTCTAAAGTTCTCACTGACTGTCATCTGAGTCTGTAATAAGTAACACGTTGAAAAACAAGGTAATTTTTTGTTTAAGTAACTTTTTAGATGACTAAACTTTATAAACATTAGGTTTCATAGAAGAAAACATAATTTAAAAAGGAAATGCAAATTTCTGTACTCTAACAGGCCACTTGTCATTAAGATTTTTGGCTGTATAGTGCTACAGCATTCATCCTGATGGCAACTGTACAGCACAGTACATCAGCGTTCTTTGATACAACCATGAATATCAGAATAGATTCCTTAATGAAAGAATTAACATGGTTATCTAGTGACATTTGGAAGGTATCTCAGCCAACTAACAACCAAACCAGCATGATTATATAGTATGAACATATAAAATAGCACTAGATAAAATATTAATAACTTTATGAACAGAAATAAAAATAATGTGAATTCCAAAAAAGTAAAAAGTAGTCTATAATTCCAAAGCTGGGGGACCCAGGAGCGTTACACAGTTAGTAACGCCCTTGCCACTTGGGAGTGTCACTTGAGACTGGCCACAGAGCTACTCACCCTTTTTTACCGTTATCTTTTTTTTTTTAACCTGCTTGAGAATCTCTATGATTTGGAAGACTACTGTACCATTATTTTGACATTTACCATTATTACAATTAAAAATCTGTTACCTAGAAGAGTACCTGGCTCATAGTGCTCAGTAAGTTCTGGAAAATGAATGAACTAATTTTTTTTTCTTTACATCCTTTAACGGTATCATCCTAGCATTCATTAAATGGCGATGTTAATGCCAGTCTCAAAATATACTGAAAAGATAAATAATATTGGTATTGAAGTATTGAAGTTAGATGTGATCCTGTTATTATTTGTTTTTTTTTTTTTGAGACGGGGCCTCGCTGTCACCCAGGCTGGAGTGCCGGGGCCGGATCTCAGCTCACTGCAAGCTCCGTCTCCCGTGTTCACGCCATTCTCCTGCCTCAGCCTCCCAAGTAGATGGGACTACAGGCGCCCGCCACCTCGCCTGGCTAGTTTTTTGTATTTTTTAGTAGAGACAGGGTTTCACTGTGTTAGCCAGGATGGTCTCGATCTCCTGACCTCGTGATCCGCCCGTCTCGGCCTCCCAAAGTGCTGGGATTACAGGCTTGAGCCACCGTGCCCGGCCGATCCTGTTATTATTTATCTATTAATTTGATTGTGTGTGTGTGTGTGTGTGTGTGAGAGAGAGAGAGAGAGAGAGAGAGAGAGAGAGAAAGAAAGCCTGTGCTTTAAAAATGAATTTCACTGGCTAACATTGTGAAACCCTGCTCTACTAAAAATACAAAAATTAGTTGGGCATGGTGGTGCACGCCTTTAGTCCCAGCTACTCTGGAGGCTAAGACAGAAGAATTGCTTGAACCCAGGAGGCAGAGGTTGCAGTGAGCTGAGATAGCACCACTGGACTCCATA
Organism: Colobus angolensis palliatus; assembly: GCF_000951035.1. Taxonomy (NCBI): domain Eukaryota; kingdom Metazoa; phylum Chordata; class Mammalia; order Primates; family Cercopithecidae; genus Colobus; species Colobus angolensis. Next base: position 3,718,774 of record NW_012111808.1, on the reverse strand, counting down.
CTGGTGACAGAATGAGACTCCATCTCAAAAAAAAAAAGTTTCAAAGCAAAAAGAAATTAAGATACAAGGGTTGTAGATTTTTATGCATTCTTCTATTTACATCTATTCTTATGGAAACAAAGTCTTAGTAAGGTGAGTTTTGATTCTGTGAGGTCTTCAGCCACACATGTTTTCTCATAAAGTATATTTGTCTGGCATACAAAGTTATTTAAATGAGCCCAACTCTACCCAGGAGAGACTTTTTGGAACAGGTGTTCACACCTCTGTGTGAACTGATTAAGGCAGTCACTCTTCCCTTTGGGTATGTTTGAACTGATGTGGGGTTTTGATCCAATTGCACACTTATACCCCAATTTCATATTTAGGATATTTGGTGATCTTTTGTCATTTATTTATTTCTCAATATTATTACCTAAGATGCAACCATGTGAGCAAAGTAGAATTCTGCAGCTTCTGAAATTCAAGGTTATATTTTTTAAGTGTTTGGAGTAAATAGGAGAAAGGTCGGGTTTAAATGAAAAGCTTTTTTTTTTTTTTTCTTTTAACATTCTTATTACACTGTGAAGATGCTGAAACAATGTCTGTTACTGTTTAAAACTAAACACTGAAACTTGGGTAGGAGCTATTTGGAAGACAAACATTATTAATAAAGATAAAGGCAGACCACAGATATTTTTGCAGTCTAAGTGGCAATTCACACTAGTTATCTTTTGCGGTAGCTGGCTATTTCTTCTCGAGGAGGGAAGATGCAAGCCATTTGCTATTTTTCTACCCTATTTTCTATTTTACTTACTTGAATCAAGGTACACAGGGCTCAAGGCCAGACTTGGAGACTTCCAAGATGAGATTCAAGTTGGGAATTTGGGTCTCACGAAGAGAGTATAAGGGGCCATTTAATCACCATTTTTAAATGAAATTTGGGAATGTCTTCATGGATATTGTTGCAGATTAACAAAACAATTGATCCCAATAATCCAAACATTAGACTTCTCATCTATGGAAATAACTCTATTCATGATTCATGCAGTTGTTTGAGGTCTATTCTGTTACATCAATCTTCCTCAATAATGAAGATGTCGTATCTTCACAATGTGATAATTCTACTTGTCAATGATTCCACATTTCTTATCTAGGAATTTTAATATTTACTGAGGAAACTATGAAGCTTAAAGGTGTTCTGTAAAATGAGAGTATCCATAGCTCAGATTTTTGCTTCTTTCCACTGTATTCACTCCAAGATCCCAGCAACATGTACCTGCAAATCTACCTAGCCTACTATACTATATATGTGTATATTTTTTAAATGAGAACTTGGTATATAATAGGAAATACTCTTTAATATCCATCCTATTACAATTTTTGCAATGGAAAATGTGGTCAATTTTAATAATCCTCAATTCAAATGATTAGTTATCCACTTTCTGTGCTTTGCCATTTGACTTCGTTTCATTGGTGTTCTTGGAGGATCATCAATTTTGTAGAGTTTAACCCTTGAAGATAAAGAAATCCTCTTCCTTCTTCCCTGCATGATTAAATGGGAAAATCTGCCAGGACTGATGAGCAGCCCATCAGCTATACATGGTGAGCTACAAAAAGACTACAGAACAGATTATAAACATCTACAGTGTTAGTTACAGGAACATTACCCATAAAGCATGTAATCCTATCCAAACCTTCCTGTAACAGTTTCACATTGCACCAGAATTATTAGGATATTTTCTATTTTCAACCCGTGATCCCATGTAATACATAGTCTTGGCATTTCTTATCACTGCCAACCATGCATTTCTCATTTAAAAAAAAATGTTTGTTCCAAATTTCTACACTGTGCGTCCTTTTTGCCTTAGACCAAATGCCTATCACACATTCTCATCATTTTAATTAAACTCGGGCCAGCACAGGGCAAATGTTTTATTTTTACTCAAAAGGTACATGCAAATCACAAATTCTATGGCATTCAGAATAGAAATACTTCCTGTAGCCTTCTTTCAGCACGCGGAATGAAAGTCTGCCAGATTTGTATTTGCTCATCATTAGAGAGGAAACCTGCTGTTTCAAAAATAGAAAAATAAACCCATGTCCACCCTATGAGTAAACATCATACATCTGTAGTTTTAAGATTATCAGTCTAAAGAAACAAAAGGCTGGGCCTGGAAGAAGGCAGCCCTTGGTTTTATCCCAGCATCAAGTGAACAGAGAGCTAACTGGCCACAGATGTTAGAACCACTGGGCTGCAGGAAGTCATACTTGGGATCTGCAATCAGGAACTCTTGAGTTCCTTTGACTCTTCAGGCGCTCTCCTTCTGCATGGCCTTGAGCAAGAAAATTATTCCTTTTCCTGGCCTATAAAATGGAGGAAACATTAAGGAATCATGTTTGTTACACATTTTTCACAGTTTGGATGGCCAATTAGAGCCTTCAAAGAAGCAGCTCTATAGTTGCTGAATTCATTTTCATGAATCAAGCTTTTATGTAAGCGTTGATAACTGGGAACTCACCAAAGAGAAATTCATAATAATGTCAAAGCAAGCTCCTTAAAATCCCCTTTAGGTTTGTTTGTTGCCCTTAGTGCCTTATAGCAATATTACAAAATAGTATTTTGTGGGGAAAGAGTTTCTTCAAAAATGAATTTGGGATGTGCTTCTCTGTTAGAAACATTGTATAATTCAAAATATTTACAGGCAAAGTAACTGAGTTTTTTTGACTTTATCACTCTGCCTTGGAGGAGGGGTGTGGAGGTTTAGTGGGGGCCTGACTTTGCAGCATAGGATGCCTACAAATGTTGAAGTGGTCAAAGGGGACAGGTACCATTTTTAATATTCAATGAAATTAACCATAGTATTTAGGGAAATTGAGAGTTAAGCAACATTGAGAACAAGGCTTTCCCCTGAGTTTTTCTGAACCTCCTTTTGGCTGGTTCCAAGGAGGTTACCTTGGAAGGTAACCTCCATTACCTTCTCAGTGTCTGTATGCCCTGAAGGAAATGCTCAATTATTACCATATTTACCCAAGTACTGTTATGAACAACTTGCAATCAACTGGCTCAACCTTCCATGCAGTGCAGCAGTCAGTTCAATAATATATTTTACATGTTTATCTCATGATGATTCATAATGTCTCTATGGTGTGGATGCTATTGTTATCTCTGCTTTACAGATGAGGAGACAGAGGCTTAAAGAATTCAAGTGACTTGCTTAGGTCACACAATAAGAAGCAAAACCAGAATTTGAACTATAGTTTTCTTTACTCTATAATCATACTTTTAATCACTCTGCTACACATCTTTCCTAATTTAGAAGTTCATTTCATTATTGGACATCTCTAATGAATGCATTAAACTGAAATCTGTGTTTTGGTCTAGTTCTGTACTTTGGAGTAACAGAGCACTAATCTAATTAGACTACTCACATGCTTCAACACATATTGGGCCTCTGCTATTTTCCAGGCACACTAAAAATTAAGCTCCTAAAAATTACTGTTAGATCATGGTGGATGGAAAGCAGGACTAGATTGCAGCTCTGGACAGAACAGCATGTGGAGGCTTGCACTGTGAATTTTAGCTCCAGATCGACTGCAAGAACAAACCAGCAATCCCGGGTGGAACTGCAGACCCTCTGAAGGAAGTGGACTGCTCCTGTAGGACCCAAGAGACACCTCAAATACTGTGACTGCTCCAATTGCAGAAGTGGGAAGGGGAGACCCTCCTCTCCTGAACACCCCCTCTGGAGAAGCTGAAGGTCTATTTGTGGGAGAAATTATGACTTTACCTGAAGCTGAGTCAAGTTAGAGAGCTGAGTGAAATACAGGGGTAGAGGAAGCAGTGGAGAGGCCCTAGGAGTTCCCTGGGTCCCCAAGCAGCCCATTCCTGCCGGGCACCACAGGGATCCATCAGGAGGGTGCCCAGAGGAGTAGCGGGTAAAGCTCCACAGGGAGAAGGAAATCTCTAGCTGAACTTTATAACAATTTGAATGGGGAGGGAAGCCCCCTGGCCAGAACTCAGGGGAGGGCGCTAAACCGGCTTGTAGACTTCACAGGTGGGGGATGAACTAAGGCCCTTTTCTTTCACAGTTGGGAGGCCGAAAGCCTCAGGCAAGTTTTCAAGCCTGTCTTGCCCTTCACCTGGAAACAGACTCTGAGCTGATGGTGGGAGTGAGACTGGCCTTTTGGTTTGTGTGGGAGCTGGGTGAGGCCTGTGACTGCTAGCTTTCCCCTACTTCCCTAACAACCTGCATGACTCAACAGAGGCAGCCATAATCCTCCTAGGTACACAACTCCAGTGGCCTGGGAATCTCAACCTCATCCCTCATAACAGCCTCAGCAAGAACCGCCCAAGGAGAGTCTGAGCTCAGACACGCCTAGCCCCATACCCACCTGATGGTCCTTCCCTATCCACCCTGGTAGCCAGTGGAAGACAAAGGGCATATACTCTCGGGAGTTCTAGAGCCCCGCCCACCGCCAGTCCCTCTCCACACTACTACAGCTGATGCTCTACGGAAAGCACCACTTCCTGGCGGTAGGCCAACCAGCACAAAAATAGAGCATTAAACCACCAAAGCTAAGGACCCTCAAAAAGTCTATTGCATCCTCCACCACCTCCACCGGAACAAGCGCTGGTATCCTTGGCTGAGAGACCCATAGATGGTTCACATCACAGGACTCTGTGCAGACAACCCCCAGTACCAGCCTGGAGCCAGGTAGACTCACTGGGTGGCTAGACTGAGAAAAGAGACAACAATCACTGCAGTTCAGCTCACAGGAAGCCACATCCACAGGAAAAGGGGAGAGTACTACATCAAGGGAACACCCCATGGGACAAAAAATTCTGAACAACAGCCTTCAACCCTAGACCTTCCCTCTGACAGGGCCTACCCAAATGAGAAAGAAACAGAAAACCAACCCTGGTAATATGACAAAACAAGGCTCACCACAGTCCGCCAGAATCACACTAGTTCACCAGCAATGGATCCAAACCAAGAAGAAATCTCTGATTTCTGAATTCAGGAAGTTAGTCATTAAGCTAATCAGGGAGGAACCAGAGAAAGGCAAAGCCCAATGCAAGGAAATCAAAAGATAAATGAAACAAAAAGCTGGTTCTTTGAAAAGATAAATAAAATTGACAGACCATTAGCAAGATTAACCAAGAAAAGAAGAGAGAAAATCCAAATAACCTCCTAAGAAACAAAGAAGGAGATTTTACAACTGACACCACTGAAATACTAAACATCATTCAAGGCTACTATGAACACCTTTAAGCACATAAACTAGAAAACCTAAAAGAGATGGATAAATACCTGGAAAAATGCAGCCCTCTTAGCTAAAATTAGGAAGAATTAGATACCCTGAACAGAAAAAATAATGAGCAGTGAGATTGAAATGGTAGTTTAAAAATTACCAGCAGAAAGAAGTCCAGGACCAGATGGAATTACAACAGAATTCTACCAGACATTCAAAGAAGAATTGGTACCAATCCTTTTGACACTGTTCCATAAGACAGAGAAAGATGTAACTATCCTTAATTCATTCTATGAAGCCAGCATCACCCTAATACCAAAACCAGGAAAGGATGCAACCAAAAAAGAAAACTACAGACCAATATCCTTGATGAACATAGATACTAAAATCCTTAACAAAATACTAGCTAACTGGATCCAACAGCATATCAAAAACATAATCCACCATGATCAAGTGGGTTTCATACCAATGATGCAGTGATGGTTTAACATACACAAGTCAATGAATGTGATACACCACATAAACAGAATTAAAACCAAAAATCACATGAGCATCTCAATAGATGCCAAAAAAGCATTTGACAAAATCCAGCATTCCTTTATGATTAAAACCCTCAGCAAAACTGGCATACAAGGGACATGCCTTAATGTAATAAAAGCCATCTATGACAAACCCACAGCAAACATAATACTGAATGGGGAAAAGTTGAAAGCATTCCCTCTGAGAACTGGAACAAAACAAAGATGCCCGCTGTCACCACTCCTCTTCGACATAGTACTGAAAGTCCTAGCCAGAGCAATCAAACAAGAGAAATAAAGAAAGGGCATCCAAATCAGTAAAGAGGAAGTCAACTGTCCCTGTTTGCTGATGATCTGATCATTTACCTTGAAAACCCTAAGGTCTCCTCCTAAAAGCTCCTAGACCTGATAAAAGAATTCAGCAAAGTTTCTGGATACGAGATTAATGTACACAAGTCAGTAGCTCTTCTGTACACCTACAGCAAGCAAGCAGAGAATCAAATCAAGAACTCAACTCCTTTTACAATAGCCCCCCCCCAAAAAAAATACTGAGTAATATAACTAGCCAAGGAGGCAAAAGACTTCTTCTACAAGGAAAACTACTGCTGAAAGAAATCATAGACAACACAAACAAATGGAAACACATCCCATGCTCATGGATGGGTAGGACCAATATTGTGAAAATGGCCATACTGCCAAAAGCAATCTACAAATTCAATGCAATCCCCATCAAAATACCATCATCATTCTTCACAGAGTTAGAAAAAACAATTATAAAATGCATATGGAACCAAAAAGGAGCCCTCACAACCAAAGCAAGACTAAGCTAAAAGAACAAATCTAGAGGCATCACACTACCTGATTTCAAACTATAAGGCCATAGTCACCAAAACAGCATAGCACTGGTATAAAAGTAGGCACAGAGACTGATGGAACAGAATAGAGAACCAAGAAATAAACCCAAATACTTACAGCCAACTGATCTTAGACAAAGCAAACAAAAACATAAAGTAGGGAAAGGACACCATTTTCAACAAATTGTGATGGGACAATTGGCTAGTCACGTGTAGGAGAATGAAACTGGATCCTCATTTTTCACCTTATATAAAAATCAACTCAAGATGGATTAAGGACTTAAATCTAAGACCTGAAACTATAAAAATTCCAGAAGATAACATTGGAAAAACCCTTCTAGACATTGGCTTAGGCAAGGATTTCATGACCAACAGCCCCAAAGCAAATGCAATAAAAACAAAGATAAATATCTGGGACCTAATTAAACTAAAGAGCTTTTGCATGACTAAAGGAACAGCAGAGTAAACAGACAGCCCACAAAGTGAGAGAAAATCTTCACAATCTACACATCTGACAAAGGTCTAATATCCAGAATCCACAATGAACTCAAACAAATTGGTTAGAAAAAAACAATCCCATAAAAAGTGGGCTGAGGACATGAATAGACAGTTCTCAAGAGAAGATATACAAATGGCCAACAAGCACATGTAAAAATGCTCGGCATCACTAATGATCAGGGAAATGCAAGCCAAAACCACAATGTGATACCACCTTACTCCTGCAAGAATGGTCACAATCAAAAAAAAAAAAAAAATAGATGTTGGCATGGACGCAGTGATCAGGGAACACTTCTACACTGCTGGTGGGAATGTAACTAGTTCAGCCACTATGGAAAATAGTGTAGAGATCCCTCAAAGAACTAAAAGTAGAACTACCGTTTGATCCAGCAATCCCTCTACTGGGTATCTACCCAGAAGAAAAGCAGTCATTCGAAAAAGATACTTGCACATGGATGTTTATAGGAGCACAATTCACAATTGCAAAATCATGGAACCAACCCAAATGCCCATCAATCAATGAGTGGATAAAGAAACTGTGTGCAATGGAATACTACTCAGCCATACAAAGGAATGAATTAACAGCATTTGCAGTGACCTGGATGAGATTGGAAACTATTATTCTAAGTGAAGTAACTTAGGAATGGAAAACCAAACATCGTATGTTCTCACTAATATGTGCAAACTAAGCTATAAGGACGCAAAGGAATTAGAATGAGTTTGGGGACTTGTGGGGAAGAGTGGGAGTGGGGTGACGGAGAAAAGGTTACAAATACGGTACAGTGTATACTGCTTGGGTGATGTGCACACCAAAATCTCACAGATCACCACTAACGAACTTACTCATGTAATCAAATACCACCTGTACCCCAATAACTTATGGAAAAATAAAATTTAAAAAATTAAAAAAATGAATCTAAAAGATAAAAAGACAAAAACATTACTGTCACTATGCTTTTTAAAACAGCTGGTTTGCAGGCATTACTGACAAATAACAAACTATGCATGTTTAAAGTGCAATATACAATACATTTTGTATACATCTGTGAAATCAGCATCACAGTCAAGATAATGAATACACTTGTCACCTTCAAAAGCTTCCTTACGCCTTTAAAAATCCCTCCCTCAAAATAACAGTTTTAATTATTTTGAGATTTATCCATGCTGTAGAGCATATCAATAGTTCATTCCTTTTTACTGCTGAGCAGTAGTACATTGTTATGGCTGGCTATAGCATACTTTATTTATGGGCATTTGGGTTGTTTCAAGTTTTTGCCTATTATAAACAAAGTTCTATGAACATTAGGATTCAAGCCTTGGAATGGACATAAACTTTCATGTCTCTTTCATAAATACCTAGGAGTGGAATTGTTGGGTCATATGGTAGGTGTATGTTTAACTTGTTGAAAAGCTGCCAGTGTTTTCCAAAGCAGTGCTAGTATCTTGCATTCTCACTTGCAGGGCATCACTGTTGTAGTTGCTCCAAATTCTTTCCAACATTTGGTGTAGTCTTTTTAGTTTCTAGTAAGTATATTGTATCTCATTGTGGTTTTACTTTGCATTTTTCTAAGACTGATTACATTGAAGATTTTTTCATGTGTTCATTTGTCACTATGTATCTTTTTTAGTATAAAGTATCTGTTCAAATCTTTTCACCATTAAAAAGATTGGGATGTTTATTTTCTTATTATTGCATTTTAAGACTTTCTTATACAAAGAAGATACTGGTCCTTTATTAGAGATATATACTACAAACTTTTTTCTCTCAGCCTGTGGTTTGTCTTTTTATTCTCTTAACAGTGTCTTCTAAACAGTAGAAGTTTTAAATTTTGTTGAAGAATAATTATTAATTTTTCTTTTATGGAGCATGATTTTGATGTTGCATCTAAGAAATCTTTGCCAAATCCAAAGTCACAAAGGTTTTCTTCTGTTTTTCATCTAGAAGTTTTATAGTTTTAAGTTTTACATTTAGTTCAATAATCCATTTTGAGAAAATTTGTATATGTAATAAAATGTATTAATCAGGTTCTTTTTTTTTTTTTTTTTTGCATACAGATATCCCATGGTTACAATAACATTTGTTGAAAAGACTGTTCTTTCTCCAGTGAATTGCCTTTGCAACTTCGTTGAAAATCATATATGCCTATATGTATGGGTCTATTTCTGTAATTTGTATCCTGTTCCGTTTATCTATCCCTCTTTTTAAGATAAATACCACACTGTCTTGATTGTAACACCTATTAAGAAGTTTTGAAATTGGGTAGCATTGGTCCTCTAAACATGTTATTCTTTTTCAAAATTGTTTTGACTATTCTTATTTTTTTGCATGCAAAGAATGGACCAGTTCCAGGTGCAACTAGCCACCAGAGTGCACACAAAGAACAGAGAAGAGTCAAAACAACTTTGAAAAAGAGTAACATTTTAGGCTGGATGCAGTGACTCATGCCTGTAATTGCAGCACTTTGGGAGGCTGAGGCAGTTCGAGACCAGCCTGGCCAACATGGTGAAACCCTGTCTCTACTAAAAATGCAAAAATTAGCCAGGCATGGTGGTGGGCACCTGTAATCCCAGCAACTTGGGAGGCTGAGGTAGGAGAATTGCTTGAACCTGGGAGGTGGAGGTTGCAGTGAGCCAAAACCATGCCACTGCACTCCAGCCTGGGTGATAGAGCCAGAATCTGTCTCAAAAATGATGATGATGATAATAATAATAATAACAATAACAATAAAATAACATTTTAGAATCAGCTGGTCATCTTTTACAAAAAAAAGCCTCCTATGATTTTTTTATTGAGATGACATTGAATCTTGCTATTAATCTGGAGATATTTGATATCTTACAATATTGAATTTTCCAACCCATAGACACAAATATTTCTTCTTTGATTTAAATCTTTAAAAATTTTTTCTCACCAATATTTTGTAGTTTTAAGTATGTAAATCATTCACATTTTTGAAAATATTTATCTATCTGTTTCATATTTTTGATGCTATTAGAGGGATGGTACTGATTTTTAAATTTCAATTTTGAATTGTTCCTAATATGTAGAGATAGTTGATTTTGTATAGATCATCTACCATACAATCTTGCTAAGCTCCTTCATTAGTTTTAGATTCTTTCAGATTTTCTATAGAGACCACCATGTCATTAGTAAATAAATAAAATTTACATCTTCCTTTTCAATCTGGGTTCCTTTTATTCTTTTTCTTGCCTTATTGCATTGGTTGAAATCTCTAATACAATATTGAAGAGAAGATGTGAGGGAAGACATCCTTGTCTTATTTCTGATATTTGCAACTGTTTTTCTTGTTTTATGTTTTGCAGGGAAAGAGCCTACGGTTTTTCCTCTTTGCATCCCTACTCCTTAGCACATTATTTAGGAAATGGCAAATATTCAGTAAAGAGTGATCAAAAAATTAATGTAAGAAATGTAGAATTCACTTCTTGCCCACAGTTAATGGGGGAGAGAAGAGAGACGGACATTGGAATACGAAGTTCTACTACAACATGAAGGGGCTTTTATGGATAATAACAAGGTACAGAAAGGGAGAATGTCTAGTTCTCTGTCTGTGGCAGGGAGCAAGAAAATGGAAAAGGATTCATGGAAGGTCTCTGGAGAAGGTGTTGCTGAGCTGGATCTGGAGGGATCAACAGGCAAGAGGGAGGGAGGAGCACTTAAAGTGAAGAAACTGCACAGGTAGAGACCTCACAGTGTATTCTGGAAAATATAAGAAATGTACCATGGGCTGGGTACAGTGGCTTATGCCTGTAATCCCAGCACTTTGGGAGGCCAAGGCAGGTGGATCACTTGAGTTCAGGAGTTTGAGACCAGCCTGGCCAACATGGTGAAACCCCATCTCTACTGAAAATACAAAAATTAGCTGGGCATGGTGGCATGTGCCTGTAATCCCACCTACTTGGGGGCTGAGACAGGAGAATGAGTTGAACCCAGAAGGAGAATGTTGCAGTGAGCCCAGATCATGCCATTGCACTCCAGCTTGGGTGACAAGAGTGAAACTCTGTCTCAAAAAAAAAAAAAAAAAAAGGAAAAGAAATGCAACATGAAAACATTCAAACATTTGGCTTTTTAATCTCCTCCATTCTCTTCTTGTCCAGATATACAGTCCAAGTTATCTCAAATGTGCTCCCCATGAAATAATTCCTGAGGCATTCACCACTCTGGTTTCTGACTCTGGAGACTTTCCAGCTAATCTTTCTCAAAATAGATCCCCCCTCCACCCCCCGAACTGAACCCAGTTCCAGGTGCGGCTAGCCAACCAGAGTGCAGGTGCATATCACTCTCTCGGCCTGAATATTGCAATTACAGGATCCAAATGAATGTGACCCACTTACCCACACCTGCCTCCTCCATATATAATTTTGATGTTTTAAGAGAACTAAACCTGGCAGTAAACACTATGCCACGTTCATTACATTTGATTCAGAATCCCAAGGAGTCTTGCTTGTCTTCTAATATCTCTTGTTACATAATCTAGCCAAAGCCTAAGTATATAAGGGTTTGCTCATTTATAAGGTTCTACTTTGTCTTCCTGGGGCAAAGCAGTCATTTTATTTCAGTGGAAATTTCTAGGAGATATTTGAATGAAAAGGCAGTCCTGAGGCCTTGGGGGATTAAGCTGCTGTTCTTCCTAACATTTCTTAGGAACTTTGTTGAAACTTAGTGGAACATAGTAGTTTTTACTCTATACGGTGTGAAGATAATGTTAAACACTTATGGTATAAAGTAATTACTAGAATTTGTCTCAGTAACATTTTGTGTCTTAAGTACACAAGTCTTTAGTTGAATATCCGCCCTGTAAATTGTTATTGGAAAATACATGCTTTAAAGTCTTTTCAAAATTCTGCGGGGTGGATGGTAAGGTCCTATATCAATACACTTTATTATTTACTATTCCTTGTTTACTTTTACTTCTCTATAAAACATGCAATTCAGCAGGTTGTTCTTTAAATAAAGAGATGCAAACCCTTTCCTGCATACACTGAAACACACATGTGTGCATGCAGGCACACACGTGGATACAACACTCACACACACACACACACACACACACACACACACACACACACAGAGAAGAGCCTCTTTATCCACCACTGTAAGCTAAGGTATCTTAAGAGAGGATGTGTCCAGAGAGGGAGATACTTAGTTATATTCTGGGAAGGGAGGAGTTTCTTGTAAGGGCCTCTGGAGGGACATCTTCTCAATGGGGCTTCTTTGTTTTGTTTGAAGTAAGGTCAATTCCTAACATCAGACATATCTTTGTTGACATGAAGTAATGGAAACACATTTCAGAATCTACAGTGAAGGGAAGTGGAGAAGGGTCAGATGCTGTCTCTTTTGTGATCTTGTGTGGCAAGCTCTACAGGACCTTCAAAGGCTTAATTTACATATAACATTTTAAGTGATTGGCTTTGTTTTCATATCCTGGTCTATTGGTACTTCCCAAGGAATCAGAGGGACTGAGCATACCCTAACTGACCTCCAAGTCGGGATCAGACTGGGGAGACCACATTAGGAGAGGACGCGTTTGGGATCCGAGGAATTGCACCACCCTCTTCTGATGTCATGCTCTTCCTTACCAGCACAGTTTGTATACATCTGCGTATGGTTTATGTCTTTATTTCTTAACTGCATTTAGTAAACCTTTTAGAACCGTATCACCCAATACAGCAATGACCTAACTATTCATCCTATTACCCGTTCCCATCTCCTCTTACCTTAACAATTAAATGAAACTGAACCGAATCAAATCGGGTTGAAGAAGTTGCTGTCAGCTAGTCCTGAACCAGTCTTCCTTTTCTTTTTTTTCTGCTGTAACCTTAGTAGCCATTCAGAACTAAAGCTTTTTTGGTCTACTCTTCTCTTAGCCCATTGCTTGAACCTTGTTTTTCGTTTCGAATAGTGACTTCTCTGTCTTTGAGAAGGAGGCAGCAAGAGGAGGTGTATTAGTCCATTTCACGCTGCTGATAAAGATATATTTGAGACTGGGAAAAAAAAGAGGTTTAATGGACTTACACTTCCACATAGCTGGGGAGGCTCCACAATCATGGCAGATGGCAAAGAGGAGCAAGTCATGTCTTACACGGATGGTGGCAGGCAAAGAGAGAGAGTTTGTTTAGGAGAACTCCTCTTTTTAAAACCATCCGATCTCATGAGACTTAGTCACTATTGTGAGAACAACACGAGAAAGACCCGCCCCCATGATCCATTACTTCTCACTGGGTCTTTCCACCAGCTCATGGGAATTGTGGGAGTTACAATTCAAGGTAAGATTTGGGTGGGGACACATCCAAACCATCTCAGGAGGGATGCTGTGAGGTACCTGAAAAGTAGGGAAATTGTTAAGGGTGAAGAAAGAAAAAGAGGTGCAGGCCTTTGATCGGTTTCAGGCATCTCATACCCTATTCATGGCAGATACTACCACCAAGTGGTAGTATATTATACTCACGTTGCCCTGTGTGGGCATATCAGGAGTAGATGTCCTCTATGTAGCTGGAGACTTGTGGACCAAAGCTGAGGGGATGTTTGCTGGCAACAGTCTAGCTGATGTTGGGCTATCCCCAGCTCATTGCATTTTACACAACTGTGCTGTACCATGGCCTTGCTTCAGCTAGGCCTCGGCCCTGTATTTTAGAGCTTCAGGAATGCCTGGATAGAAGCACTTCACCATCTGGCATACTTAAGATTCTTTTGTGTCCTCTAGGTACATATTCCTTCTAGTCAGCCTTTTCTAAGAATACAATGTCCCACCCTGCTATACTACAGATTGTTCCCTGACTCTAATGGAACCAGAGTGGATTAATTCAAGAAGAAACTAATGAAGCCTGCTTCCTCCTAGGCTCTCTACTAAGTTGCTATGGAGTCTTTTTGGAATGTTTACAGGATACCTTGCCCCATACAATTCCCCATTTTCATGCTGGTTAACAAGAAGTGGGGGGAATCTTCTGGGTCTGAGGATAAAATTTCTGACTCTCTAGCACAGAAATGCCCTAATGTCACTAGGGAAGTGATAAAAACAGAAGACAAGTGGTGACTTTCATGAAACTCAACCAACCACAGCTGCATTAAACCAATGACCTGAGAAATCTGGTATTTTGTTAACATATAGGATACAGCCCAATATCAACACTCTGAAGGAAAAACATGTGTGAGAGGCAGCTTAGCTTCTTCCAAACATAGGGATAAATGCTGAGCAAGTGTCTGGAAATTTAAGACAGAGATACAAATAACACAAGGTCAATGATTGCTGACCATGTCTCTCTTTGCAATAGGCAGAACAAACTCAGAAAGTTTCTCATCCCACAGAAAAGCCACCTCCACCGCATTAAATTAGAGAGCTATATGTTTCACAATCAATTGAGAGTTGAATACTCCTGATTGGTGGCAACAAGTTTAGTTTCTGGGCCATTTCTCTCATAGTCTGGTTTAGTTCAATTCAATTCGGTTCAATCCAAAAAGTGTTCATTGACCCCTTACTGTGGGCTAGACTGTGTATTATGAAGGATGTGCGAATGACCAAGTTTCTGCTTTCAAACAACATAGCATATCCTGGGGAAGCAAAGATTTTTTTCTCAAAGAGAAGCAAAAAATCTAGTTCCATATATGTATATCTCCATCTATGTATCTATAGATGGAGCTAAATACATATATTTTTATATATTTTTAATCACATTTATATACCACAACATTCATATCCACAAGGAGAAAGAACTATCCCAGTTGAGATAGACACAGCTAATTATGAAAAGAGGACTGCATTAGGGACCCCCCACCCAATGGAAAGAAAAGGGTGCTTTGGATCCATAGAAGAACACTGAAATGGCTCAGTGGACAAGATAACATTTGAGCTGGGCCTCGAGCACTGAGTAGAATTTAGTCCAGTGGAGTTGGGGCATAGAGGTGTTGAGGAAGTGTAAGAAAGGATATTTGAGAATGAATTAAGGGCCTGATCAAAGACATTGGGTTGTGAAATTTCATTGTATATTTAAGAAACAGTGACAAGTCTGACATGGCTTATATGTAGCATACTGGGAGACAGGCTACAAATGTATGTTAGGGCAGGATTGTGAGGGGCCTTCAATGACATGCCAATGAGTTTGGCTTTCTGACTGATGGAAAAATTAATTTATTCAGTGAGTATTTAGTGAATACCTTTCATGTAAACATTGACATTGTAGTTATAGTGGTGAATCAGAGAGAGAAATTCTCTTCTACAATGGGGCTCATATTCTAGTGGGGGAGCTAGGCCATTAAAAATAAAAAACAGACAAGTAACTCTGGAAGATAATTTCAAAGATAAACAATTGCTGGGAACGAAATAAAGCAGGGTGAGGTGAGAGACATAATGGGGGTGGTGAAGGTTGACCTCTCTGAGGATATATTTGTGCTGCGACCTAAGGTCAGAATGGACCTTGACTACCCCCATTCTCTCTTCTTAACTGAGGAGAAGATGTCAGTCATGTGAAGGTAAGTAGGGAGAGATTTCGATGCCGAGAAACAGGAAAGAAAAAACTCCAAGAGAGGAATGTGTTTGGCGTGTCTGAGGAACAAAAGACCAGGAAGTCCAGAGCACAGAAAGTGAGGGGACAATGGTATGAGATGCAGTTATAGAGGGGCCATGGCCTGTTCATGTGGGGCCTTGCAGGCCATGGTAGAGCTTGGGCTCTATTCTGAGTGTAATGGGAAGCCAGTGTGGGGTTAGACAGGGAAGTAGCACATTCTGGCTTGCACTTTACTCTGCAGTGAACTGACTATGGTGTATTAAGGGTAGAAACAGAGAGATTCATGGAGAGGCTCTTGAATTTCAGCAGGTAGAAGACGATGGTGGCTTGGACAAGATGGTACCACTGGATATGGAGAGAAGGTGACTGCCTTGGCATATATTTGAAGTTAGTGCCCACAGGACTCGGTGTTGAATTGGATGTCGGATATAGAGAAAGAGCAATCAAAGATGGCCTCTAGGGTCTTAGTCTGAGCAGGTCATTTGTTATTTGCTGGGACAGGAAAGGCTGGAGGAAAGATTGATTGATTTAAAGGGTACATCAAGAGTATTTTTTAGGTAGATTATTAAGTTTGAGTTGCTTATTGATCATCCAAGTGGTGATGTCAAGACAGTGGCTATTACGTGAGTTGTTATTCTGACCTCAGGGAAAAAGTCATGATTAGAAATAATGTATTTAGACATGTACTTAGCCTAGAGAAGTAGAGAATGTGGGTTGACTTATTTTCTTTTGTAAAAATCTGTGTGGGTTGTTTTTTTGGGAGGGAGAGGGGGAAATTGCTAATGATATTTAAAACTCCATGAATATTGAAATCTCTATGAAAACGACTGCTTAATCCCCAGCCTAATATTCTAAGCCTAAAAACATCATCGTTTTGTTAAGGAGGAAAAAAGAATAAAAATGAAAATATTGACTTTGACTAAGTTGTAAACTTTCAAGGACTTGCGTATTGCAAATGCCTGCGTTTATTTCATTATGCTATGATGAGATATAGAAAGGTCTGGTGGGTATTCCTGGGCCAGTAAAATCTTCTTGTAGGCTTGGGACATTTTTCAAAGTTAAATAAATTAGCTCCATCTACACATTTTTAAAAAAATAACTAAATTTCTTGTCAACAGGGAGAAAAAGTATGCAAGTTGAAACATTTTTCAACTGGTTTGGTTTGAAGTTGTGGTCTTCTTAATGAGTATGTTAGATCTGTTCTATTGTCTATTGGTTGATCACACAGAAACTATTGACCATTTGACCCAAGCCAAGCAAACCCCTAAACAAGACCAAATAGAAACTACTAATACAGTAGTTACAATGGCATGAATTGTAAATCAAAATAAATGTAGGTTTTGTATTTAATTTTTTTATTTTTGTTGAGGTTATGCTATCAAGTGTTGAGAAAAATCTTGTTGATGAGTTATGAAATATTTTGAGCCCAGTAGAAAAAAAAAGGTAGTCTAAATATTCTAGTCTAACAATTACAGCATCTTTTAAATTCAAAACTGAAATTTCCCTTCATGGTCTCTGAATTTCTAATTATTGGGCCACAGAATTAATGAAAAGAAAATGGTTGAGAAATACTGCCAGGATGCTTTAGAAGAGAATACTACTTAAAGGCTCTGTAAAGCTAAAATTATTACAGGAATGCATCAATAAATAAGGGCAAAGGACATGAACACACACTTTTCAAAAGAAGACATACAAGTGGCCAAAAATCATAGGAGAAAAAGCTCTGTTAGATGGTATCTCATGGTGGTTTTAACTTGCATTTCTCTGCCACAGGTCAAAACCACCATGAGATACCATCTCACACCAGTCAGAAGGTGTTATTAAAAAGTCAAAAAATAACAAATGCTGGCAAGGTTGTGGAGAAAAGGGAATGCTTTTACACTGTTGGTGGGAGTGTAAATTAGTTCAACCATTGTGGAAGACAGTGTGGTGATTCCTCAAAGACCCAAAGACAGAAATAACATTCAACCCACCAATCCCATTATTAGGTACATACCCAAAGGAATATAAATCATTTTATTACAAAGACATATGCATGTGTATGTTCATTGCAGCACTATTCACAATAGCAAGGACATGGAATCAACCTAAATGTTCATTAATGATAGACTGGATAAAGCAAATGTGGTACATATATACCATGGAATACTATGTAGCCATTAAAAAGAATGAGATTATGTCTTTCACAGGGACATGAATGGAGCTGGAGACTATTATCCTTAACAAACTAACACAGAAACAGAAAAGCAAATACCACATGTTCTCACTTATAAGTGGGAGCTAAATGATGAGAACACATGGACACATAGAAGGGAAAAACACACTGGGGCCTTTTGGAGGGTGGAGGGTGGGAGGAGGGAGAAGACCAGGAAAAATAACCAATGGGTACTAGGCTTCATACCTGGGTAATGAAATAATTTGTACACCAAACCCCCATGACACAAGTTTATCTATGTAACAAACCTATCCTTATACCCTTGAACTTAAAAATAAAATTTTTAAAAACTCACTGAAATATATACTTTAAATGGGTGAATTTTATGGTATGCGAATTATATCTTAATAAAGTTGTTATAAAAACAATAATAACAAAAATCATTAAATAATTTTCATTTATATATTTTAATATTGATAAATAATCATCTGGTAATAATAAATAATGAGTAAAATACTTCAATAAATACTAATCACATTAATAATAATAAAGTGACTCAACAGAAATTTATTAGATTTTCTGTCTCCATGTGGAATCTTTGAAAGGATGCTTTATGCAGCTGAAATGCTCTCTTGCGTGATGTGCAAATGAGGATGAAATAAAACCTGAGAATGTGGTCAGGGAGACTGAGATGAAATAAGCAGACCAAAAAATGTGAACCAAAATGTAATGCATGAACTGAAGTACATCTGGTGAGTATGCATGCTGCTGTTCTATGCTAGAAACCATTATAAACCATTTGGGGTGATCAAAAAATTGCTGCCCAGGTGCAGCAGTTTCT
Organism: Colobus angolensis palliatus; assembly: GCF_000951035.1. Lineage (NCBI taxonomy): Eukaryota > Metazoa > Chordata > Mammalia > Primates > Cercopithecidae > Colobus > Colobus angolensis. The sequence goes on along the minus strand of NW_012111808.1, from coordinate 3,700,156 downwards.
ATTTTGAAAATGAAACAAATTTAGTGGATACTATGGATGAAGAACTTGCAAAATCTTATTAGAAAAATAAATCTGTTTTGAGTTAGAAGATTGAAAAAATCCTAACAAATTACAGGAGTAGAAGTGTTGCAAAACTGAATACATTCATGTTTATTCAATAATCACACACATGTTCCATTAAGACATGCAGAAAAAAAGTGCAATAAGTATTGACTTTCACAGCAAAATGTAGAAATATATGTGCAAGGAATAATGAATCCTTTTCTTGACAGTTTGAGAAAAATAGAAACTTTAAGTCTTTTACACAGCTTGAAAAATAAGAAAACTGTCCTCTTTATTAGCAGAGGAAAAATATTTCAAGTTAGTTGCGCAGAGATTATTCATCTGACTTGATTCTTTACAGTTGGAAAAACCAGTCTGTATTTAGTAGGAATGTAGGTTTATGAATGTAGGAGATCATGGGGCAAGATCTAGGTTTGGAGCTCTTTTTGTTTGGGAGGGAAAAGAAAGCATGGGTTTGCTTCCCTACGCCTCTTATCCCCAACACTGAGGGCCATAGAGGGTTTGGGGCCTTGGTGGAAATTATGCTGTGTTCAAAATATCTCATACCACTTCCCCTACCCCCAGCAATATTTCTATCCAGAAAAAAATCATGTGAAAAATGAAGCTTGAAAGCATACTTAAGTGGGGAGAAAATTACAAAAGAATATTTTGGGAATGCTAATGCTTGCTGATCAGAGTATAACTTGGTTGTTTTTTGGAGGGGGTGTGCAACTAAAGGACATATACCAAAACCTTTAAAATGTTCGTGGCCTTTAGGCAATCATGGGATCATAAGAAAATGATCAGAGATACTTGCATATAACAACTTTCATGCAACCATATTCATATAGTATTTTTTAAAATAACAAAAACTTGGAATTGAAAAAATTTCATTGGTAAAATGATTTAATAAATGAAAAAAAAGTCTTAACATGGACTACTGTGAAACCTTTAGAAATCATGTTGTGAAGAACATTAATTTACCTGCAAAACTATTCATGATGTATTTGTAAAGGCAAAAAGCTGAAACATTATATACAGTGCATGCAGTTTGGCCTCATTATATGTGTGTTGTGTGTAACTGTATAGAAAAAAGACTGGAAGGAAATATTCAAAGAATGATAACTGCTTAAATCTGGGAAGTGAAACTTTGCATGATTTAAATGATCCTATCTGTTTGCTTTTTGTGTGTTTTCAAACATTCCTATGCTGGTAATTGCTTTTATCCTCAGAAAGGCATGTCCTAGTTTATTAAACAGAAAGGCAACTGAAAAGGTGTATGTGGAAAGTGAAAGGGAAGGTTTTTGCCTTAGTCATTGGGAGAAGCAGACAAAGCAGGCAGAATGTAAGTCTTTGTTTTCCTGAGTCAGTGGGGGAAACCCACCCTGCGTCCCCTGGATCTTCACCCAGCAGGCAGTAGAGTGCAATCTCTGAATGGGGATCTGAGTCAACAGCTCCACAATGTGAAATTCTGGTTGGACCTAAAAGGACACCCAATAGTTCAACCTGAAGGAGCTAATCTCTGGAAGTAACCAATCTACTATATGATTCCTGGTGGGACAACTGAGCGGCAGGCTTAACCTCTAACCCCCTACAGTGCAACGTTTCCACCAGCTTCCTCACTCACTTCTGAGGAGTTCCCAGGATTATCATCAGCTCGGTGGGGCGTAATGCAATGAAAGAAATGGGCCCTGGGTTTCGCAGCTCCATAAGCAAATGCGGACACAATCACTTGTTCTCGACATTATAAGATCATATAACGATGCTTGGTAAATTGCTTTGAGAACCACAGGGAAGTGTGACATTTCATTACCAGTCTTTAATCAACATTTCTGTTCACTCATGTAAAAACCATTGAAAACTACTGGTCCTGAACTTTATATAGTCACCAGCAAGCAGGTCTGGGGAAGTTTCGATGCCAAGATCACAGGAAACTAACAGAACAGGCAACCATAATAGCATTAGGCAAATAAAATCAGTAGAGAACAATGTTAATATGAAGATAAAGGAAATTTATTGAGATCAGAAATTTCCTGAGAAATAAGGATCTATGAGAAGAAACTGAAATGTCCAGGAATATCCGCTACTGCTCTGGTTATCATTTCACTACCTCCTTCTATTAGAACACACATTTGAGAGCTGACTTTTATCACCACATAGAGTAATTTCCCAGTTTGAAAGTTTTCCACCATAATACTCTATATAGCAGTGTGAAGATTTTAACTTTTTAGCAGTAATTGTTAAGAGGAAATCTTTCAATACTTTTTTCCGTGTTCCACTTATATTTATGCAGGGGTGGTTTGTACTATGGATTGCAGAGGCTCTGCCCTGCGCAGAGTTCCAGCATGCCTCTACTATGAAGGAATGGTGGTACATGCTGGAAAGTTTCTACTGGTTTTAAATGTAGCTGTTGATTATTGAGTTTTTTTCATGAGTACTTCTGCACCTTGTTTGTCAATTAATATTATAGCTCTAGAACTAGTTTTGTAGTGATCCACCTATATATCTACCTTTTCTATGCCTTGTGTCAGAAATAAGTTGAGAGGCCTTACAAAATACAAAATTAAATTAAAAAAGTAACAGTTACAGAAAATGAGATAAAGACAAAATAGTAAGAAAGAAGAAATAAAACTAAGAATGAGTTTAGCAGGTCATGAGTCTTCTACATATTCCAGAGGTAGGCCATAAACTCTAAGCATCTAATGCAGAGAGAGAGAGAGTCAGAGACATCAAATCTTGGTCCCTTAAATGTTTTGGCTTCCCCAGAAGTAGTAAGGGGCAGGTACAGCAGGTGAGAGCACGCCAAATGTAGTGTTTCAATATCCTTCACCAACCTGTTGAACCAGAAGAGTTTGTTTTATATGGTGTGAGATTCTGCATAACATTTAAGGTTTAAAGAGCATCCTTCACTAAAAGACGTATTTGAAAGCCACAGAATTCACAGTGGTTCTAAGAGTCAAGCCAGCTTGCCTGCAGGTAAACATACCCATTCTTTGCACTATGAATGAAGGCTAGTATCCTTAACGACACCTTTGAAGAGAATTGTGGCAGATAATATACACTCCTAGCTGCAGGTTTAAGTATCTTCTCCATCAATTTATTTATTCAGCACACATTTATTAAACACTCACCATGTGAATTGCTTATAGCCTGGACATAAGAGGTAGATGGTATACTACTGAATATAAAGTATGTTTTTGATTTTGAGAAATATTCTCTGAGATCAGCCATACGTGAACAATTAAACAACAATACAGACAGTAAGAGTAGAACCATCAAGTTCAGACAATGAAAGTTTTGTAATCAGAGGAAAGAGAGTGAATTTTGCCAGTGTTTTCATAAAGTCTTCTTGGAATGAGACAAACCTGAATTAACCTTTAAAGAATGCCCAGGGTCCAGATATACAGAGAAACATGGGGAGAGCACATAGGTATGTTGGTGTGCTGAACACGCAGATCACCAGAGAGGAAATAAAATAGGAGCTGTTAAAAAAAGGTGCTGCTGGGTGTGGTGGCTCAGGCGTGTAATCTTAGCACTTTGGGAAGCCAAAGCAGGAGGATGGCTTAAATACAGGAGTTCGACATAAGCCTGGGCAGCATAATAAGACCTGTCTCAAAAAAAAATTTAAATTAGTTGGGCATTGTGATGCATACTTGTAATCACAGCTATTCTAGAGGCTGAGGCAGGAGGTTTGCTTGAGCATAGGAGTCTGAGACTGCAGTGAACCATGATCATGCCACTGCACTCCAACCTGAGTGACAGAGCAAGACTCTGTCTCAAAAAAAAAACAGAAAACAAAAAGAAAAAGTGCTAAGCATGTATATTAGTTTATTTTCACACTGTTGATGAAGACATACACGAAACTGGGCAATTTACAAAAGAAAGAGGCTTAACTGGACAACCAGTTCCATGTGGTTGGGGAAGCCTCGCAATCACGGTGGAAGACAAGGAGGAGCAAGTCAGGTCTTACATGGTTGGCAGCAGGCAAAGTGAAAGAGAGCTTGTGCAGGGGAACTCCTTTTTTAAAACCATCAGATCTCGTGAGACTTATTCACTATCACGAGAACAGCACGAAAAAGATTTGTCCCCATGATTCAATTACCTCCCACTGGGTCCCTCCCACAACATATGGGAATTCAAGACGAGATTTGGGTGGGGATACAGCCAAATCATATCAGCATGAGTTTTTGATAGGAAAGAGAGACAGAAAGAGAGAGAGAGAGAGACGATGAGGTAAGACGGAGAGGATTTACAACCTGTATGTGAAGACCCTGGGGTTTACTGATGTTCTACTGTGCGTGATATGGCACCTGATGATGCCAAGTCCTATTTTTCACCATGGTGTAGAGAATTTACATCTAATAGACATCTTGGCTACAGAAGGGAAAGAAAACATCCTAGAGTGGAGTGAAGTCCAAAAAGCAGGGCAAATATCAGTTTTTGAGATTAAGGCTATACTTACCAATAAGTCTAGTTAAATCACTCTTTTTTTTTACAAAACTTCCAGCATTATTCCACATTTTGTAAGATGTTTGATTTTACTAAAGAGTCACTCTTTTGGACGCAGTGTATTACATAGCAGAATACTGAATTTGCACCCCAGCTATTAACTATATGGCCTTGGATAAGTAACTTGGCTTTTCTGAGTCTCTCCCTTTGTCATTTTCAAAATGGAGATAATAATGGATAATCTCTCTAGTCACAGAGCTGTAGTGAGAATTAAATCATGGTTGTATTTGTAAAAGCTGCCATGATTTATGTAGCTTAGAGTATCCCTGGGAGGATACACAAGAAACTAACTGATTGCAATACAGGTGGAAAAGTGATAAACTGGATAACAGGTGCAGGGAATAGTAGTTAGAGAGGAGAAGGAAAACTTTTTTTTAACTTTTTGGACTTTCTTGCATTTTGTACTAGGAATTCTCATTACCTATTCAAAACTAAATAGTAAATAATTAAGGAATAGACTTAATTATCAGAAAAAATAAGATAACTACACAGTCATGTTATTATCTAGATCAAGAATCAGCAAACTATGCTCTCAGGTCAAATCCAGTCTGCTATCTGGTTTTTGTAAATAAAGGTTTATTGGAACACAGCAACGCCCATTACAAGTTATTTACGGCTGCTTTCAAGCTGGCCACTAAGTTACAACTTTAGACTTGATTAGTTGCAACAGAGTTGGCTTGGAGAGCCCAAAATATTTATCATCTGGCCCTTCCTGGAAAATGTTTACCAACTCCTAGTCTAGATGTTATCCAATGCTTTGAAATTTGAAGACATCTTGTTCCCCTTTTTGAAAAAGTTATTTTTTTATGTGTGCTTTCTTTTCTCTCTTTCTCTCGTAATGAAGGGGGACTTTAGTTGATACCTCTTTCCACATTCTTAGCGCATACCACTGTGCCTTCCACATGGTAGAGCTCAATATGTTGTTGATTGAATTTACTATTCATTCTAATGAACTTGAGAACATTAATAGTTAATTTTGCCATGCTGAGTATATATAATAAAAATTTTCCTATTGAAATTCTATATAATTGTCATTCATTTTTAGATGTAGTTTATTATTCTGTTTGTGTCTCAGAAATCTAGGTTTATAGTCAGAAAGCATTCCTTAGTGCTTTGATAACTGATGACTCCCTATGTGATGCTGAGTTTGAGCTGAAGTTTCCATATCTGTATTCTGGGGATAATACCATGTCCTGCTTGCTCCACAGGGATGTTCTGAAGACACCCAGGGTAGAAGCACTGTGTCATTCAAACATTCCTGATGGCTGGAGAGCCATCCTCAAAGTGGCACTGGCAAAATAAGTTTTCTGACTCTCATTTGTTACAAAGGTAAAAAGATGTGGCTGTAGAAATGTTCTCCATGCAATTAGGAAAAAAAAAAAATTTGCTAAGAGTAAACATGAGTGTTTACATTCATTGAGCCTTTTCCTACATGTAGGAAGGTATCTTCATGATAGTCGGCTTTTACAGCATCCTGACATTGACATTCCCAGGAGTGCAGGCGTTAGCAGCACTGTCCTTTCTCTGGACTCTGTCTGCTGCCATTAACCCGTGCTCCATCCTCCTCTCCAATACTGCTCAAACAGTGGCCCTTTTTCTGAGTGGAAAGCTCATTAACAGGGCTAGGCTACTCACTCTTCATATGGAATCACATGGATTGTGCTAGAGCCTTAAAATCCCTTCAGTAGGAGGTTCTGGCTCTTCACATGCAACAGGTTTATGTTCATTTTGTTAATGCTGAAAATGTGATAGTTTATGGGGACATTGCCACCAGCATGTGGAAAATCAAGCGATACCTACGACCTTCTGATAGACTGATACTGAAATATAATTAGAATGTGCATCATAGAACCATGATGCATAGTGAGCCAAAGTGGGGAAAGGCAGTCAAGAGGGAGTATTTATTTTACAAAGGTAGTTCCCAGATCTTAAAGTGATAGTATTGGATATCTTTCAAGTTTTGTCGTTGTTATGTATTTCTTCCTTCAGCACAAATAATATTTTAGACAAAAAGAGAATTGCAAAGATACATGCATGCATATGTTTATTGCAGTGCGCTATTCACAATAGCAAAGGCATGGAATCAATCCAAGTGCCCAACAATGATAGACTGGATAAAGACAATGTGATAACTACACAGTCATGTTATTATCTAGATCAAGAATCAGCAAACTATGGCTCTCAGGTCAAACCCAGTCCGCTATCTGGTTTACATATACACCATGGAATACTATGCAGCCATAAAAAGGAATGAGATCATGTCCTTTGCAGGAACATGGGTGAACCTGGAAGCCATTATCCTCAGCAAACTAATGCAGAAACAGAAAACCAACACTGCATGTTCTCATTTATAAGTGGGAGCTGAACAATGAGAACACATGGACACAGGGAGGGGAACAACACTTCCTGGGGCCTGTATTGGGAGGGCAGGGTCGGGGGGTGGTGAGAGATAATTAGGGAAAAGAGTTTATGCATGTTGGGCTTCTTACTTAGGTGATGGGTCGTTAGGTGCAGTAAACCATCACGGTACATGTTTATGGATGTAACAAATCTGCATATTCTGCACAGGTACCCCAGAACGTTTTTTAAAAAATAAAATAATTTTAAAAAGAGAAAATTGTTATCAAAATTTTAAACTTCCTCCACTCTCCCTTGCCTGCAAATTGGAGATGATGATATTTCCTGTTAATATACCTCTTGAGGATTAGAAAGAAGGTTATATTTGTCATCATGATCATTGTGATCAAAACCATAGTCAACCTCAACCAGTTACTGAATGCTCTTGATTTTGGCTATTAGACTTTAATGAGTAAATGTGTTCATAAAGAGTCATCCAGAAAAGGCATTCTGCTCTCCCTATCCTTTCCTTCCTCTCACCCTCTTTTCTTTTAAATCACTAAGAATCACTCCATTCCCAGTATTTTTGCCAGCGGTCATTTCATAGCAGGCAAATATTACTTTTAAGCGGTGTATGCCTGACCTTTAAAAAAATGGTAGATGTATGTTTGGCAGCTTAGGTTAACAGAATACCAGTACTGTATTTCCACTCAAATAATGAGTCCGTACTCTGTTTTAGCAACTTTAAGTTGTCATTGCAGCCATTTAATATCATTCATTAAAAAGTATAGCTAATTACATTTCCAGTGTCACCATATATGGAAAATCAAAATATCAAATATAATGTTTATTATTTCCTCATGCAAAAGGGAAAAACACAAATCCTTTTAATTGTATCTTTAATAATAAAAAGGAACATTATCATTACTAGCAGAAACTGTATTACTTATGGGGCTTTGCACACCAGCATTTTGTCCTATTACTTCTCTACTATACTCAACAACACTAATTATTGGGGCCTAATTAGGCAAATTACAGTATAGACCCAAAAGAAGTCTCTGGATTCTTAACAAACCCTAACTGTCTTTCCACGTCATTCTGAAGTCAGCATTAGTTATGTAAAGCAGCCTAGCCTTCTTTTTCTACCAGCTTGTCTCTGAAATACTTATTTTTCTTGGTTCTCTGGTCAAAGTTTGAAAGGTGTTTTTGTTTTTTAAATTTAGTTTTGTTTTGTTTCTAAGTCTACCTTAGTGCTGTTAAAGAACTATCTACTAAAAAAGATTCTAGACCAGAAAATAAAGGAGCAAGGGGCTGGAGAGAACACTCAAGTCTGTTGTTACTATTATTATTATTACTATTATGTTGAGGAAAACTTTTATTATTATGTTGAGGAAAACTAGCCATCTGCTTTATTGAATCTGCCAATTTAAATGCTAATCCCATCCTGAAACACCCTCACAGACACACCCTGAAATAATGTTTAATTTGAGCACTCCGTGACCCAGCCAAGTGGAAGTATAAGATTAACTATCACCTGTACCCCAGTTTAGTCTTAGCATGTGAAAGCATTGACCCATTCCAGAGTTTGTTCCTAACCTCTTGGCTATCTGACTAGCTTCAATTCTCATGTTAAATAATTATCTTGTCTGACCTTCTTGGCTCAGGGACCATCCCTGTCTTTTCTGGTTTTGACATCAGTTGCCCTCTAAGGTTTTGCACTTGGCACAAGGTGCCTGTGGGGTTGGGACTACCTACCTAATTGTTATTACTTTTGGACGTATTCTCTGTTCTAGTCAGACTGGAGAGAGTCTATGCTTATTCCTGCATCTTTGCTCATTTCTACTTCCTCTCCACCCCAGTGTAGTCTCCTTTTTCATTTGCCCATCAAAGTGAGTCCTCCTGGTTCCAATCTCTTCATCAATCTAGGCCCAGTACTCCTTGAGGCTTTCCTTGATCCATACATTTCATGCTGGTCTCCTGTTCAGAGGTCTGTGCTTTTCCTTTGGGTGCATGCTGCCTTTTGATGTTGCTTAGCTGCCTTCCTCCCTGCAGAGATCCCCATTTGTTGGGAGCATGGGCTAATGAATCTTCTTGGGGATGAGCATCAACCTTCATAACTTAGATAACGTGTCTAGTCTTGGGAAAGTTGATCTGGGTACCAGAAGTAGGAGATGGAGGGAAAATTGGTTTGTTCCAGAAAGAGATAGGGAGAGGAAGGGAGAATACTTTGAGGAGAAGGGACATTGAACCAGAGAAATAACAAATGACAGATTTTTTTTCTTTTGTGAAAGGCCCTTTTCTATGCAATTTGGTCTCTCTTCTATTTGCAATCTAAAATCAAGACTTCAAAAAGAACAAATGGGCCAGGTGCGGTGGCTGATGCCTGTAATCCCAGCACTTTGGGAGGCTGAGGCAGACTGATCACCTGAGGTTAGAGTTTGAGACCAGCTTGACCAACATGGAGAAACCCCATTTGTACAAAAAATACAAAATTAGCTGGGCCTGGTGGTGCGTGCCTGTAATCGCAGCTGCTCGGGAAGCTGAGGCAGGAGAATCCCTTGAACCAGGAAGGCAGAGGTTGTAGTGAGCCGAGATCACACCATTGCACTCTAGCGTGGGCAACAAGAGCAAAACTCTGTTTCAAAAAAAAAAAAAGAACAAATGTCACAGTCTTTTATGTCACGAGTTTCTTGTGCTCTGGGTACCACATAATGTGATACCTAACAAGAGTTATTATACTCTCTCTCTGCTTTTTTGGCAGAGTCTCTCACTCTCTCATCCAAGCTGGAGTTCAGTGGTGTGATCTCAGCTCACTGCAATCTCCACCTCCCGGGTTCAAGAGATTCTTGTGCCTCAGCCTCCTGAATAGCTGGGATTATAGGTGCACACCACCACACCTGGCTAATTTTTGTATATTTAGTAAAGATGGGATTTCACCATGTTGGCCAGGCTGGTCTCGAACTCCTGGCCGTAAGTGATCTGCCTGCCTCAGCCTCCCAAAGTGCTGAGATTACGGGCATGAGCCACCACACCCAGCCCTAAAAAGAGTTATTCTAACTAAACGTGGGATCGTTTCACATATCTGTGGGAGGTAATCAATAAACAATAGTACAATGTGGCATAGGAGTAAATTTCATGGCCCATGTTCCATCTTGATGTATACTAGGTGAGTTCTTTAAAAATGAGTGTTCAAAGTACAGAGATAATTGTCAGAGAAGAAATAAATGGAATTTAGTTTATGGTCTCCCTTTATGCCATTTATACATTTATATTTTCATGTCAAACTAAGCTTTGTGTGGGAATAAATAAAAGCATCATTCTCAATCATGCAATATTCCTTCTGCGCATGCTATGTCTCGTGAAAATGGCAATGGGGAATGTGCATCCCAACCATGCATGATCTTCATTCATCCTTCTACTTAACCTTACCCACACTTGGCTTCCCGACTGAGAGATCATTGTTTCTTATCGTTATATTCCTCCCTTGCCTATTCAGCCACATGCATGATCCAGTCTTTTCTTGCTAGTTTGGATTCCTGGTTTTTCATCTCCTTGGCTCTAATTGCTCCTGAACAACACCCTTCTTGTCTTGACGGGTTCCTGGGAAGTTCCATTCCCACATACTCCTTCTGTGTGCAGTTTTCTACCTGGTGAATTGTCCTGCAGACCCTACATCTTATTTGAGATGCTGTTAATCGTATCAGAAGGATGATAACAGGAGTGGCAGGGCAGTCATGATGATGTGGTGACAAATTTGATGGAGTGAGAAAGAAATTGATGACCCTCTTAAAAAAGCTGGACCAATGCTCCTGGAAAAGAGTTATTTGAATCAAAAAGAGAAATAGGAAAAGGAAAAAAGGGTGTGTCATTCTAAAAGCGAAGCGGAGAAGGAATATTTTCTGGATAGTGTGGACACAACTGCTTTCACTTTTCAGGTAACAGAGGGTCACCACTCACATAACTGGAGACAGTGTTTCAACATTTGTTTTTAAAATTAAATCTCCTAAATTATGAGTTATGATTATGCATTTTGCTTTTCTTGCTGATAGCCTGGTATAATTACCTACATCGGGTTCAACTTATGTTTTTCGGAGGTCTGTGTGAGCTTAGGCGCCTAGAGAGTTAATTACAGCACTCAACCTTTCTCTGTTATTTTCATAGACAGGACCCTGTAATCAAGCCCATCCTTGGCAACTCTTCACTGGAAACTCCTTTGACATCCATCAAGTTACTCTTTTCATTAAAGCCTTAATAAGTCTTCAGAATCAAAGAACAACTTAAAAATAAACCTAATTTCAGAGGCCAGAGCCAAAAAAAGCCATAAGTTAAAGGGTGTTTGATTTACCACAAATAGGAACAAGAAAACATTGGTTAGGGAGATATGAAGGAAATCAGTAAGCCCCAGGAAATATTAGATGAAGTGATGATAAGTTTGGAATTTGGGAGATTTGTGTAAACTTGAACATTAATTTCTAGGCTACCTGCAACATTTTGGCCACACTCAGCTTTTGAAACTTTTGGAAAAGCACCAGAATATTTTTGAGAGACTGCCTCCTTGAAATGGTTAGAATCCAAGTTATTACTGAAATTACATTGACAGCGAAATGTTCTAGTAATAGCTGAAATGTAGCATGGCATTACTGAAACTCTCAACAGGATTCAGGAAGCTGTATCCTGAATACAGTAGTCAGGAAAGAAAGAAGTATTGCTACCATGCTTAAGCCTGCTGCTTCTGAAAATGTGATTTGCGTTTGTGTCCATATGGATAAACTAGATTATTTTAGTAAACAAAAAGCAAACATCACCCAGACCAAAGCCAAAATGATTAAATTAAGTAAAGCCATTAATAACTTACCTAGGTCAGGCGCAGTGGCTCATGCCAGTAATCCCAGCACTTTGGGAGGTTGACGCAGGCAGATCACTTGATGTCAGGAGTTCAAGATCAGCCTGGCCAACATGGTGAAACCCCATCCCTAATTTAAAAAAAAAAAAAAAAAAAAATATATATATATAAATTTGCTGGGAGGGTGGCAGGTGCCTGTAATCCCAGCTCTCTACTCAGGAGGCTGGGGCAGGAGAATTGTTTGTTGCTGTGAGCCGACATCACACCACTGCACTCCAGCCTGGGTGACAGAGCAAGACTGTCTCAAAAAACAAAACAAAACAAAACAAAAACAAAAACAGAAAAAAAACCATATCTAATATTTAGAAAACGGATGGACTAAATTTTTCACTTTGTGCTAAGACTGTGAGAACACAAGCTCATGTACTCATAAGAAAATTCTCTCACATAAGAATCCAAATCTATTATCATTTCTATTTGCTGGATCAGCAAATGAACTCACTCCTATTCCTAAAGAAAATAGAAGCCATTTTAAAGGCATTTCTCTGTCTACAGACACACATGCACACCCCAGCTTTACTTTTTTTTGCTTTTACCCCAACTTTTTAAAATCAAACCTCCAAACCTACATGTATCTACATCCATTCTTTCTTTCAACCTCCTGTTAGAATAAGGAGTTGTTCTTCCTCCTATCTGAAGTCACCTCCTTCTCTTGTGTTTGGTTTCGATTCATTCTTGCTTTTCAGAACATTTCTGAATATAATCTCTCCACTCTGTCTTTATGATTTGCTTCTCTACTAGTTTTTTTTTATTCAGCATTTTACTGCCATAAAGTCTCATTCATCTTAAAATCATCTTCTTTCAATTATACCTTATCTTTTAGCTCCTGTCCAGTCTCTTTCATCCTTTTATAGCTAAGCCGTACCTACTTTCTTCTCATCATTTACTCACTCCTCAGTCAATTTCAGTATGCATTTAATCCCCATCACTTCATTGAAATGACTCTAAGTTGCTTACGACCTCCATGTCACTGACCACAATGAACATTCTTCAAATCTCATCATGGTTGATCTCTTATAAATGTGGACTGTTACCTCTTTGAAACATTTGTGTATCTCTTCCTTCTTGATTTTTAGTTTATATCCTTGGCTAGTCCTTGCTAACCTCCTTTAAAGGGTCATTCCTTCTTTACCTGCCCATTGAACATTGAGGTCCCTGAAGGTTTGGTTTTGCTCTTCTTTCTCTTCTCACTCTACATTCTTTCTCTAGATAGTATCTATCATAGCTGAGTCTTCAGTTGCCATCTATGTGTCAAAGATTCCCAAATGTTGATCCCTGGTTCAGAAATCTCTACTGAGCTCCAGAACACATATATACCGGATAGTTTGTAACCTCCAATGGGAGGTTGCACAGGCACCTCAACACTCAATGTGGTTTAGCCAATACTCATTCTACCCTTGAAGCCTGACTTTCCCCTAATATTCCCTGGTTTATTGAAAGCCACTACCACCCACTCCAGTTGTCAAATTACATGCCTAGGAGCTCTACTTCATCTTAATTTCCCCTGCTGAATCTCCCATTAAACCTTGCCAATGGGAACTTCTAAATATCTCCGGAATCTGTCCTTCTCCCGCCATCTCCATTTTCTTCACCCTCATCCAAGCTAATATGATCTCTTTCCTAATCTTTTGAATATCCCCCCCCAACTGGTGTCATGCTGCCAGAGTGATATGTTAATAATTCAAACTGGATACTATTCATTAGTTTGAAACTCTTCAATGGCTTCCCTATACTGAAGGATCTTCATAATCTGGCTTTGACATTTTCCTGGTCTCCTCTTGCAACATTTTTTCCCTTGACCTTTGTCCATCTCCATCAGGTATATTGTTTTCTTTCACCTTTTTTGTGTTTAACTACTGGGCATCCTTTAGATTGCTGCTCAAATATTATTTCCTCAGTAATGTACATGAGTTTTATAAGAATGGGATTATTATGCATCTAAATCTTGCATTTAAAAGAAGGAATCAGGTTTCATAAATATCTCTGCCTTTTTAAACAAATACATGGATTTTTATGTAACTTAGAAATATTTATCCTTCATTGTGTAAGTGAAAGCTCTTCATTAATTCATGAAATTGCTAATTGTTTGATTCTCCTTGGAGGTAAGCCCACACTGAACAGGTGGCAGCCTATCTGGAGGCCCCAAGTGCAGCATCATGGCAATTAGAATTTTTACTTACTGACCTAGCTAGACCAGTAGTTGTGACCTTCTACTCCAAGCCTAGAAGGCAGCTGCCAGGGAATAATTGCTTTTCTTTTCTTTTTGTGATAGATGAACTCTGAGATGGTGACCAATAATTCTCTTCCCCTAGTATTCATTCACTTGTGCAATCCCTCTGTCTGAATATGGAATGGGGGGGCCCTGCAACCAGCATTTAATTAATAAAATATTATAAAGGTGATGGGATTTTGCTTTCATGATGATGTTACAAAAGATTGTAACTTCAATCTTGCTAGCAGACTCTATCTGTTTCTGGCTTTGATGAAACAGGCTGCCATATTGTGAGCTGCCTTATAGAGAAGCCCAGTGGCAAGAAACTGGGGGACATTTCTGGCTAATATCCAGCAAAGAATGAGGCTCACCATCCGATATGGTTTGTCTGTGTCCCCACCCAAATCTCACCTTGAACTGTAATCATCTCCACATGTCAAGGATAAGGCCCGGTAGAGATCATGGGGACAGTTTCCCCCATACTGTTCTCATGGTAGTGAGTAAGTGTCACAAGATCTGATGGTTTTAAAAATGGGAGTTCCTCTGCACAAGCTCTCTTGCCTGCCGCCATGTGAGACTTGCCTTTGCTTCTCCTTTGCCTTCTGCTGTGATTGTGAGGCTTCCCCAGCCACGTGGAACTGTGAGTTACTAAACCTCTTTCATTTACAAATTACCCAGTCTTGGGTATGTCTTCATTAGCAGTGTGTAAACAGACTAATACACCTCCTAACAATCCTTCAGGAACTGAACTCTGCCAAAAACCACCTTAGCTTGGAGCAAATCTTCCACCAGTCAAGCCTTCAAGTGACATCTCAGCCCTACCTGACATCTTGATTGCAGGTTTGTGAGAGACCCTGAGCAGAGGACCCAGTTAAGCTGTATCTGGATTCCTCACCACAGAAATTGTGAGATATTAAATGTGTGTTGTTTATGGTGGTAATATTTTACTCAGTGATAGAAAATGAATAGAGTTTTCTTTTTACCATAATTGCTGTATCTTAATTTTTGATAATCTCATTGTAATAAAAAATAGAGCTACATATGTTACTCACATACCTAAAGGACTTCAGCGGAATGCCTGCTCCCTGCAGTATTATCTCATTTCAGCTTCGCTGTTTAGCTTACAAAGCCCTCCAGGATTAGTTTTCCAGCTTCCTCTGCTGTTACTCTCCCATTCCTTCGTCACTCCCTCTGCTCACACTGCCACGCACCATCTCTTTTTTTCTCATTGTTCCCAAGATACCCCACAATCTGTGGCTTTGCCCAAACTTCTCACTCTTCCTGGGATGCCTTTGTTTTGGCCTTGTGCCCTCTTCCTTACTTTTCAAGATCCAACTCATTGTCATTGCTTTTACAGATTACTCCTAAATATTCCCGTAGCACTTTCTTAATATATATTATACCATTTATCACCTTATATCATAATTTATACAGATGGAAGGGCAGTCTTTGGTGTAAACTTAGATTTTCTTCTTCAAACTTCCTTTCATTCTCTTTTCAAGTAGGCGGCTATGCTATCGGCATTTCTTTGGGGGATTTTTTTTAAAGGTGGAAAGCAGAAGATGTTTGGAATTATCTGACTTTCCTGTTTGTTGTTCTTCAAAATCAAACTTATTGAATAGACTGTGCTAGATGTTCAAAAAAAGGGGATAAAAGAGGGAGAAGAGCCTGGGGAGTAGTGAAAGACAGAGTCCCTTGCCGTGGAGAGAGGCAGGGTACCACCACAGTGCTCCAGAAGAGAGCAGGAGGCATAGGCAATGGAGGAAAGTGCTGGACTTAGGGAGCCAGCTCTTGCTTTAGTTTATTTAGTGTTGCTATAAAGGAATACCTGAGATTGGGTAATTTATAAAGAAAATAGGTTTATTTAACTCATGGTTCTTCAGGCTGTACAAGAAGCATGATACCAGCAGCTTCTTCTGGTGAGAGTCTCAGGCTGCTTCCACTCATGGTGGAAGGCAAAGGGGAGCCAGCGTGTGCAGATCACATGATGAGAGAGGAAGCAAGAGGGAGAAGGAAGAGGCCAGGCTCTTTTCAACAACCAGCTCGCAACGGAACTAATAGAGTGTGAGATAACTCAGTTCCCAACCCAGGGATGACATTAATCTATTCATAAGAGATTCATCCACATTGCCGAAACAATTCCCTTTAGGACCCACCTTCCAGCACCACACTGGGGATCAAATTTCAATATGAGATTTGGATAGTACAAGCATACAAACATCTAAACTATAGCAGCTCGCATCCTAAACATGGGCACAGGACTCTGGCCACCTGAAGAGTTCCATGTCCCAGGCACAGATTAGAGACAACATTGGCTGTGAACAAGAACACTGAGTATCTCCATGGCAAACAAAGCGCACCCATGATTGAAGGGACCCCCCCCCCACAACCGTGTAAGGTCCAGGGGACATCCCCACTTCTGTAGGGGAAGGAAAAAGAATGACTATGACTGAGTTTCCCACAGTGTGTTGGGGAGGCTTGGTACAAAGTTAGATTTAACTTGAGTTAAAATAATGAAAGAAATCTGATATTTGTTTCACAACTGTTTGTAGATGAAGATTTATACCAGTATGAATGAGCCCTAAGCATAAGAAGCATGAAGAAAACTACAGCAAGGTATATCATAATCAATTTGCTCAAAACCAGTGATAAAGAGAAAATCTTTATAGCAGCCAGAGGAAAAAACATGTATTACATACAGAGGAACAAAGATAAGGATGACAGTAGATTTCTTACAGGGAACAGTGCAAACGAAAAGGCAACAGAGTCACATTTTGAAATTGTTAGAACAAAGGTGTCAGCCTATGATTCTTCATCCAGTGAAAATAGCTCTCAAAAATGAAGGTAAAATAATGACTTTTTCTAAAGTACAAAAGCTGAAAGAATTTATCAGCAACATTCCTCTCACCACACAAAATATTCATGGGAGTCTTTTCAGAAGAGGGAAATGATACCAGTTGGAAATATGGATATACACCAATGATTCTCAACTGAGAGCGATTTTACCCCTGGCCCTCTGGACATTGGGCAATATCTGCAGATATTTTTGTTTGTCACAATTTGGGGGAAGGTGTGTGGAACGCTATAGCTTCCAGCGGATACAGGCCAGGGACGCTACTAAACATTCTACAATGCACATGACTTCCCTCCACAACGAAGAATGTCAACAGTAATGAGGCTGAAAAATCTCGAGGAATTACATGAGTAAATACAAATATTTTTCTTAATACTTTAATCTCTTTAAAAGATTATTGATTTTTTGTGTTAGTCCATTTTGTGTTGCTATAAAGAAATACCTGAGTCTGGGTAATTTATAAAGCAAAAAGGGGCTGGGTGCGGTGGCTCATGCCTGTAATCCTAGCACTTTGGGAGGCCAAGGTGGGTAGATCACTTGAGGTCAGGAGTTGGAGAACAGCCTGGCCAACATGGTGGCCCCATTTCTACTAAAAATCCACACACACAAAATTACCCAGGCATGGTGGCTGGCACCTGTTATCCCAGTGACTCAGGAGGCTGAGGCAGGAGGATTGCTTGAACCTGCAAGGCAGAGGTTGCGGTGAGCCAAGATCACATCACTGCACTCCAGCCTGGGCGACAGAGTAAGACTCTGTCACAGAAAGAAAGAAGAGAGAAAGAGAGAAAGAGAGAAAGAGAGAGAGAGGGAGACAGAGAGAGAAGGAGAGAAGGAGAGAAGGAGAGAAGGAGAGAAGGAAGGAAAGAAGGATGGGGAAAGAAAGAGAAAGAAAGAGAGAGAGAAAGAGGGAGAGAGAGAGAAAGAGGGAGAGAGAGAGAGAGAGAAAGGAAACGATAAAAGAAAAAGTCTTTGGCTCATGGTTCTGCAGGCTGTACACAAAGCATAGTGCTGATATCTGCTTCTGGTGAGGCCTCAGGAAGCCTATAATCATGGTGGAAGGTGAAGTGGGAGCAGGCATGTAACATGATAAGAGAGAGAGCAAGACAGCAGGAGGTGTCAGGCTCTTTAAACAACAAGATCTGTGGTGACTAATAGAGGGAGAATTCACTCATCCCCACGGGAAGGCACCAAGCCATTCATGAGAGATCCATCCCCATGACCCAGACACCTGCCGCCTGACCCACCTCCAACATCCTTATGATCACATTTCAACTTGAGATTGGGAGGAAACACATATCCAAACCATATCAACTTTTTACACTGAAACAGTAACAATATAATATGGATTTCTAACATATGTAAAAGTAAAATCTATGGTAATAACTCAGAGGTTGGGAGTTGAGAAACAGAAGTATACAACTGTATGGTTCTTATACTGTATGGGAAGTAGTATAATATCACTTGAAGCTAGACTGTGGTTAGCTAAATATGTATACTATACACCCAAAAGTAACCACTGCAATCATACAAAAAGAAAATGTACAGTTAGTAAGCTAACAAAAGAGATAAAATCAATCACAAAAAATCAATTAATCCAAAAGAAGGCAGAGAAGGTAAAGGAGGAGCAAAGAACCTATGGGAAAAATAGAAAACAAATAGCAAGGAGATAGACTCAAACCTAACCATATCAATAATCACATTATATTTAAAAGACCCTAATACCCTATTAAGAGGCAGGCATTATCAGATTGGATTTCAAAAGAAGATCCAACTATATAAATAATAACTTTATTTATTACTTTAAATAAAAACACAAATAAGTTTACAGTGAATGGAAATAGACATATGTGTTAACCCTAACCAAAAGGAAGTCAGAGAAACTATATTACTATCAGAAAAATGTTGACATCACAGCAAAGGATATTACTGGGTATAAAGAAGGCCGTTTCATGAAGATAAAGGGAACGATTTATCAGGAGAACATAACAATTCTAAGTGTTTATTCTTCTAATAACAGAACTTCAAAAAGCATAAAGCAAAAAACTGTAGCATTTCAAGTAGCAATAGATACACTCTCAATTATTGTTTGAGATTTCAGTACTGCTAGCTTAATAACAGAGTAGAGTAAGCAAACTGAAAAATCAGTAAGAATATTAAAAATTTGGATAACACAATCAACAAATGTGACCTAATAGGTATTTATAGAACACTCTATCCAAATATATCAGAATACAAATTCTCAAGTGCACACATTTATTACAAGTTTCAAAACATTTAAAAAGTGTTTAAGTCATTCAAAGTGTTTTCTCTTACCATGATGGAATTAAACTAAGAATCAATAACACAAAGATTTCTGGAACATCCCCAAACATTTTGAAACCACATGTACTCTGCTTGTCTTTGAGCCTGGTGGAGGGTGTTAGACCACATTTTTCTTCTGATTGGGATTTTAATAGATAACAACAATAAAAACGAAATGATGATTTAGATTCAGTCTTGCCTACCCAGGAACAGTGAAAGAAACAGTTTGACACCAAGGGTCTTTGTAGTTCAACATCTTTGTGCATTTGCAAAAAAAACAAAAAAACAAAAAACAAAACAAAAAGCTAAAACAGCCCACAAAAAACCAAAAACCCTTATCAACTCATAGAAAGAGAAAAGCTAATTTAAATTTCCAAAATGCATTGTAACATATTTAAAGGCAAATATAATTTTATTACCTTCACACCTAATATATGTGTATTTAGACAATGGTTTTCAGATGGCATACTTTGATGGATTGCCTTAAAAATATATACAAATGCTGTATAGTTAATATGGTGTATACAAGTTTGCTTTAGATAATGGAAAGAATGTTTACAGGGAAGCGGATGGTTCTAATCTGCACATACAGTATGTATATAATTTGTTCTTTAAACTATGGCAAATATTCCAAATGGTGGCATATGTTAGTTTCTAAAAATGATCATAGCAATATTTCCAACCCCACCTTCTTTTTACTCAGGACTTTGGCATTCCTCTCAACAAGAAGAGGTGGAGTCTGATTTCCCTCCCCTTGAATATGAGATGGCTTTAGTGACTTGCTTCTGATGAATAGATTGCAGCAGATATGATGCTGTGAGGCTTGCAAGGCTAGGTCATAAAAGGTAATACAATTTCCCCCTGGCTTTCTCTCTCGGTACGCTTTTCCTTAGAGCCTGGCCCCCAGACTGTCAGAAGGCTGTGTTGGGAGACCCCATGAAGATGTCTACATGAGGAACTGAGTCCCCCAGCCCATGGCCAGCATGAACCCCGAGTCATGTGAGTGAGAAAGCTTTCAGGTGACTCCAGCTATCAGCCTCAAGTCTTTCACCCGAAGGCCCAGACATCACGGATTAAGGATGAGCTGGGCATACTAAGTGGTTGTTTTATACTTCTAAGCTTTAGGGTAATGTGTTACACAACTGTAGACATTAGAACACTAGTACCATCTTATTTACTTACCCATTTATTTAATAAGCCCATTTTAATTTCATGTTCTTCACAAACAATTACATATTTTGAGTCAGGATTCTCGGTAAAGTTGTACTACACACTGTTTCTATATAGAATGTCTCTGTACAGTAATCTAGTGTATGGTTACACTTGCACAACTTGATATATTCCTGAATATCTCAGTGGATGGAGAAATATTACACATGGATATCAGAAAAGACCATAATCTCCATGGACTAGTATGTGAATAGACCACAAATCTCAGGGATAAGGCCTGTCTTCACACTGTGGAATTTCACACTGTGGGACCGGGTTTAGAATTCCAGCTCTATTGCATAGTAACTGTATGTACAAGGATGAGTTGCAATATCTCTAAGTCTTAGTTTTCTCATCTATCCTTTGGGGATAATAATAGCACCAATCTTATAGGACTGTTGTAATGAATAAATGACATCATGCACATGATAGGACCTTAATAAGTGTTGGCTGTTAGGGTTATCTGTATGAAATCTGACCATTTAAATACAGGCCAAGTCATACTACCTTGATCTCCAAATCTGGAGAATTTCCCCCAGTGACCCACTACTGGGCAGAGCTTGTAAAGTTAACTTCTAGAGGAATTCACTATGGCTGTTAATTGAGGTGACTTCCCAGAGACAGTCTTATGACTGTTGTTGCCCCTTCTGCAACCCCTGGAGAGGGACAAACTGTCCCAGAAGACTCTGGGCTAAAGCCCACTGACTCCCAGGTGAGCCGACTTATACCTTGGTGAGTTTCAGTTTGGTTCAGGGACTCACTTCTCTTCACTTGTCTCTCAAAGAGAAACACAGTTTTTCAGGACGATAATTTCCTACAGATTTTTAGAAGTTCCACTGTTTGTTTTGGAAAGCAGTTAGGGTAAAATAAAACCCAAAAATTTGCTTTTCTCTTATGACAGTCTGGCTGGGTTGACTCAGTGGCACCCGCTTTGGGGACGTGCCCCCGTCTCTCTCCCTCAGCCCTTCCAGGGAGAACAGTCTTGTGTGATTTTAATGTGATCATGTCTTTACCATGTGGTCTCTCAGCTGTCACTGACAGTGTGTTTGAGAATGTCTAGAAGGGGTTTTAATTGGCAAGATCTTTAGTAAAATTTGCAAATTAGTGATCCACCGGCTGATGTTATGACAATGTCTAAACACTATCAGTACCATTTTAAAATAATCTTTCATCGATACAACTTTCATTTTAATTAGCCAGGAAATATTGGTCCCAAAGGAAGCTGCCTAGAGTTTTATATATTTAGCATGGGGCTATGGGATGGCTTGATATACTTCATTTATTTGAAAAAAGAAATTTATTGAAGTCGTTTATATTTCATTCAACTTATGAGGCACCGATCAGAGTTTAGAATGATAGGAACTTAGACCCAGGGATACAGGTGGAAAATGTCCTTCTCTTTGATGGAGTGGCATGGTATGAGTATCAGCCTGAGAGTCCTGGAACCCGGGTTTTCATCCTGGCTCAGCAAGAATTTGTTTGTGTAATCTGGGAAAGAACAACAGCAACTACGTGTGACCGAGCACCTACTCTACACCAGGTGCCCTACACCCATTGTTCCATTCCTTGCAAAAATGAAGATGCTGGTGGTAAGAAACACTGGCATCTTCATTTTTGAAAGGAAGAAACAAGCTGAGACTCAGGAGATGGAATTAGCTTGACACATGAAACTCATAAATGACATAGACCCATGTCTCTCCATCTCTGAAGACTGGGCTCCAGCCTGGGCAACATAGTGAGACCCTAACTCTTTAGAAAATAAAAAATTAGCCAGGCGTGGTGGTGTGCACCTGTCATCCCAGCTATTTGGGATGCTAAGATGGGAGGATTGCTTGAGCCCAGGAGGTTGAGGCTGCAGTGAGTCATGATGGCTCTGCTGCACTGTGGCCTGGGCAGCAGAGTGAGACCCTGTCTCAAAAAAAACAAAACAAAACAAAAAAAGACTGAGCTGTATGTAACCATGAGCTAACACCTCACTGAAAAGTCTCTTAATCCTCATGAGCTGAATTTTTGTCATTTGTATTATGAAGCAGTGGGATTAGACAGGGTATGATTCTGCACAGCTTTAATATCTAGGTTTCTGAGGTTTAGGGGTTGGTGCTATTGTTGCCTATATGTTCATGAAATCTGACAGATCCTCGTAGTATCTTTGGGATGGTGGCAAGTTAATAATCTGGAATTGATTATTTTAAGTGGATTAGCAGCCTTATAAGGGCTATTTGTTTCCAGGTTAGCACTGAACTGTACTTGACAATTCTCACTAACTTATAGATGTGGATTATGTGGGAATTAGGAATCATACCAGCCAAAAAGGCCACCATTCTCTTTCATTCTGATGATATCAGTGAGTCCCTGGTGATATCCTATCAGCATTTGCTGGGGCTCAGAGGTCATCTAATTTAAATTAGAACAAATTCTTGGCTCTATTCAACAGAACAAAAATGCATCATGGAACATTTTTCTGGTATGAATTTCTGCTCCAAAGTAGAAATTCGGTACAAACTCAGTCCAGGCTGCAGGATGGGGATGCCAGGAGGCTGTTAGAACGGCCCCTTGCTTGGCCTTTTCTCTTATAAAAATAATTTATGACCTGACGCTCTGAACTTCCGATTGTGGGCTTTGCAGGCATCCTGGCAGTTTTCTCTCACATTGATGACTATCCTACACTGCCTGTAAGACAATATTGTTCTTGGCAGTAGTCTTAAAATATCATGAAAGGGGGTCGTTGAGATCACTTGGCATTTCAGCCTTTTCATTCTACACAGTGTTGTTATTTAGAGACAACTCTGGGAGACAGCCCATCTGAACTTGGGCCTTCAAGTGATTTTCAGGGTTCAAAGCCTGAGTTGAAATTTCTATACTCTCCAGACATCATTTGTAAAATAGTAATAGTAATGCCTGCTTTGCAGAGGAATTTGGAAACTTGCATGAAAGTGTGACTATGGCGATGCCTGGTGCAGTGTTGATATTTGTGGCTAATTTGTTATCGTGGCAAGGAAACTGAAGATTCTTTCAAGTATACTACACCGAGGTTTTTTGAAATGTTTTTCTAGATGTTTAGGATTACAGGAAATTTCCTTGTATCCTGAAGAAGCTTAGGTTTGTGGGCCTCAGATATGGCCCTGGGAAATACATGATCCAACTACTCAAACAAACCCACTGTCTTTCTGACAAAGATGTGATGTACTGTATCTCTTTCCTTCATCTTCTCCATGCCCCACTGTCAGAGAGGAATTATTGTGGTTTTTGTTGCAGTTACTATTGCTGGGTAACAAAGCACTCCAACTTTATGGGATCAAACACTAACCATTTAGTTATGCCCATGAAGTCTATGGCTCAGGGATTTGGACAGGACACACAGAGATGGCTTGTCTCCTGCTTCTTGATGTCTGAGGCCTGAGCTGGGATGATAGGAACTGCTAGGGGTGAGCTCCTCAATGTGCTCAGATCTACAATGGAAGTCTCATGTAGAATCATCTGACTTGGGGGGTCTGGGTCTCCCTCTTGTGCCCTGGTTACTGAACATCTAGAGAGATGTTTGGCTGTATTAGTTTCCTAAGCCTGCTGTAACTAATTACCACAAACTTGATGGCTTTATTCTCTCACAGTCTGGAGGCTGGAAGGCTGAGATTGAGGTGTTAACAGAGTCATGTTCCCTCTGGAGGCTCTAGAGAAGAAGCTTTCCCTGCCTTTTAAAAGTTTCTGATGGGGGCTAGTGGTACTTGATGTCTGTTGCTTGTGGCTCCATGAGTCACCCTGCCTCCATTGCTAGGTGGCCTTCCTTCCTGATGTCTTCATCTCTGTGTCCAAATCTCCTTCTCCATTCTCTCATAAGGATGCCAGTCATTGGAATTAAGAACCACCCTAAATTCAGGATGATTTCATCTTCCACTCCTTAACTAATTATAGCTGCAAAGAACCTATTTCCAATTAAGGCCATATTCTGAGGTTCTGGGTAGATGTATATTAGGGGAAACACTGTTAAACTCACTACACTGGCTTCTGCTTTGGGGAGTCTTGAAATTTCTCAAATAGGACAAGAATGTTAAAATATACTAGGTCACCGAAAAACATGATCAATGTCCCCTGTGAGTGGAACGGGAGAAGGGAAGAGAGGAGGAGGATCCAAGAGTTAGATGGTAGTTGGCCTCCTTTAGAATCTGTGGTCAGGAAAGACTTCTTTGCAAAGTTAACATGGGATTAGAGAGTTTGAGTGCATCAGGGGAATGAGCAATGTGAAAGATTTCCAGGTGGATAGAGCAACAAATATCAAGATGACACAGAGGGAACAAGGCGATATATTTTGAAGGGGTAACCAGGAGGTTGGTGTGGCTGAATGGCAAAAGGGAGACAGAAGGAGGTGGAGTGGGGGTGGTAAATGGAGGTTAGGCTATTTTAGGACCTTGTACTTCATTTTAAAAGTAAGAAATACCAGCAGAAGTTTTTGAGCAAGAAAGCAGACTAATCTAATTTATACTTTATAAAAGTCACTTGGGTTTCTGTGTGAAGACTAGACACAAGGTGGCAAGCATGGGCTCAAGGCAGTCAGTTCAAGGACATTGCAGTCATCAAAGAAAGAAGGAGTGTTGCTTTGGACAGGACTGATAGTGGTGGAAACAATGAAAAGTAGGAATGGGATGCGTTTTACAGGGAGAGCTGAAAAATCTTGCTCATGGATTAGATGTGGGATGCGAGGTAAAGAAAAGAATAGAGGATAATCCCAAAGTTTTGGCCAGACCACTTGGGTAAATGGAGGGTTACTTTCTGAGATGGGGAAGACTAATACATAGTGGGATTTGGGAACACAGTGGGGAATCTGGGGTTCAAGTTTGGACACATTAACTTCGGGAGCTCTATTAGACATCCAAGAGGATGAACAGGCCATGAGATTTTGAATCTGGAGCTCAGGAGAAGGGTTGGGGTGGGGATTTAGAGTTAGGAGCCATCAGTGCATAGATGGGATGTAAAGGTGTGGGGCTGAGTGAGGTCACTCAGAGTGTGGGTAAGGGGACAGGGGAGGCAGGACCCAGGTCTGTTGGGGTGTTCCAACATTTAGAGTTCAGCAAGATGCTGTGAGGGCCTACACCGTGCAGTGACATTCAGAGCCCACTCAGCTTCCCCTCCTTACTGCCTGCCTTTGCCCTCCCTCTTCATGTATCCTGGCAGTTTCATTCTCTTGGTTTTGAGATGAGCCTCTATGGCCCCAAATTCACTGGCTGCATTTTAGCCATGTTTCTGAATGACTTGGAGTAAGAAGTAGAGTACCCATGGAAAATCCCACCTGCTGTTCTTATTCTCTACTTTCAGATCTGCCCCGTATACCTGGAGACAAGTAAGGCACGGATGGCTGCATGGGCCTGTCTTCTCTGACTCATGGTCTTGTTCCTTCCGCTGCAGCCCATGTCTGCTGAGGACATATGGCCGGAGCAGTCACTGCACCTGCACAAGCACTTGCTTTCACAGACCCATCTGTCTGGGGCTCACCTGGACACACCTGTTACCTTTTCCTTTGAAAAGCTGGCCATTGATTTTTGCCTTCAAAGCTTCAAATCTTACAGGAGAAACCTCTAAGGTATTTAACTGCCCCCAAGTGTCCACATTCCACATGGCTTTAGTCGGCCTGGATTTGATCTTCTGCTTGTGGATGATTTGTAATTTGGTGACATGAGACACCTTGGGAAGTAAGAGGTGGGAATGGCTGAGATGCCTGACTTCACTAATCACTTCTACCACCTGAGCCAGTTTATGGGAACTGAGAGCAGACCTATTGAAGGCCTGGATGAATGTAGCATGTGGGGCAGCATGGAGGTTGATTAGGAAATAAGGAAAAGTGATGGCTGGGGAACAATGTAAGTTACAACATGACCCACAACACATTTAATGTTGCAAACACTTAATCAAATTTCTGTTAGCCATTTATGGAAAAACTGGCTCCTTCACTGCAGCAAATATGTACATTTGTTTAGGACACACACACACACACACACCTTTGCCAACACCGGCTTCTTGTTAAATGTCTCAGGTTTAGGATGAAAGAATATACAAGAACAGGAACTTTTTTTCCCCCTTTTCTGAGCATGAAAGAGCTCCGTGCCTGTCGAATGTGGGCTGGATTGCATTCAAACATAAATCTGTACCAAAACACAATTCCCTCCAGCTCAAAACTGGGTTGCAAGAGAACCTTGGAATTGAATGAGCAGTGCCTGAATTTTTATCCCATTACTCAATGAAATCCCCACCAAACTCAGTCTTATTCACTGTATAAAACTACTTAGATGATGCTTGAGCTTCTCTTTGAAGCAGTAGTTACTGGCAGATAACTGCCTTATTCCCCTGGTTTGCTATCAAAGCTGCTTCCCTTCATCTCATATGCATTCTCCAACAGGCCTTCTCTGTAAACTGCCATTTTCCACTTTTTAATCTGCCTGTTCCTTCTTCTCCATGTTTAAAATGTCAAGGCCTCTGGTATCTGGATACAATAACTTCCATTCTGTCCTTCCCAGTGCTCCCCTCCCGACTACAGACACAGCAGCTTCTTATTTCTTTTGTCTGCCTTTGTATTAATGACTGTCAGCCATTGGCAGTGGACTTGAGCTATCCCCAGAATAAAGGAACTCGGGCCCCAGCCCCAGTCCAGAGTGCTGGGGACCCAGGTCTTGATTTGATGATATTCACTATTGTTACCTGCAGCGGGATGCCTCAAGAAGTCAGAGAAGGTGCTTCTGTTATCAGGCACCCCAAACCCCTGTGACTCAGCATATGTGCCCTTGGCTGTATATAACCTGCACACCCCTCTCAATTCTGCTGGGCCACCTTCGTGGGGGTGTCACCTGGGCCCTCCTGTGTGCACCTGCAGCTACTTCCTGTTTCTGGCTTGCATGACTTATCACACATGGGCATGGGACTGGGAATCATCTATTCATTCCCTTGGATCCTCAGTCAGGGCAGGGGTGGATTCTGATTTACTGCTGCATTCTAGTGTCTCACATAAAGACTTGTACATTCAGGCACTAAGCCTGTATTTGCTAAATTCATGTGTTCATTTGGTCATTCATTTGCAAATATTTATGGCTTGTTTTATGCCAGACACTGTTTTAGGTGCTGAATAAATCAACAAATGAGCACCAGTGGGTAGAACTGCTGCTGTTCTCTTGGGCTGCTGTCACTTTGTGTTCCCCTTGAATTTTATTTTAAAGTTGGTTCACTTGGTTAATTAACAAACTGATTAGGTACAGCAGGGTGTTGCAGTGGTGCATGGTGAGATTTGGCTGTGTCAGGAGCGGGGGTCCAGTGGCACCTCTCTCCTTCAACTATCTTCTCATCCCCAGTTCCATGTCTGTGCAATCCCCCATTCTATCCTTGTTTTTACTGGAAAAAGAACATGGGCCATATTCATGATTAGAAACAGGAAGATAGTGACATGTCTGGTGAAGTGGCAGAGTGGGAATGGGGAGAGATGAATAACAGATTACATGAACCTAGCGTAGAGTCCAGGAGAGAGAGTGGCTCCTGTGGGGACACTTGAAGCTGACTGGTTCCACAGGTGGGTCTGAGGATGGGAGAGGAGAAGGGAGGTTTCGCTGAACTCTACCCTTGGTATCCACAGCTCAGCTGAGGTATCTCTCTAACATAACAATACACTAAGGGGTGGGTGGATTGGACCTTTCCTTTTGGTCTCAGAAGTAGCTTATGGGTCTGCTGTTGAGCCACAAGGACATGAGCATCCATCTTTGGGAGGATGGACAGGGCACTGCACCGTAGAGGGGAGCAAGAAACAGTCTGATGCCTCATAGATTTGAGATAGCTCCTGGAGTCTCCCAGAAACATGCAAGATGGCGGAGGAACTCACAATAGCGACGGTCTGGTGGAACTGGCAGGGTTTAGTGAGGTAGTGGAAAGCATCACTAGTGTGACTCTGGCGTCTTATGTACCCACAGATGGATGAAGACTGAGGGCTTTTTTGTTTCTGGGCTTTTTGGATGAATTCTGTTTACAGAAGCACCCGTCTCCAGGTACCTCAGCATGGAACCACAGCCAGTGTCTCGGGTCTTGGCTCTGTTCTCCCTCCCTATGGCCCATTTCACTGTTACTGGTGCCCTCATTCTATTTTCTGGCCCTCAGGCCCTCCTGGATGTGGCTACCCATGTGGGAAGGTTATTTTCTAACTGTTGAAAGTCTGTCATCATAGGGATTCTCTTGTGTTTTTTCTTTTTCTTTCTTTTTTTTTTTTTTGAGACAGAGTCTCACACTGGTGCCCAGGCTGGAGTGCAGTGGCATGATCTTAGCTCACTGTGGCCTCCTCCTCCCAGGTTCAAGTGATTCTCCTCCCTCAGCCTCCTTAGTAGCTGGGACTCCAGGTACCCACCACCACGCCTGGCTAATTTTCATATTTTTAGTGGACATGGGGTTTCACCATGTTGGCCAGGCTGGTCTTGAACTCCTACCTTAGGTAATCCAGCTGCCTCTGCCTCCCAAAGTGCTGGGATTACAGACATGAGCCACCATGCCCGGCCTCCACTGTAGGGATTCTGTCTTCCACATCTGGATCTAGACAGAGCATTTCTCATGGCCTTAGCATCCTCGTGACCAGGGCAAATCTCATGCACATATTGTCCTAGAGGGTCCAAAGCATTAGCTCATTTTTTCCCCCTTTCAAATGCAGATTCCCATAGAAAGGAGCACCTCACTACCAGTATATGATTTGCCTTAATATATCATTTATCTTGGGTGAACTTCCAATTTAAAGGTGAAAAAAGCATGGCTCACCCCCATCCTGTTCATCTCTATAATGAGCATTTCAGGCCAGCAATGACAAATTGGAGAGAGGAGGCTTTTTGATGGGGAGACAGCTTTTGTGGGATATTCTAATCCATATTAATGTGTATAGAAATCCCTGGGGTTCCTGTTAAAATGAAGATCTTGGTTCAGTGGGTGTGGAGAGGAAACTGAGATTCTTACATTTCTAACAAGCTCCCAGGTGATGACACTGGTCTGTGGACCACACTGTGAATAACAAGGCCTTAAATCACAGATGGCATCTATTTTTGCCACATTCACCTGGGCAAAGTTCTCTCCTCTGAACCTTTGATGTCTCTTCATGATTCAGGCAATGAAATCTCTACCCAAAATTGGGTAGAGATTTATTGGTTTGGCTATTTGAAAGAAGAATGGATATAAAGAGAAAGGGAGTCTCTCCAAACTGGAATTCAGTTGCATAAACCAAGTTTTGTGAATGATGTTCTTATTTTTCTACAACTGGTATTAATGCTGTTTCAAAAATTTTGCAAAGATGGCATGAGAACTGGTGAGTGTGTGTGGGGGATGGGAGTGGGGAATGGATGTTATTGCAGCCAGTAATGCACTGCACAGAAATCATCCCTTTAATCAGAGAAGCTTAAAATCAGGCCAGGGCATGAAGGTGGAGCAGAGTTATGAATATTGACAGAAGTCAAAAAATAAAGTCATTTGCAAAATCAGAGTGGGGACAACTTCTCCCTCCTTTCCTTTCATTTCTGCATCAAGCTGAGCCTTGATAGTAGAATTTACCACTTTGCTGTGAGCCCAGCAGGCTGCCTCACCTCCATTAGCACAGCCAGGCACTGTTAGGGGTCATGAGTGAGGAGAGTGGAAGTAGTTTGGGGTTTCTTTCCTTCCTTTGTGTTTGTTCCCCAGGGCATCCCCTGGGTGATGCTAGAAGATAACTTCTTGTCATTCCTAAGCACTGCTGGTATCCCCTGCAGTCGTCGGCACAGGAACCCAGCCACTGGTTCGGGGCACTGAGCTAGGCCCAATGAGGTATGCAAAAAAAAGAAAGCACTGATCCTTACCGCCATGGAGCTTATAAGGTAGCTGCGAAGGGAAGAGACACACTCCTAAGATCACTAACAACATCCAACAGGAAATAATAAGTTCCAAATGCATGCTGCACATTTGGGCTAAGGATGTGGGCTGATTGAGACACAGGAAACTTTTAAATGAGGTGATCAGAAAGGCTTCATTGAGAAGGTAGTAATTGATTTAGTCCTTGAAGGGAAGGAAGAATTAAATAGTGCCTGGGAGGTCTGAGATGGTGCAGTTTCTAAGAACATCTTCTTGCCCGAATTCTTTCTGGGAATTTCTTAGGGAGAAGAGGAAAGCTGTGTTTTGATTTATTTTGATGATAGAAGATGCCAGTGGCTGGCCCTAATTGTGGCACAAGCACGCTTTGCTAGAAGGTTTCTGTTTCTTACTGAATTCTACACAGAATCAGGTAAAGATTATGATACAGTTAAATTTCACCACCATTATTTTCTTAGAAATACGTTTTATGGAGAGATGCTTCAATTGGGCAGCGCAAATTTCTCTCCGTACTTCAGAAAACCCATTAGCACCTGATTTCAGCTTGAAAAAATAGTCATTTATCTTTCGAACCCCAAGCATTCAATTTTAAACATTGGTAGAAATTGATTAATAATGGCAAAGCTAGAAAAACTCCATAATAATCTTTAAAGAAAACAAAACACCAGAGTCATTTTTTATTTTAAACTTGAAGCTTCACATTTCAAAGTTTTATCAAACTGTCCCCCCTCCCCTTAATTTAAACCATTGTTTTCCAAGGGAAATTTAATAATAAGAGCTGCCATGTGTTTCTGCTTAATTTTGGAAGCCTGTGTTATGCAGTCAAAGATTCTCATTTGAAAATAATTCCTGTCCTTATTCTTAAACTGCCAGGGGAATAAGATTTAAAAAATACGTTGCAGCTCTCAAGTTTATGTTTTGCCTAAAGCCAGGCAGCGATGGGAGATCAAAGTTTAGAGTGCAGTTCTAAAGTTAGAACCACTGCCTTGCAACACGCTCACAAATGGGGAGCAGGGCCCGGCAGCTGCCTGCCCAGGTCCTCTAGTAATTAGCCCTGGTGCAGGCGGAGGCCCCTGCCCCTCCCCTGGGCAGGTCCTTGCCTCAGGGCCTCTGTCGCCTGGGAAGCAATCCCCACAAAGACAAGGCTGGCGTGGTATTTTTAGATCACATGTGTGCACTGTACAGGCCTCCTGCGTGCCACAGTTTGCGTCTGAGAGGAGTGGGAATCGAACACCCTGCTTGTGTTTGCTGTCTGCTGGGCCTGTTGTTAGTGGGGGCTATTTGTCAACATGACAGACTCATCTGATAATGTTTGAGGATGGACAAACTGGGGCATGTTTGCTAGTCTCAAGTTGTCTCTTTTCTCTCTTTAAAAAGGAGTGTGTGTGTGTGTGTGTGTGTGTATTTTTTTTCTCAAGTCCAAAGCCCTTCTCCCTTATCAAATCCCTAACATGGCTATTTTACACCTCAGTAGAACTGATTGTAGATTGTCATTTCTTTTTTTAACATTTATGTTTTTGCAGAGATGGGGTCTCACTATGTTGCCCAGGCTGGCCTCAAACTCCTGGCCTCAAGTGAGCCTCTGCTTTGGCCTCCCGCTGGGATTACAGGAGTGAGCCACCGTGCTTAGCCTAGACTGTCATTTCTTAGAGCACCAGAGTAACATTCAGGGGCAGCAGCAGAGCTCATGAAGGTTGTCATCATCTCTATTTTCACCCTCTTGGAAGTTCTGCTTGCTTTTGGTCAGCAGGGCTGAAGGACTCAATTGTAAATTCAAATGTTAGAGTTCAGAAGTCATAGGTATCTAAGTAAGTGCACCTTTACTGAAAAGGTTCCAGCCTTGCACCACCGAAAATGAACTTGATCCACAACTACACTTTGGTCTAGCCTGAACATAACACTGAACTTTGGAAAGTTGGCAAATGATGACGGGAAGCCCAAGCCTTTTCCCCTTGGGTGTGATCTGATGGGATCCCGCTGACAGCCACGTGCTACAGTGCGTTCCCCGAACTAGTGCCATCGAGGCTTCCCGTTGACTGCTGGTCCCCTGGCAGCTGTTCAAGGAGAAGCATCTGAAACAGCTGTCTATTTTCAGCTTGCCATCTCTTCTCAATTTCAGATAGAGGGTTTTTACACAGAGTCCTGATTTTACAGTGACTTCTAACTTTGCAGTCCTTGATACACTTTCTTCTGCAGTTGATAATAGGGAAAACAGGTGAACTGCTAAGTTTTGCTCAAACTGTCCACTTAGCTATTTTTACCCTTGGTAAGCTGAATCAGCTCTCTGTATTCCTTTCCTAGAACAGAGAAGATCAGCTCCTTTTGAACAAGAGGCAATAGGAGATGAATTCTCCATAGACATCTTACCACTTCACCCCTGAAGCTTTTGTGCAGTGATTCAGGAGAAACAGACTCCTTTCTGAAAGTGTTCAGGGTTGCAGAACCCCACAGGACAGCCTCACATCTCTCCAGCGGAAGTAACCCTGTTAGCCAAAGCCTCTCTTCTGATACTGGAAGCCAGGCCTAAACTCCAGTCCCGGATGAGAAATGGCACATAATTTTAATTCTTCTCTGCCTCTTCAACTGCCAGCCCTAAAAGCTGCTCTAGGTAGAGTCCTTTGAATTGGTGGTGAAAAGGATTAAGACATTCAGGGCCGTTGGTATGCGGTGAATATATTTTTCATGTGAGGGCACAAATTTTGGGGTAGTCAGAGGCCTGAACGTTATGGGCTGAAGTGTGCTCCTTTCAAATTCATATGTTAGTCCTAACTCCCAGCACCTCAGAATATGGCTGTATTTGGAGATAGGGTCTTTAAAGAGGTAATTAAGTTGGAAAATAATCATCAGGGTAGGCTGTAATCCAATATAACTGGTGCCCTTATAAGAAGAGAAGATTAGGATGCAGATGCACACAGACAGAAGACCAGTTGAAGACACAGGGAGAAGACAGTCCTCTACAAGCCAAGGAGAGAAGTCTCAGAAGATCCTACCCCTGCTGACACCTTAATTTCAGGCTTCCAGCCTCCAGAACAATGAAAAAATAAATGTCTATGTTTAAGCCACTCAGTCTTTGGCACTTTGTTATGGCAGCTCTTGCAGGCTAACACAGATTGTGGTTTGGTACGAGTGTGGTACAAAGCCACATCAAAGAGAGCTATTAGACATCCTCATGCTAAAATATACTTGGATGCATGTTGGTAGAAGATTGGGACTAGAACCTGTTTCATTTGTTATATTTCGTAAACCTACTTGTTTGGGGGAGTCATTTAAAAAAAAGGAAAAGAGATGATTGCACCCTAAGGACATGAACTTGTGCAGTTTTTATTGTGGAGGGAAAAAAACATGACACTACCAAACTGGCAATTTCTCACAATACCAGGTGCATTACAGATTGGTGTGTGGGCTTTTGTGAATTGGTTGCATATAAATGAGGAACATTTAAATAAAAAGGAGATCTAGAAACTTTCACTAGTTTTGGGCTTTTATTTATAGCTACTTATGCACAAAGCTTATTTCCCTTCCCATGTAAGTTTTGAGTCATGGCAGTCTAACGGGCTTTTGTGTAAGGTGCCATTGATTTCAGTGTGTAGACAGGGCACCACAAGCCCTCCTGTATGTGAGAAACTGAGAGAAAGGGGAGGAGAAGATGGGAAACGCTGAAGAGAAACCTGGTTTGGCAGAGAGTGTGATTCAGTGGAAAGGGATTGGACTGATAATTAGAAGCCTGCGCTTAATCCCAGCCTAAGTAGGAAGCATCAAGGCGATATGCATACATTATTTCATTTTCTTGGACTATGTTGTCCTCAGCTTCAAAATGGAGAGCTGGTAGAGGAATGTCAAGGTCACTTCTCACTCTGGTTCTAGGAGTTCAGAAGGATGGGAGGGGGAGGGGGCATGACTTTTGGAGTGGGAACGCAGGGCCCTGACCTCCCATTCTGCCAAGGACATTGTCCTCACTTTTGACAGCCTCAGGGACATCTCCCCCAGGCACTTCCCAGCCTGGTGCTACTGCGGATCCTCTGCCCACAGCACCCTGGTGGGCCTCCTCTCCTCCTTTCCCTTCTCTTCTCTGCTCAGAGTTTGGAGCTCGGTGTCACCTGTTCAGCTCTGGGAGCTACTCACAAGGGAAAGTTTTTCATCCTGCAGTTTGGTTTGGGGTCTTATCCCCTCCCATTCCAGGAAGGTGGGACTGAGAGTCACCATCTTGCATTGACTTGCTTCTCTCCCAAGTCAAGCTGCTGGAGTGTGTAAAGGAAATAATGTCCATAGCGCTGTGAGCACAGAGCAAGCACTCACATGTTAGCTGTCTTCCCCATCTACAAGGCTTCAGCACTAATGATCTACTCCATGTGTTGGTACTTAGTAGGTGTGGCCTCATTGGTGCCAAGGCAGATGTGTTGTCTTAGCTCCACAACTAGATGGCAAAATCCAGAGTAGGCTTGTGTCAGTCTTGATGTTCTGACTCCAGGCCAAGTTATTATTTTGCATTGCACAAAGTAGGTCCTCAAAAATTATTGTTGATTGATTAGTTATTGGTTTGAAATCTTCACCAAGAAACTGTGCCTTCAATGACTCTCTGGTTACAAGGACTCTTTTAAGATTAAGGCAATGTTATCATTTATTCTCGGTATTGATTGAAATTGGTCTCTGAGGCTTCTGATCACCTTCCTTTGCCACAGGGAAATTTTGAATTTACTCATAAGAGGCTCACACATATTAGTGGGACATTCACTTATTTTTAAATACACGTGACAATATTTAGCTTGCATCTGAAATCAGACACTGGTGTTAATTGTAGATAAAATTGGCCTTTATCAAAACAGCCCCATTGCTAATGATGTTAGCAAGAAAACTAGGCTCCTTGGTGTAGCAAATTGGTCCTATTCTGATTTTTACTGGGAAGCAAACATTTTCTGGGAAAAATAGACCCAAATGAATGGAATTATAGGAACCCAATTAAGTTTATATGTTTCCAAAGGGTCATAAGAAATAAGCCCGTAAAAAGAAAGGGCTATTCAATGGAAATTTACAAAACACATGAGTATGAGGGAAGTTTGGGAAGATCGATGTTCAATTAAGTTTCTTATAATTCCTGGAGCCCATTTATAGAGAAGACTGATCAGATTGTTGAGCAGATTTGGACCCAGGCTCCTGGCTTTACAGCTAAGGGAACTGAGGATGTTTAGCAGGGGGAAGAGAAAATTCTGGGTTATAAGGTAGCAGTCTTAAAATATCTGAGGGATTGGCTTGTGAAAGAGGAAATGTATTTGTTCAGGAAGGCACCAGCAGGCAGAACTACAACCTGTGGGTAAAGGAGGCAGGAAGAAAAATTTTGTCCCAATGTTAGGAAGAGTTTTCTAGCGATGAGCTCTGGATGTTCTGAAGCAGAGATGGAGTAATTGGACAGGATTAATGTCTAGGATCTATGTGGGTCCTTACATGTGGGTCCATAATTCTAAAGAATAGATTTAATTATAACACAACTCAAAATCACAAGTACAGGATTCTGAGATGATTTGAAATAAAACAAAACCATGACTGTAAACTGGGCAGATGGTAATTTTTTTCTGGTTCTCCATTAGTTCCTGGGCTTAAAAAATGTCTGAGAATTAATCAGATCCCTAAAGGAAAGGTAAGTCTGTGTGAGGATCCCAGATTTCCATGCCTGCTCTCACAGGCAGAGGGCAGCTGCAGTGAATCTCTCCACTCCTGGCGAGGGGTTAGACACTTTGTCTAACTAGAAACTTAAGCGTTCTTAGTTTAGAGCAGCCAGTATTCTAGTTCCAGGTCTATCACTCACTATCTGGGGGCACCAACAAGAAAAATGAAATCTCTCTGGCCCTCGCTTTCCAGCTGCAGTTTCAGGATATGTTTAGCTGCAAGTAACAAGAGCTCTCACTCAAGGTATTGGAAACATTAAGGCAATTCATTGTTTGACACGACAAGAAGCAATGAGACAGAGTATTAATTCTAGAGCTCCATGATATCATGAGTGATCCTTTCCACCTTTCTGTTTATCTTTCTGTTTGGTATCCTCAGTGAGGTGACACATTTATAGACACTCTTATGGGGGCAGGGCCGGAGGCAATTATCTGAGGAACAACACTCAAAGAGAGCTTCGGCTTGAGAGATGTGGTAATCATCTCTATTCTCTATGTGATGTTGGTTGTGGTGAGCTGCATTTGTAGTCTGGGGAGAGTTATTTAACCTTTTTTTTTCCATCTGTGAAATGGGCACAGTAGGAACAGAGACAACTAGATGGGCCGCAGTGAAGGTTAACCAGCTGGCAAGTCTATCACCTTGCGGCATAAAAATGACTATTTGCGTAGTATAAGAGAACAAGAAAGAAAATTTCTCCTGTTAGAACATTCATGCAGCAGTAGCTAGTGAAATTAAACTCTTTGTCCTGGTGATGAAAAAAATAAGTAACAAACAAATAGCAACTACAACAAAAACCCAGAACGGCCGGGCCAGGGATACAGATTTTCTCCTGTTTGTATGTGTACTGTACTGTTGGTATTTTTCTAAGACTCTTTTTTCTTGGGAAAATATCAGTGATTTGGTCCTTTAAATATTTAACAAAAAATAAAGTAAATGCAAGAAAGGTGGGTGGTGGGTACAGTTTTTGTTATGAAACAGTTCCCTCAAAACGCCAGCAAGAATGAAATCACTTGAATCTACCTAGCTAGTCTCAGTTCATTCATGCAACACTACACTTTGTCTAACTAGAAACTTAAGGGTTCTCAGTTTAGAGCAGCCAGTATTCTAGTTCCAGGTCTATCACTCACTATCTGGGGGCACCAACAAGAAAAATGAAATCTCTCTGGCCCTCGCTTTCCAGCTGCAGTATCAGGATGTGTTTAGCTGCAAGTAACAAGAACTCTCACTCAAGGTATTGGAAACATTAAGGCAGTTCATTGTTTGACACGACAAGAAGCAATGAGACAGAGTATTAATTCTAGAGCTCCACGATATCATGAGCGATCCTTTTCATCTTTCTGTTTGGTATCCTCAGTGAGGTGACCATGTGCTCAGGCTCACCGTATGCCTGCAGAATGATTGCAGCAGCACCAACCCTCATATCCTGTTATTCCTTCTTCTGAGCAAGTAAGCCTTTCCCCTAGCCCCCTAGAAGAACTTCCATCTTATTGGACTGGCCAGACAGATTCCATCTGTAAGCCAGTCACTAGCAAAGATAGTAGAACAGAGATGATTGGCTTTGAACAGACATCAACTTCAGCAAACTTTCTTAAAGGGCCAGCTGGTAAATATTTTAGGCTTTGCTGGCCATGAGACAAACTTAAGAACATTAATGTGAGTGCTTATGTAACCATTTCAAATACAACCATTTTAAAATGCAAAGACCATTCTGGTGTCAGTGTTTTCCAGAGAACCAAAGCCAATAGGATGTGTCTATATATAGAGAGAGACTTTAAAAATTGGCTCCTGTAGTTGTGGAGGGCTGGCATGTCCAAAATCTGCAGGGTGGATTGGTGGGCTGGAGACCCAGGGAAGAGGCCATGTTGCAGTTCAATTCCGAAGGCTGTCTGCTGATGGAATTCCCTCTTGCTCAGGGGAGGTGAGTCTTTTGTTCTATTCAGGCCTTCAATTGATTGCATAAGGCTCACCTATATTATGGAGGATAATCTGTTTTATTCAAAGTCCACTAATTTAAATATTAATCTCATCCAAAAACACCTGCACAGAAACCTCCAGAAAAATGTTTGACCAAATATCTGGGCACCATGGCCCAGGCAAGTTGACACACAAAATCAACTATCACACATTCCTAGCTCCAGGCCATGCAAAAACAGGTGACAGGGCAGAAAATTTGGCCTTGGGCTGTACTTGGACAATCTCTGGCTTAGATTTACCCCTGAGGTGGGAATAGGGTCATTTCTCTTGAGAATGGACATCTGAACAAAACCAGGGTCAGTTAGCAAGGAACAAGGATGATGGGTAGACAAATACCCCTGCTCTGCCAGTCCTACTTATTCAACACAGGATTTTGAGATAATAAACATATAAATCCCTTGAAGAACTTTGGACAATTGCAACAGAATGTAAGGCAGAAATCCTGATTCAGTACCTCCCCATATTTTTTTTTAAACAAGTGATTCACTATTTCTATTTGTCAGCACATGCTTTATCTTATTCTTCCTTTTCCATGCAGGAGACACTTGCTATCCAGTTCCCTAGGCATAGGGAAAAGGCAACCTGTTACTAATTATTGAGAGAATGAGAGAAGCTATAGTGATCAACGCTTCTGCTGTGGGTGACAAGTATACCAATGGGCATAGGCAGATGCACTCCAGTCAAGAGGAGAGTTTAAAGAACCAGGCACTCTGAGTTTTGGTAGAGATGAGTTAGCCTGGGCTGTTTCCTAGCAAGTGAGGTGAGGAGAGCGTGAGTTGCCCTCCACGCAGATGCAGGTCCTGATTTGCTAATTCTCCCGGTCAGTCCTATAGGGCTCTTTTTCAATTCAGGTAAAATGACAGGTACTCTAGTGAGGCACTGTGCTTAGGCAGTAGGGAGGTAGATTTGTGGAAAGTAAAATGCCTGCCCTCGTAAAGAGCACAGTCTAGAGACAGAAGCAGATACAGAGAGATTGCCATGTGCACCTCAACTGTTGGGGCAGGGCGCACCATCACCTTAGTGCACATTTGGCAATGTGGGAGGGGATGCTTTGGGTTTCCACAGTAACTGGCATTCCCCAGCCACCTAGTATTTGTCCCTGGTTGCTGGTGTGTCAAAAGTCCCGCAGTACAAGGGACAGTCACATACAACAAAGAATTGTCCCACTGAAAACACCAGTAGTTTCCATGGAGAAGAACTAAGGGATGATGAACTGTCAGTCAAGGGATGCAGAAGGTGTACCATCAGCCACCTTCCTCCAACATGAGGGGTGCTGATATTGATGTGGCAAGAAAGCTGGAATCTGCCAGGCTGCCTTGTTTGTCATGAGCTCATGTTTCCCCTGAAATTCAGGACAGGACTAGGAATAGCTTTGGTGGGAACAGGGCCTCTCCTTATGGTTTTGTAGATTATGAATTGCACAACTCCA
This sequence comes from Colobus angolensis palliatus, assembly GCF_000951035.1. Lineage (NCBI taxonomy): Eukaryota > Metazoa > Chordata > Mammalia > Primates > Cercopithecidae > Colobus > Colobus angolensis. Next base: position 3,660,888 of record NW_012111808.1, on the reverse strand, counting down.
GGGGGAGCCACCTGTGTTTCAATCACTATAGATTTCAATAGCTATTACCACTTTTTTCTGGTAGATGGCAATAAAGTATCTCAAGAAAGGACATCTTATGAATTCACACTGAGTTAGTCGCAGGCCTGGGCTGGAGGTGGTAGGAGAGAGGGATGTGGTATATAGACGGTTTCCAATGTAGAGAAAAATTAAGTGGCAGGACTTAGGTGGATAATTGCTGAAGTGGTTATAGCCAGGGCAAGATTTTGGTCTCTTGCCAATGTGTTGCAGGAACAACAATGTCCCAAAGCCTCATCAGGCGTCAGCCAGATGGGGAGACACGTTCAGGTTTGCAGCCATAGTGAGGGAGGCCCTAGGGTCTCTGCTTCTTTCACTGACCTGCTTTGGTGGGACTGCGGTCTCAAGAGGAAGGAAAAACATATTGTTCTGGTCACCTGCAGAGGCAGATGGGCCCCCGCCTAAAATTTGGTCTGGATATCAAGATCCGTGGTGCCTCATGCACACCAAGAGGATACAAACAATTTATTACTTACATAATTGAGGTCTCTTGGAAGAGCAAGGCAAGCAACACAGAGAAGTCTGAAGTGACTTCCCAAGTCTTTGAGCAAGGAAAGGAGACTGGCCTGGGTTTTTATTGTGGTTAATGGGTGGGGCTGGGGTGAGAGTTCCCAGGAGTCCAGAGAGGGAGCACCCCAACTTTCTTATCAGCTTGGCCAGAGGTGGGACACCACTGGATGAGGGAGGCATGAAGTTTAAAAGCTGCCAGCAAACAAGAAAAATGGACTCAGATGCCTCATTAAACATATCCTTTCTCATTGAGATGCAATCCTGTTCTCCGCCTTTTGGGATGATTGCAGGGGAGAAAGGGGAAAGGGCTTTCAGGACCACTCCTTCAGCATGGCCTCACTTCTACCTATGCAGGGAAGAACTCCAGAAAGGCGGGAAATTGAGGCTTAGTCCAGGGCAGGCATGGAATCCAGTGGCTACATGATAGTCAGGTAATGGGGGACTCACCAGAGTGCAAGTGAGTATCCTTGAAACGGATGCAGAGACAGTAAGACCTGGTTGAGCCCTCGGGTCCTAGAACTTCCTCTGAGTTTAATTCCTTGGGCACCTCTGTTAATTAGCACCAGAACATTTTCTGGAGTCAGAATCAGTGTGACATGTGTAACCAGAGTGCACGTTAAGATGAGGTGTCCTGAGACTTTGCTTCCACACCACGGGAAACAGAAAGTGCCACTGCTCTTACCATTTCTCCAGAGGCTGACAAAAGTGATGAACTGAGCTCTTAATGTATTGCAAGCTGAATACACTTGAGCATATAAGCGAACGGGAAAAGAAAGAAGGCAGAGTTATTGAGGCAACAATTCAGATTTAATTGCATTTGATATAGACCACCCTTTAAAAATAGTTTGGTGGGTAAAAGGCTGCAGTAATTTATGGAACATTCTGCTTGCTTCCAGGGAAGTTGACAAGTCTGGACTGAATCAAGAGAATCAGCATAAATCTCAGCCGATGCCTAATTTTAGAGATGTCTGGTCTTTGAAGGAGTCTTGCCACAGCCAGATGGGGTGGGAGACAGCATTTGAGGGTGGAAATGCAGGAGGTGCCAAACTGAAGCTCAAAAGGTTAAACCCATTTTTGTGGCTGATAAATCCTAAGCAAAAATGAATTGGATTGTGGGAAGAGTTATGTACTGTAAACTGGAGTCCCTGGGGGAGGCTGCAGAAGTCTTGAAGGCTCTCAGGTAAATTATTTAATTCCTCCAGGCCTTGACATTGTACATCTTTAAGAAACTGAGCTCATTCTCACAGTGAGCTGCTGAAAACAAGATAGCTGCGTGACCACGGGCAGGTCACCAGGCCTCTCTGGGGCTTTACTGCTTTGTGTGTTCAGTAGAGAAATTCCCCTCTCTACTGTGTAGCTGACTTCAAAGCTCAGCTTAGGTCATGATCACTGAGAAACTTCTAAACAAAGTTTCCAAAGGAAGACCTGTGTCCTGTTCATCTTTGTGTTACAATACCTGGCACTTGGGGAATGTTCAGTTATGATAGATATTTAGCTGAACTGAAGGATTAAACTGCCCATCTTAATGGTAAATTACATCCCTGAGCTTCTGTAATTTTAAATTCAACTTATTGTGGCCAGTCTCAAGAAAGGTGTGTGAACGGTGGCATAGCCTTTATATGTCTCAGAACATTGGTTCTGGTGCACTTGTTATTACTGGGATGACAAGGATGATTATACGTTATTCTGGGAGAAGAGAGAACAGGACAAAAAGACTTTCTGAAGAAGCTGAGTTAACTATCTACTCATGTAAAGTCATGTATTGCCAGGAACCAAAGAGTTTAGGATCATATTATAACATGTTTGAAGTTGAAGAGTGTGATGGATTTGAGAAGTGTCCTTCCAAGCTTTGCTCTCAGACCACCTCCATCAGAATCTCTTGCTAAATGAAGATTCCTTGGCCCTATTCCTAGATCCATGAAGTCAGAATCTTTTCTGATTCTGATTCTGCCGATTCTGCCCAGGAATCTACACTTTAAACAAACTCTGTGGGTAACTCTGATGCATACTTAAGTTTCATGATTGTCAGCATAGGAAATTACAAAATAGTTTTGTGGGCTTGGGGAAAGGAGAAATTTAGCCCAAACAGCACAATTAAGTATGGGTTCATTATGGTGCAGGGGGCAGTGCAGTCTTCGAAGTCCAAAAGATCCGTGCAGAAATTCTGCATGAAATGCTTCTTAGTGGCCAGGCGCTGTGGCTCACACCTGTTTTCCCAGCACTTTGGGAGGCTGAGGTGGGCAGATCACCTGAGGTGGGGAGTTCAAGACCAGCCTGACCAACATGGAGAAACCCCACCTCTACTAAAAATACAAAATTAGCCAGGCGTGGTGGCACATACCTGTAATCTCAGCTACTTGGAGGCTGAGTCAGGAGACTGGCTTGAACCTGGGAGGCGGAGGTTGCAGTGAGCCGAGATTGCTCCATGCACTCCAGCCTGGGCGACAAGAGTGAAACTCCATCTCAAAAAAAAAAAAAAAAGATTCTTAGCTGTGTGGCCATGAGCAAGTGACTGCACTTATTATTAAGCCTCTCTTTCTTCATCTGTGAAATGGGCATACCAATGCCCTCCTTGTTGTAAGGATTAAAACAAATGTATGTAAAGGGCCTAAAACATAAAAGGTGTTCAGTAAAGTGTTAGCTGATATTATCTTCTTTGTAGCATCCATCGGAATGAGATGTTCCCAGGGTGAATGGGAAGTTACCTGTGTGGGGAAGGAAGATAACTTCTTACTAAGATTCTTTACAGGGTTAGGATGGGTGGGCATAAGGTGTCCAGAGTGGAGAGGAAGCTAACTTCTTTGATAATGTTCTTAAGACTCTTACAAAATGTTTCTCAAAGTATGTTTTCTGCACTCACATCTTCACCAGAGAGACTGCTGTAAAATATTCCTGATATATTGAGAAATTAAAGGACATCCATTCCTTTTTAAAACTTTTATTCATTTTTAAGTTTTCAAGAACATTACATCATAAAAATTTCAAATTTTACATGAAAATCGAGAGACAAGTGTAACAAATCCATAAATACTCATCAATGACTTCCAGTGATTATCAATGTTGGCCAGTTTTGTTTCAACTGTATGTACCCGTTCCCCTCAATGGATTATTTCTGAGCACATCCCTAACATCACATATTTCTTCCATAAATATTTTAGCATGAAACTCTCAAATAGAGGATTTTAAAGAAAAAAAACAATAATATCATTATCAACCTAAGGAATTAAGAATATCTCTAATACCTTCAAATATCTGCTGATAGGGACAATAATATTCTAGTTGTATCTTTGTTAATCAATAATTATCTAAAATACATCTACAAAGAGAAACTTTACTTTATGAACTATTTGGCTACCCAGATGTACTGTTTACATAGGAATACCAGTGTGAATGCTCAATGTTTTTCTATTTATTAGTTTCCAGAGCAATTACTTGGTTTCTTTAGTATTACGCAAAGGAAATAAAGCAATAATACTTTGGTTCTTTAGTATTCTGCAAAGTTCATATTTCGACAAAATATAAATTCATGGAATTAAATATTTTTGATATGTTTCAATCTATTGTAATTATTATTTATGCTCTAATTGTGTCAAGGTTGGCCAGTGGAGCCTCTTCAAGTTAGCTTTTGAACCCTTTAATAGCTTCCTTGATTTCTGCTATGACAGGATGTTCCACCTTTATCTTGTACATTTTTTCCTCAGAACTGAAATCACCTATTTCTCCCAGAACATGGGATCTAGAGATCATAATTTGCATGTCTAAGCATGCACATTGGTGCTATATTCATTATAATTTCTAGGCCTTTTCAGTGGGCAGAGGTAGAAAATAAACATCTTTTAGTACATTGTGATTTTTATACCAAATTTTTCCCATGCAAATTCAGGACTAAAGTATTTTTACTTATCTCCTGTATTATGTCTATATCTCTTTCTCTTATGCCTACATCCTGATTTTCAATAACACCAAATAATTACTCATTTGTTTTATCCTGTAATATACACAAAACAGTTTTAGAACAAAATACCAAGACAGTCATAAAAAGTATGACTGAAATGAGATTAAGATAATTTTGCAGCTCTTTCATCCTTCCCATTAGGCTGTATGGTCGATGTCTGTGTCTTAATGTCACTGATTCCTCTCCATGTAGTTATGCTACCTGGTCAAACATGGATTCATATGTTTAATTTTGTTTATGATTTTTCTGTTTATAAGTTAATTTTCATGGTAATTATGTAAAATATTTATATGATTTCAAAGTCTAACCTTCAAAAACAAGATATAAGCATAAGGTATGACAACTAAGGTATCTTCCCCTAGTGGTGATAATTCAAAATGCCTCCAGACATTGCCAAACATCCCCTGGGAGGCAAAATCACCTCTGATGACAATAATATTTATTTACACATATATGTACATTTATGAATCTCATGCCCTGAATAAGGGTGTTGAGGTCAACAATGGACTGCATATATGATGGTGGTCCCGTAAGAGTATAATGGAATACATATAACAACTTGATACACAGCACTTGATATTGGCATTGCTAGGGGAAATAACTGATATTCAGCACCATTGTGCTGGTACATTTGGATTTCCATATGAAAAAATACATACACATAAAAAGATCTATACCATCTAGGTTTGTGTAAGTGTACTCGATGATGTTCACACAATGACAAAATAGCCCAGTGGTGCATTTCTCAGAACACATCTCTGTCAGGAAGTGATGCATGACTGTATAGTTATTTATATCTACATTTCCTCTTCCCATTACTTAGATACACAGTTGCCAACTGCCCTTTTCTTCACTTAACATTTGTCGCTCCATAAAATCTATCCTAGAGATCACTCCCTGATATTACGGAGAGCAATTTCTCATTCCTTTCACAGTTATCTAGTGCTCTGTTGTCCCCTTCATTATTAAAATGTAGCATTTTTCCAGCTCTTCTGCTCATGTGTATAGAAGGGTTCCATTACCATTTGGGCGAGTACACCGAGAGAGTTTCAGGTGCCCGAGGGGTGAGAAAATTAGACAGCAGCCAGGTGCAGTGGCTCACACCTGTAATCTCAGCACTTTGGAGTCCAAGTCGGGTGGATCACCTGAGGTCAAGAGTTTGGGACCAGCCTGGCCAACATGGTGAAACCTCGTCTCTACTAAAAACACAAAAATTAGCTGGGTGTGGTGGCTGGTGCCTATAATTCCAGCTACTCAGGCTGCTGAGGCAAGGGAATCGCTTGAACCAGGAAGGTGGAGGCTGCAGCGAACTGAGATTGCACCACTTCACTCCAGTCAGGGCAAAAGAGAGAAACTCTGTTTCAAAAACAAAACAAACAAACAACAACAACAACAACAAAAAAAAAAAAGAAAAAAGAAAAGGAAAGAAACAAGAAAGTGAGACAGCAAACTAAAAAAAACAGAATAACTTATCCTTCCCCTGGCCACCGCCCATCTACATTTTATTAAGCTCCAGAACAAGTTTTAGTCTTTCTCTCTTCCCCATCAATGACTGTTCTTTAAAAATAAATTTCCATTGTGAAAGATCAAAGTTTTTCAAATCTAAGAGAAGTATATTTTTGGCTTTTTAAAAATTATTGTATTAATTTCTCATTCCTGGACTTGGATCTAGGGATGTCCTGTATGCCAATTTGCAAGAGTGTCTATTTGGGCGTGTAGGCTGCCCAAAGCTGTATTAGTTTTATAGAGTCCATGTTAGTTTTCTATTATTTATTTTCAGATTTCAGGGGACTGTTTCTTATCTCATTGTGCCAAGGTGAGTGCTCTGTCCACTAGTGTCCTGCAAGAGTTGTCAGCAACCATGAGGTTCAAAACATTATTCCAGGTTACTAAGTGGAATTAAAAGCTAGGCATGAGGAATTCTTTTTCACTGTGATCAAATAGCAACTACAAATGTTAGTTTCTTCTGAAGATCAGCAGGCAAAAAAAAAAAAAAGTTACCGGATATGAAGTGGGACAAGAAGCTCCTTTGGTGCTGAAACAATTCTCAGAATGAGGATTCTGAGGCCAGCCAAACGGAACCCCCAGCTGGGCCAGAGGAAATGAGGCCTCAGCCTTCACCAGGGGAAGACACAAGAGGAGCCCTGAGCTGAAAGTGATGATGGGCCGATTCTTTTATGATTTCACAGAAGCCTTAGACCACAGCAAACTGTTTTCCCTAACAAATGAGAAGGGCCAGGCTCAAATTAATTATTTTGGCACTATTAGCATACAGACCAATTCAGTACATTTATATAAAGCTAAATATTAAACCTATTTATTTTCTCCTCTGGCTCATAAGCTGTCCTTCCCCTCCCCCTATAACGGGTTACACTATTAAAGAATGAGAGCTAAAATTTCAGAAAATTCATTTCCATATGAATATCATATTCTGCAGTTTGAAAAAGTACACAAGTATAAAATATGCTCCCTTCTGATGTGGTCCCAGGGGAAAGAGTCAGGGGAGGTCTTGCTAACGGCAAGGGTGTGAATGCTGAGTTGGCAGAAGGAAGAGAGGATGGAGGATGCAATAAAGAATGTGATCATTCCTAGTTTTCAAAAATAAATATTTTGTAAGAACGAAGCTTGCAGCCTGCTAACACAGAAATTTAGGATGCCACTTTCCCAGTGGTCCCTAAATTATTTTATTTAAATCTTTCTCCATTGTATCAACCAAACCCACCTCTCTGAACTTTCCTTCCTTACAGAATTGCAAATTTTAATATCTGTTTTTAGAATTATCTCCTGTCTATAAGCAATGGACCAATAATAACACACATTCAAGAGCAACATCCGAAACACAACTTCGTATAACGGAAAGGTGGGAGAGATTTCTTTTGGCCGGTTAAAACACCATATTGAACAAATTATTTGCTCTTCAGTAATTTTTATCTTTTATTTTCTCTGTTCCTAGGCTCAAGATGAATCTGCTTACGCCCGTGTCTTTGCTTGCCTTTAATCATACAAATAGCACCTAGCCTATTCTTCTATCCCCTTGCCGCTCCCCCACCCTCCTTCATTAGAAGGTTCCCTCTGTTCCCATTTCCTCTTTTACTTCATTGTGAGCAGCTGGGCTATGTGCTTACAGCAAATTAGCTGTAAAATAAAGTAGGCTTTTTTCCCTTTTTCTTTTTTTTTCAGGGCGTTGTGGGAGAAAAGGTGGTTAGAGAAATTATCCTACAATAAGCAAGTGTGGACAAGGATCAAATAAGCAGAAGAAATAATCCTGTTGGAGGGTTTGCTCACACAGATGAACCATAGTTAAGTGTATTTCCCTCCTGGGGTCTCTGTTGCATCCTTCTGGATCCTTACTCTCAAGTTCTTTACTAGTGGCATTTTCCAATCAGTTCTTGATTTTCACAGACATCCACCAGATGAAACCCTGGCTGGAACGTGTAGCACTTTAAAATATTGAAATCCAACTGCAGTCTCAGTGTTGCTGGCCTCGCTTTTTGTGTATGTTTAAAAATGCAACAACAATTGTCACAGTTATTCATCAATGAAAAAATTTCAGGCAGGCACTGAAATTGTTTATGGTCCCGAGAGGAAAATTAGTTCTAAAGGTAAGGAAGTAGAAATAAGCAGGATGAGAGAGAGAGGCATCATTAGACAAAGTCCTTCTCCTGGCAACAACTCACAGGCATTTCGGCACTCTGTCCCTGGGGTGGGAGATGTTGATTTTTAGTAATAGCCTGCTAGTATTTAAGATGCACCCTTCCTGAAGATGCTGACTGGCCACACACAGTCAGACTCTTTATAAGGTCAAATAAAGTCCTCCATGCTTGGATTCAGCATCACTGACAAGGTGTTGCTAATTAGTATCACATGGCCTATCTCCTAGTGGGGTTGAAATTTAGTGTATTATCACTTCTCTACCCTACCTCAACCAGGACAGACACACCTCAAGAGGGGTGAATGGAAATAATCCTTCAATAGAGAAGGGAGGTGGTCCCCTTAGCATTTACTGGGCACCCCATCTTTATACCTATTGGTTGTCAAACTCTTTCGTTAAGCAATGAAATATTTTATTTTACAAATAAAACATTACTTGGCACATAAGTATGCAAAGTAGCAAAAGGAACATTTGAATACCTCAAATTTGTTTTGCAATTTACAAATTATGCAAGTATAATTTTAAAATTAATTTATTTAAAATGCACTCAAAGAGAATTCTGAGGATGTTTGGTTGTACAAAAAAGTTGAAATTGTGATGGCTGTTGCCACATTATAAGAGCCTCATTACCCAATTCCTCCCTCTCTACTTATGTTTTTTTGTTTGTTTGTTTTGGTTACAAAGTATGGAGAAAATTCTGATTCATACATGTAAGTAGAGGGAAATGGTAAGGTTTTTGTTTTTTAATGACATTTACTTTGTAACTTTAGAATATTCTCCATTTCCCAGGAGATGACCACAGAAGAGGGTCTATAAAGTTGGCATAAAAAGAAATTAACCTGACAGCATCAGGCTATAGGTAGAAGTATCATATTTGTTCACATCACTTGAATGTTTCAGTTTACTGTTTAAGAGTGGTTAAGCATATTTAAAAGTGCAGTTCAAATGAAATGTTTGTAGAGTCTCTGAAACACTATGGCAGGCTCTAGGGTGAAGAATGTGGCTTGGAAACTGTTGCGTTGGGGGCATTTCCAGAGTTATTACTGGTAGCACTAGTATCATCTTGGAAGAAAAGTCACAAAAATCGGTGAGGCAGGAGTGTGACTATGTTTCCTAAAAAGCCATAAGCACTTTGGAGAGGGTCCACCTCCTATTTCATGATTGTTGGAACAACTTTTCTGCCCCACTATTTTGTTACTGTCAGAGTTTCTGTAGTTGATGCCATGCAAATTGAGGATGCTGGTGATGGACTTGGAAGCCCTTCCTGAGCCTCAGGGTTCTAGAGCTGTGTGGTGCGCTCTGCTTGTCCTCAGTCACATGGTGCTACTTACATTTAAATTTTATCAATTAAAATTATGTAAATTAAAAATTCATGTCTGCAGTTTTCACTAGGCACATTTCAGGCAGTCCGCAGTGCGTGGGGACAGCATAGACTTAGAACATTTTTATCATCACAGAAAGTCCAATTGGACAGCACTGTTCAGAACGAAAGCCACTCATCTGCCTGGCTGCCATTTTCAGGTTCCTCTTGAAAAGAGCTTATAACCCAGCATAAGATTATCTTTTTGGTTAACACAAACTTCCCTTACATTGTATTAGAACTACTTAAATGAAAGATGGGGGTAAACACTTGGTAATGTCTTATGGTTTCCAACATAGTACTCGTTTGTAATGGTCCATGATAGAATAATAGAGTAAACCGGGGCTTTTATTTGAGAATTCCCTAAAGGATCATAATGGGTGAACATAATGATTAAGGGAAGGAATTGTGAAGCCAGGCTGCAGCGTCTGAATTCATTTAGCCACTTATAGGCTGTTTCATCTTCGGGAAATTAATCTCTGTATGACTCCGTTTCCTGCTTTGGGATACTACTACTATTTACTTCATCAAGTCATTGTGAGAATTAAGTGAAATATTGCATTTGAAGCACCTTAGCGTAGTGACTAGTTCTTATTGAGCATTTGATATAGGTCACCTATTTTTATTACCATTACAACCTGCTCAAATGAGGAATTCCAATCTGGAGGTCATTCTTTGAACAATAGGTTCAAAAACATGAAGCATGAGAAAAGTGATTTTAAAAAATTTCCCAGATGAGAAAGTATTAGTAAAAATGTGAACAGTGAGAAGGGTGTCTGGTTAGGATTGGAAATCGTCAAATATCACAGATTCCTCATTTTTTCGTTTCTTTGAAGGCCCTAGATGGGAATGAAATGTCTCTCTGTTATTGCCACATGCGAATGACATCTTGGCTGAAAATTGAATTTGTGGGTCCCAAATCATTCTCTTCAAACATTCAGAGACGTTGCACCATGGTTTTCTGACATTTGGCATTTGAGAGCAATCTGGCCCAATATTAGTTACCTATTGGGTTAGGGGTGTCTTTTTCTGAGTTCCCACAGAATTAAACTGAATCAAGGATCCACATGCAAGTCATTTATTTGGGAAGTGAAGGTAGTAGAGTAGAAAGGGCGAGACATAGAACGAAGGCAGCCAATACAAGATGCATAGTGTGTTACTGAGCCAGGTACCACTGTGTATATCTGGAGCAGTTAATTCTGGGAGCCAATGAAAATCACATTTCTCAAAATTAACCTGTCAGTGAAATGATAGTGACCTTGGTATTTAATCACCAAATCCTGCCTCTCATTGGTTAGCACACTCCTGGGGTTGTTGGTTCCTGAGGTCTTGCAGACATCTGCAAGGGCAGACAAAAAGGCTATAGTGTCACCAAAAGGCCTGTTAAAAGAATCCAAAAGTTGGCAGCTAGAAATCAGCCTGGATTGCAGTGAAGTGCTGAGGGTGAGGGCGCACCATCAGGGACCAACAGTGTCTGCCACTGAGGGGAACCTCTTCTGCACAGATACTTAAATGATTGGCCAACTGATTAATTATAATTCCATGGGTTGCTTTTTTTTCCCTCTGTGCTATTTTGGACCTTTTGCTCTCTCTGGATTTTACTTTTTCGTAGTTTCTTTCTATCTCTTCTTCTCCAGAATGGGCCCTGGGCCTGTGCCAGGATTCCATTTAGGAGAAGGGGGAGCTATTTGGCTGATTTGTAAGGTGCTTAGAAGAGTTTCTGGCATATATGCAGCTCTATAAGGATTTTTGAATCAAACAACTCTGTGAGGTAGTTACGATTAGTTATTACACTCATTTTACAGATGAGAAAACTGAGGTTACGTAATTTGCCCAAGGTCACACATGTACTAGAAGGGAGAGGCTGAGTCCAACCCTGGGCCTCCTGGGTGTGGATTTCCCATTCGTGACCACTTGACAATTGCCGTACTTGACAATTATTTGAGATTTGCCATGAGCCTATTACTCACCTCCACATGGAAAAAAGCAGGAAGTTGTTTTTGTTCCCACCAAAAAAGGTTTGCCAGATAATGTTCTTATGTCTTGATGTGACTGTTAACAGCATCATCTTCTAAACCCAAAACATCAAATCTGCATTTTCTCCAGGCACAATTGGTGTTCCCTTCCCTGCAGCAGAATAAAAGCTAAATATGCTATAAGCCTCTGTTAAGTTCCATAAGGTGTATGGCATACATGTACATAAAATACACTCACATGCATACACACACATTTTTTTTTTCATAAAATACCCTTGGGTGTTTTCACTCTTTAGGTACCACTAGAATTCTGAGCACTTTGAATCATTTTTTTGACTTGTTGGAGTAGAGATGTGTGATGTAAGGTGGAGATGTAGAGAGGTGTGTGGAGTTTAACTGAGTCCTGGCCACTGTCTCCTACTTAGGAAGTGCAGCAGCACCACCATTCCATGCTTAGGTAGGTAAAATGTCAGTACAGGTTGGAGAGGTCTATCTATGGAGGCATCTGCTCCCTGCAGCCCCATGAGTAATAGCCTGGGTGTGGAGTGAGTGGGAGAAACATCTACTCAGCAACAGAAACTGACTGCTGTGCACGCAGAACCAGGCCACAAGGAGAGAGGGAGGAGACCCACGACAGTGGGCTGCCGGCGGCCAGAGGCAGCGCGCTAGCAAGCAGCTTCTCCTCTCTCCCTCTCTCCTTCCCTAATAGGAGTGGAATCCACGCTGGGATAGGTGAGATAGCACACAGGCAGATTGCCCACCAGATGGTACAATCTTCTATTTAAGAAATATTTGAAAGGGCAACAAAATACAGCAGAAACCATCCGACAGTCCACATGGCTAATGCAAAATTAGCCAAAATCATGGCAGCAGCAATGACGGGGTGTTGTGGGGTGAGTTGTAGGAAAGGCTGCGGAAAGGTGAGCACCGTGATGTCACGCAGGGCAGGTGGCGGGGAGTCTGAGCTGCTTCTCCCTTATGGCACTGTGGTGCTTCATGTGTTTCTAGAATGCCCAGTCTGTAGCCTGTGTTTGAGAAGTGCCAAGGCTGAGGATGATGGCACAAGTGTGGCCATCCAACCTGTGTCTCCCAAGCTGGGAGGTCTCTGGTCTTCTCACTCTGGATGGGGTGGGACTTGGTCATTGCTGTTCTGTGACTCTTTCCTCATTTCCATATCTTGGTTGAGTGGCCTTTTTCCTCCTGATGTCCTGTTACAGCCCTATTTGTCAAAACCACGTACACTATCAGCGTCAGCACCATCATACTATTGTTCACTGAGCTCTTACTTTGTCCCAGGTACTGTGCTAAGCACGCTACCTCAGAATAGCTAATGCATGCTGAGTGGTTGCTACATACCAATCACTGTTTAGAGTGATTTACGTATATTGTCTTATTTCATCCCCACAACAAACTAATGAGGTAGGCACTGTTATTATCATTTTCATTTCACACAAGGGGAAAGTGAGGCCTGGAGACCCTGATTAACTTTCCCAAGGTTACATGATTATTAAGGGGAAAGAAATTTGTCGACTCCTGTCAGTGCCTCTTATATGTTATTTTTCTCTTTTCATCCTTCTATGACCACCCTGTGAAGATGTTGTCATCATTTCTAGTATATATAGTTAAGGAATCAGCAGTTTAAAGAGTGTAAGGAATTCCCTGGGGTCGCATGTCTAACAAGAGTTGTTTGTCTTATTCCATAGCTGTTGACTAACCACCATGGGAGACCATCTCTTTTCCACCAGCCACTCTTGCTCCCTCTCTCCCAGCACTGACATCCTCAGCATCCATGCCTGAAACCTCAGCAACATATTGGCTTTGTATTTCATTGCTTTCTAAGTCTTATTTCTTCTCATTTAGAGTATCCTCTTTCTATTCCCCTCTTCTCAATTCCCATTGCTACTAGCTAGTCAGGATGAGGTTTCTTTGCCTTCATAGTATTATTAAAGTATTTGCCGTTAGTCCCCACTTGCCTTTCCTACAAAGATGATTCATGCCACACTATGCCATGACTCCTAGGCATGAGTCTCCAAGACAGACCCTGCCTCCAGCATTCTAGAAGTGGATGAATGATAGAATGGTTTTCTCTATTAACTAGCCTCTAAGACTACAAGAAATCTTTGTGTGTGCATACACATTCACCACAGTGTAAAAACAGAAAATGTTGGATGTGTTTTCCATTGAATTATATAAAGAGATCTCTACATAAATACATTTATAAGAGAATGAAATTTTGAACAGAAACTGCTCTCATTGTTTTTGTAATGGGTTCTAAAGAGAGAGCTGCTGTCTTATAGGGCAAGTCGGTATTCCATTGAACTTTTCTTTGACCATCATGGAGGGAATGTTGGTAGTTTTGATGTTTAATTTTCAGAATACAGTAAGGCTTCATTATTCATAGAAGGTGTCTTCCTGGGAATTACAACAGACAATGGAACAGAAATGGGATTGACTAACCCATTGACCTTGTATCACAAGAGCAGAAAGAAATAAAAACTGAACAGACCCCCGTGTTTTCCATCCCCCCAAGGGCTCTATCTGTTCTCAGGCCTGGGCTGCTTTCTCTTTTCCCCTCTGGAGGGTTCCAGTATCAAGCGTCTCTGTGTTAATTAACTCAGCATGTGGCACATAAAGGCCTGACAGCAGATAGCTAATGTTTTGGATATGCACTCAGTTTAAGGATTAGCTCAATTCCAAAGGACAACTTAACGTTGCCACACTACGGTTGACACTTGGCGATCCGAGGCAAATTTCCGGTTCTGGGCAATCTTCCTTCTGCCACCATCACACATGTGGACTTCAACTCCTCCCTCTCTGCTCTTAGAAGCTCAGACAAAGCAAACCAATTTAAAGACTTTCATTTGATCTGAATAAAATCAAAAAGACACATCTTGCAATTGCTGGTAAAAACCAACAATAAACAAAATCCCGCAATACAGCGGATTATCTGTACCAATGTTTGTTTCTCCTACTATGGGAATTTTATTGATTAAATACATTTGTATGTATATAGTATCAATTAAATGTGTGTGTGTGTGTGTGTGTGTGTGTAAGTAATAAGTTTATAAGGAAGTTTCACCTCTAAGATAGCTCCAAAGCTAAATTCCTTAGAATAGCTGTGTGGGGAGAAACCAGTATGGTTTCTCTTTGGCCTGAAGTATTTTTGAACATAGAGTAGTGCAAAGGTTGAAAAATGACAGGCTATAGGCCACATCTGGCCTCTGACATGCTTCTTTTGGCTTTGTGCAGTGTTCTTAAAAATTTATAATTGAAAAGATGGGACTTTTTTTCAAAGTTTGCATTTTTGGGTTTCCTTGTCTGGGTCTGTACTCCTTCACAGCAAAAATTGACAGGAGCCAAGCAGCCCTGTTCCTCCCTTGGGTGGGGCACGTGCAACATGGTGCCAACTTCAGTACAAGAACACAGGGTTTGAAAGGCCAATTCCTGAACCCCAAATTGTGCTTTCTCGTTGTTCTGCCAACCCCAAGTTTGCTAAATCTCCCACTTAGTTCCTGATAGTTTCTTGGCCATTTTGCCCAAAGTAGGCTGTTAAATAGGACACGCTGGGTGGAGCTGGGCAGGGTTCATCTTAGACTCACTTTTTATTTAGCTTTCACAAAGCAAGGTTTTCATGACTATTGACCAGCTGCCCAGAAATTACCTGGTGAGTTCCTTTTTAAAAATCAAAACAAACAAGCAAATATAAAAATTTGGAAAGGCTGACAAATTTAGCCATTTGACATGGCATTTAAAAATGGATGTAGCAGTATTTTTAAGGTACTCTTTCAAATGTCATGACAGCTGTCCAAATTTGTAATTTTAAAATATATTTTATGTTATCACATACATTTGCTATACACTCTATCAAATATATGACTAATATGTGAAAACAAATATGTGTGCCACCCTGCTGACTCATGCTCTTTGAGACATTGGAAACTCCTTGAAGGACCAACTAAAAGCCGCTTGTGGCTGGAAAGAGAAGCCCAAGGCTACCAGTGCTTTTCTCCAGGGTGTTTGCTCGAGGATCAACTTTCGTTTCCCCTTGGAATGAAAGGCACATATCACAGAAGTTCCACAGAATCAGGCACAAATAAAGAAGACAGGTCTTAACTTAAAGACCTGAGAATGGTTCTTTAAATCATTCATTCATGCATGTGTCGACTTATTCATCTATTCACTCACCCAATGAATATTTATCGAGCAACTACTATGTGACACCTGCTATGATGTTAGATGCCATCGGGGATAAATACACGGTCAAAAATTTATGTCTTTTTTTTTTTTAAGGAACTATATGAGTTTCTCAGGCTGACTTAACAAAGTGCCATAGATTGGATCGCTTAAACAAATTTATATATTCATGGTCTCACAGTTCTGGGGGACAGAAACCTAAGATGAAGGTGTCAGCAAGATTGGTTCCTTCTGAGGGCTGAGGGAAGGATCTATTCCAGGCCTCTCTCCTTGGCTTATAGATGGCTGTCCTCTTCTCCCTGTGTTTCCCGTCATTTCCTCCCTTGTCTTGTACTTGTCTGTGTTCAAACTTCCTCTTCTTAGGACACCAGTCAGTCCTATTGGATTAGGGACCACCCTAATGAGCTCATTTCAACTGAATCACCTCTGTAAAGACCCTATCTCAAATCAAGTCACATTCTGAGGTTCTTGGATTAAGAATTCATGAATTTTTTGAGAGGATATAATTCAGCCCCTGCAGGAACTTCTAAGGTAATCATTTCTATACTCTAAGTTAGAGTGCTTATGTTTCACTTGTTGGTCCTGCTGTTTCTCTCTTTCTTTTTTTTTTTTTTGAGATGGAGTCTGGCTCTGTTGCCCAGGCTGGAGTGCAGTGGTGCAGTCTCGGCTCACTGCAAGCTCCACCTCTGGCGTTCATGCCATTCTCCCACCTCAGCCTCCCGAGTAGCTAGGACTACAGTCGCCTGCCACCATGCCCGGCTGGTTTTGTTTTTGTATTTTTAGTAGAGACAGGATTTCACCATGTTAGCCAGGATGGTCTCGATCTCCTGACCTCGTGATCCACCCACCTCGGCCTCCCAAAGTGCTAGGATTACAGGTGTGAGCCACCGTGTCTGGCCAGTCCTGCTGTTTCTGCTGGCAAAGGAAATCTGTCTTTCACTGTTGCTAATGACCATCTCATCTATTCCTAAGTTGTGCTGGCCTAAGAAATTTTAGAAGCTGATAAGCCTAGCTTGACTCTGCAGACACAAAATTTCAGGAGGTGAACATGGAATGGAGATACAAATGAAAGGGTCTTGATTTCAGGTGTACCCATTTGTAACCTGAAGGCCCAGCTTATGGCCAGGAATGGAAATAAAAGATCCCTGTAGTGTTTTCTAGTAGGACAAGATGCCATGAAATGTGGGTGGACAGAGAGAGAAGAGCCAGTGAAGATAAGTTCTAGGCCAGTTAGACAGAAACGTCCTGGGAAGTAAAAATCTTGGTAACACAGAGACTGTAACAAACATGACCCATGTAACTCTTCATGTGCAAGAACAAAGGCAGAAAGAAGCAAAGAGCAGCCAGAGATCTAGGACCGACTGGTGGGGTTTGTGGAGAATGTGCTGTGAGGCATGAGTGGGGGTATGTAGTTAGGAAGTCTTGGCTGACATCCTTAGACAAGATCATGCCAGAGCCCAGGAAGAGACTCTTGTGGGGCCCAACTCTGAGCAAATCTGTGAAGTAGGAGCCCCATCCTCATTATACCCTTTCCTCAAATCTTTTCCTCTCTTGGCCTTTTCATTCTGGCATCTTCCTTGTTTCATTTTTCTGGTATCCTCAGCTGACCCAGGGTACAATGAGAGTTGATAAATCTCTTTCAACAGCATGTTAATCACCTGGCCATCTTGTTAAGATGCAGATTCTGATTCAGAGGGTCTGGAAGTGGGCCCAGTCTGGTCCACTAGCCACACTTTGAGTCACAAGGGTTTATGGAATGATGGAGCCCAACAAGGTTCAGCGAAAGCCTTGATCTCTCCTTTAGGAGCTCAAGGCTCAGTGGGTTCCCTGGGTTAAGAACAGAAGATGCCCCTCTTGGCTACTGCCATCACCTTAACTTTTACTAGCTCCTGTATTCATTAGTAAGGGTTAGAGAGAAAAGAAAAATAACAATAACGTTCTTAATTGGATCCCTGAAAAAGATACTGCATTTCCACTGATTAAGGCAATTAAAGGTGCAAACATTGCTGCTCAAAAGCTGACATCTTCAGGTGTCTCATAACAAAAATTAATATCACTGCTAGCTGTGCCACCTAGTCATGCTGTAAAGTAAATTAATTACTGCAACCAAACTAATAATAACGGTGCAGGCAGAGTTGTAGCAATCTTGTGGCTTACCATTGGAGACTGAGCAGGGACTTTTGCCTCTCTGCTACCCATGAGCGCAACCCAGCAATTGCTGACTGTAACATTTCTATTGTATGGTTTATGCTAAATATGCATATCTTAATTGCATTAGTCAAAATAATTAGCTAATATATTTTTGCATAATGACGAGGTAAGCAAATATCACCATAGCTCAGTGGTTCTTGCATGAGTAAATTTGGAAAATTAATAGACTCCCAATTTCCTAATTATCTGTCTTTTATTCCATGCTCAAACAAAGAAATGCTACTGCACACTCTTGGGCATCGTGTAATTTAGTTTGCACCTTGAAAATTTTAAAGCACCTGTGTTTGTTTTCTCCCCGTTTTGCAGGAAAGTGATATAAAAGAAAAAAATACAGCTCCTTCCTTTAATCACTCTTAAATTGAAATATGAAGAAAGTTGTGGATCAATACATTTTAATTTCTACATGCAAGTGGTGTGTTGAATTATAAGGTGGTTTTAATGCATCAGAAAACTATTATAAAATTAATACAATTGTCCAGATTCTTTCCAAAGTGATAGTCCACAGCAAGCACCCAAGTTCTAGAGGAATGGTGGCATTTCTTCCTACTCTCCTTCCCCTTGAATCTAGCAATCTTCCCAGTTTTGCCTAGATGTCTCCCCATTTTCTCACACTTGCAGGGCAATGGTGCATCATGGTCTCTACCTGAGGACAGTGTGGTTAAAAAATAAAGCTTGCTGCCTTGACAAACTGTTTGGCAGACAATAGCTGAATTCCTTTGGGTTCCATCTTATTTGGGCCTGTGTTTGGGAACCAGACTAATATGCTGAGCTACCTCATGAAACATCTTTCTTTAACAGAGCCTGGCCATTCCTGTCTAAGGTGTCAGCTCTTCCTCAGTCTTCATGAGAAAGCATATTCTTAGCATGCTAATCTAATGCATAAGGAACACAGAAATCTGCCCAAAAGGACATTTGAACAATATGCTAATATCTTCTGAAGAGCTTGGAAGCATTCTTGCCTCATGCCTTCCAATGGCAAGTTTCAGGCCACCACTTAAACGGAAGAATGTGCTGGGACCCGAAGCCCACCACATCTGGATGAAATCCTCATGCCAAGCCCTAAGCCATCAGGCTAACAGTAGACAAGTCATTTAGGAGAGAAAGCAGCTGGGTGAGCATTTCCCTTAAGTTTCTGATGAGTCTTTAGATTTCCGGTGGCTTATGGGAGAGCAATCTGTAACCTGAGAAGAGAAGAGATCTTCACTGATGTCACTTTGCCTCTAAACAAGCTCTGATCGAATCAATTCCCTTAGCAGGTGCGGTACTTGTCAGGATTCCAGCCTTGAGACCACTTAGGCTGCCTGTCAGCAAACTCCATGTAGGTGTCTGGAGCAGGTAGCAGCTGCAGGCTGTAACGTCCTCTGCTACGGCATTCACTTCCAGGCTCACATGCAAATCGCCAGCAACTATGAAGAGAATGTATGTAAAATTCATTTTAATTTGTGCATGTGAGTGTAACAGGCTTTAATTAAGATGGAGAAAGAGATAAAGACATGCTCAATGGTGTGCATGGGGGAGGCCATGAAATTGCAAAATCCAATTTTATAGAATGCTAGCTGGTACAAGGGCCAAATTCTAAGAACACACCTTGGCCCGTCAGCAAAGGGAAGCTGGACTTTGTCAACCACGCACCGGATTACCACAAGGGCAGTTGCACACAGGAGGCGAAAGGAAAGCCACTTACAAGAGATAGGAACGGAAATCTTAAAAGAGAAAGTAATGCAGGAAGAGAAACAAAGGCCAAAAATGGATATGCTGAGAGAAAACCCAAAATTATTGAAGATGAAAACATAAGGGGAGAAAAATAATTAGAAATTAGACCACAGGATGGAAGAACATAACCAAAGCAGAAATCAGCGGGCACACAGATGAAGCAAATTGGGGAAGAGAGAATAAAAGACCTCAAGAATGGGGAAAATGCCTACCCACTCCTCATAGTTCAGGGCTCAGCTTCCCATTGCTTCTGAGGCTTAGAGAGGTCGTGCCTGTGTCTCAGTTATAGATAACCCTTTATCCAGACTAGATGCTGAGGGCAAAGAAAGGAAATTGGACATATTTTCCATCCTTCCTGTAACTCCTCAGAGTCCTACATGAGCCATATCTTACATAATTGTCAGACACTCACCCCGGAGCCCCCATCTGAATGAGAGAGTCTCCCACATATGATGGCAGGGACACAAGGCTGGACGTGGGCGTGCAGCAGGAGGTCGGGCTGGAGGGGGAACAGGTTCAGGTTTTCAGCATGATCATGTTTGGCATGATCTAAGGTTTTTGCACTAAATTCTGAGGATAGCTGAGAGCCAGTAAAGGGATTAAAAATAGCATGCAGCACATGATCAGCAAATCAACTGGAATAAACTATCAGTTACTGAGTAGCTAACCTTTGCATGGAGATGTAAGAGTGTGAAAGACATATTATTTGCTTTCAAAGAGCTAATGTTCTGAAATTATGTAAGTAAATAATTTTTTTTAATTCCCCAAATAATACAGAAGCTCTGTCTCAGGAGAGATAGAACATGATAGCATGCAAATCCCTGCCACTCAACATGTGATCCATGGACCAGCAGCATTGGTATCAGCTGGGGGCCTGCTACAAATAAATGCTGAAGCTCAGGCCCATTGAATTAGAATCGGAATTTAACAAGATCCCCAGGTGATGAATATCCTAAGTGTTGGCCCAGAAGCCTTGCAGAAATACTAAGTGCAAAGCCTTCAGTGGAGGGCAAGATTTTATGAAGGAAGTGTAATGCTATCATTTTGTTTAGTAGAGAGCAGTTTCACTGTCTGCTATGAGTCTGGTGCTTTAGGAGATCCATAAAGGCACAGAATAGGTTCCTTACAAAAGTGAGGAGCAGACAAAATGTAAAAACTGTCAGATTTTTCAGGTACTCATCCTGTAGAACCTTAGAAACTTAGGAAAAAGGGAGGGAAACCCTGGATTCCCTAAGAAAAGGGGCTTGTATGAAAATTTAGACAGGCCTGTTTCTTGCATACCTGGACTGGAGAAACAGTTCCTACTTGCTGCATTAATTGAACTAGAGTAAGTTTTGGAAAAGGCAGAATGGTAGGAAATGAGGGAGATGGAATCCCTTAGGTATATCTTCGATGTTGCAGACTCTACGTGAGTGATTTTACAAAAATACAAGTTAACTAGAATCTTCTCTAGATTAACAAGATCTAGAATCAACTAAAACCAGTGGTCTACCAAACCATCAAAAAATGTAAACTTCCTAGAAGAGCTCTCCTGGCCTTGTGTGGACTGCCTGCTGCCCATCTTTCTACTCTCCTGTACATTAATCTGGTACCACTGCTCCACCTGTCATGGGCCCCGCCATATTGAAATGCCGGCTATTCCCACCTGCCCCCTTTTCCTTTTGTACCCAGTGACTTTACTCACATTGTTTCCTCTTCTTGTTATAGCCCCTCTCACCTCATTTTGCATATCCTTTGGTAAATTCGTACTTGGACTTTGAACCTTAGCTCCACATTGCTTCCCTTTTACCGCAGAGTTAGGCACAATGCTCCCTGTTGTTCCATGGTGTCATGCATACTGCTCTATCCTCCCCCTTATTGTAATTAATCGTTATTGTGTGTGCTTCATGCTAGACTCCAAGATCCTTGATGCAGTTAGGGTATCTTATTCATGTATTTCTAATCCCTATCATTATACTTTGGACTTAAGGAATACTAATTTAATGAAAAGATAAATGAACATGTGAATGGATGAATACATGTATAATGAATGGATGACATCAGATTATAAAGGGTCTCGAACGCCAGGCTAGGGAAATTGGAATTCATCGTGCAGCTGTTAGAAGAAAAATGCAGTAGTAGGGTGTGGGTAAAATGCACTGATTCAACTCACATGTTAAGAAGTAAAATAAGAAAAAAAACGTGGAAGGAAAAAGCACATGAGCAGAGAGAAAAAGAAACCTCAGTGAGAAAAGCAGCAACAAAAATCTGCAAACTTGTTTTGTCATAAAAATGTTTTATCTTCACATCTGGAGACTTGGGAAATTTTAGGTGACAGAAGTGCTACATGCTTTTGTGCGTGTGTATACCCCTTGGCAGGCTCTCCAATAAGCCCAGTCAATGGCAAAAATCATTCAGTGAGGCTAGGGTGGCCTTACCTTCAAGATTACCTGCTGGAGTGTGTTCTGATGATTTATGGGTGTGATTTCGGATTGCTGCACTTTTCCTCTATCATTTCCAAAACTGTTTTTACTTAGGCTATGGGATACATGGAGCACAGCCAAAGGAGGCGCCATGGTGTGGAATGCTAACAAAGGTGCGCATTGGCTCCTGTGCTGTCAGCTGTTGGCCACTTGCTTACAGGTGGCCTTTTTCTTTTGTGGTTATGTGAACAGAACCTTTGAATTGCTTCTGCTTCTTCGGCTCATTGCTATTTCAGAGATGAGTAAATGCACACATTTAGCAGACTTTAAATTGCCTCAGTTCTACTTTGAGCTGGCCTTCAAAGTATTATTTATTACAATACAATTATTAGAGCAAGGAATAAAGTCAGGGACTTTCATTATCGATTCCAAATTTTAGGAACCATGCTGTGAATTTGGCAAAGGAATTCTGTCTAGGGGAAGCTTGGAGAATTCTCAAGACAGCATTCCTAATATAGGACCTCAGTTCCCACTGCAGCTTTGACTGGATGTGAGATTCTTAATTCAGGTCCCAATTTTTTCAGAATGTTATACTGGGCTGTTGAACAGCTGCTGTGTTTAACTACAGATGTGGGTGCATTTTATGGATGTGATTCCTGTGTGTATGTGTGTGCGCGCCAATAAACAAACATGTATATATTTAAAACCAATATTGACACAGTGTTAAGACTGAAATCTTTGCCGTCAAATCAGGAAATTCCAAAGTTACATTTCCTATAACAGTATCCTCTTAGTCGCTTGCACATCCTGTATATTGCACCACAGCCATTTAACTCCCAAAACACAGGGGGATAGACTACTCCAGGCCTAAGCTGGCCAACATAAAGCCACTATGTCAATTATTTGGTTTTTGAAGTGCTTTAATTTTATGTCTTAACTTCATATTAACAAATTAAACTTTGACTTAGAAAGGCAGAAGAGAAACAAAAGGAATCAAGAAAGGTGTTTTCATTTGTAAGTCAAAAAGAGACACATCTAGTTTTATTCTTCAGTTAACCATCTTTATCCAAATAGAAGCTAAAACAGCAGAGTAAATGTTCCTCATCTTAGGCTCAACACTCATTGTTTAAACCTTCTACACTCAAAAATAAGAAGCCATTTTTCTTCAAAATTGGCTTCCATTCCCTTCCTTAATGAGGACTACAATCTTGCCAAATTTGAAGTTCACAGCTTCAGTCATTTTTGAATTGCAGAAGCACAGATAAAACATTTTGATATTTTTTTATGATAGAAAATATGCAATTTTCCCTATCTAGGTGTATGGTAATATTCACAGATATATCACATCTAAGTTTAGATTTGAATGAGTACTCTGGTGTCTAAGTGCCGGGCAACTAACATAAATGACTTTTGTTGGATTATTGTGTGTTGTCTTCTGGTTACCCTTCCATCTGGTTCCATTTTATGGCCATTATCTACTTGGAGTGGTTTGTCAACAGGTGTGGATTTGCCTGGAGACCACAGTCTGACTATTATCTGACTCTTAACTTGATGCCCCCTATGTTCTTACTTTTTAATCTTAATGCTTATTATGTTTCTGCCTTCTTTTTTTCCTGCTTCCAAAATCTTCTGAGAGTTGCCAGATAATAAGAGACAAATTGTGCAAATTAAATGTCAGGAAGTGGTGCATTAGTAACTGAGCTTTTTGCCATCAATGGTACAGCCGATTCCTCTCTCTCTAAGCCAAATACTTCTCCAAATTGGAGTAGGCTTGATGAATTTCTTTCTTTTTTTTTTTAAGTTAAAGTATGACAGCTGTTTATTTTCATTTTTGTTCATCTGGTGAAACCAGAAGGGGCCCAAAGAAGTCATTAATGTCCACTGTGTGAAGGCTCTAGGAAATGCATTGAGGGTAGAATGCATGAACAGTATTGTTCACCATATGTAGACTAGAAACATCCTTATGTTCAGGGTCCATGGGTAAGAGAGGGAGTGTGTTATAATTAACTGTATAGTACATATGGTGGACTAGAAAGTTTACTCCTTGGAGACTAGTCGAGCTATAAAATCAAACAAACAATGAAAACAGAGTCAATTAACAATGGCTCTATCAAATGTTGTCATATAGCTCCTATGGTTTGGGTGGAAGACTTGGGGTCAGAAAGCACAGGCATGTCCTGACCCTAGGCCCCCACTTTTCTGGACAAGGCAGAACAGACTGTGTCAGATGAAGTTAACAGAGCCAGTTTACAAGAGGATGGCTGAGAGACAGAGAGAGAGAGAGACTGAGAGAAAAAGAGAAAGAGAGAGAAAGAAAGAGAGAGAGAAAGAGAGAGAACCTGCATCTGCCACTAAACCTTTCGCTGTGGATTCACTAAGGACCACTAGAAAGTCCGGAAGTGAGTCCTTCCCTCAGAGCCCATGTTCTGATGGCTGTCTGGGCTCGTCTGTCAACATTGCACTTCATCCAACAATAGGATTACTAAGAATTTCATGATCTGTTTCTGTAGCCCCATTTCCAGCGATCATGCAGCTATGAGTCTTACTGACTGAATGGAAAAATATTGGTCTGACCGGTGGCTTATGTTATGCAGGACAATGAGTATTTTAAACCAGATTAATCTGAACTTCCTCAAAGCTAGACACGCTTCTATGCTTCTAAATTATGTCCCTTGCCAAGAGAGAAGTCAGATGATGACAGAACTCCAAGTCTCTCAACTCTCCAACTGCAGAAGAGTCTGGCTTTTCTTTTGAGGTAGCCTAGCAGGCTCTTTTGCATCTGATGCCTTCCAGATATTCCTTGAGATAATTTTAACAACCTCAAGAGCTCCATATATGTTAACGGGTATAAGTGCAAAATGTAGGCTCTCCTTTTGCACTGATTGTGATGCATTCACAGTCACATCTCATCACATTAATAGCTTGCTTCAAAGTCTTCAATGGCTCCCTGTGGCCCTTAGGATAAAGTCAAAACTTCTAATAGAGGATAGATGACCCCTTTCTCTCTGGCCCTTTTGCTTTTTCACCCTCATATTTCTTCACTCTACCCACTTTGCACTCAAGATGTTAACCTCTACTGAAGCTTTTAGTTCCCAGAGATTCTTGAAAGTCTTCCTCGACCCATCTGTTTATCCTTCCCCACCTTCATTTTTTGAATTTAGAGTTCCCTGCCACATTTTAATACATCTTGAGTAGCTTGTTGCACATCTATTATAAGATTTACCATACTTCTTGTATTTGCTTGGTTGCCTTTCCTGCTAGATAATAATAACCTCTGTGAGATCTGAGACCACTGTGTCTGTCTTGTTTGCCTTGAGAACTTTATACCTAGCACCATGCTTGGCACATGGCAATCAGTGAACATTTGTTAAGTGTTGAACAAGTCATTTTTATTATAGTCATTAAGATGACATTATATCTTTATTATAGATATTAAGATATTAAGATAAAGATGATGCGCATTAACCTAATGTGTCTTCTTTTTCTAAAAGAAATTTAACTGTAAAAATGTATCTAATTTATCTTAACTTTGTTCTGCTTTGAACTTTGTTGCTTTCTTCTAGCAACAAAGTTCTTCTAGAAAGTTCTTCTAGAACTTTCTTCTAGAAGTTTCAGAATGGCCCCTTGGGCCCAAGACATTCAAGCTGCAACCTAAAAATTATGAAAGAAAACGTCACTGGGCGTCCTATAGAACGCTGTTGATGGTACCCAAGCCCTGGGGTTGTTTTTCAGGTAATACAAAACCTTTTAACAAAACCTTTAGAGCACTTGAATCTTTTAAGCTGGTACTAAGATGTGTTTGCTTCAAGTAAAATTCTGTGGTATAATGAACGTCTACATGGTTAAGTTCTGGTGCACAAAGATTTGTGCCTCTAACTGAGAGACTGGCAGCTAGAAGCACACACATGAGACTTGCGTATCTCACTCAACATATGATGAAGTGGAGAAATTTAACAAGAAGAGCATAGAACCTCAAGGCTCATCCAAACTTAGCCCTTCAAGAAGGAGCAGACAGCTACTCTGCCCTCAAAGATTCTGCTCTCTGGCAATTATGATACTTAAAATGCCCACTGCTAGATACCCTTAGAATTCTATTACTAATTATTTCATTATTGAAAAAA
This sequence comes from Colobus angolensis palliatus, assembly GCF_000951035.1. NCBI lineage: Eukaryota > Metazoa > Chordata > Mammalia > Primates > Cercopithecidae > Colobus > Colobus angolensis. The sequence goes on along the minus strand of NW_012111808.1, from coordinate 3,634,737 downwards.
GCCTTTATAGAGGAGAAACATATTAACCCACTAAACTCATTTTTATGGATTAATTTCAGTCCAGATCAACTAGACTAACTCTTAGAAGGGAGAGAACAGGACACTGAGGAAGTGAAATTCCGACAATAAATAGCCACTGTCAAGAAGGAGAGAGGGCAGGATTCAAAAGAAATGTTAAGCTTGTATGGGTATTGTTTGGCCACAGACCTGCAACTAGAAAGTGGAGTGGCAAAAGGAACAGGATACTCTCTCTCTCTTTCTGTCTCTCTCTCTCTCTCTCTCTGTGTGTGTGTGTGTGTGTGTGTGTGTGTGGTGTGTGTAAGATCTGGAGTCCCAGAGCTGATGAGAATGGTGCCACTAGCAAGCTTCACCTCTTAGATTTTGTCCAGGTCCATCAGTGGTCAGCCTCATGGTTCTCCCAGTCAGGAGGTGAAAAGGGCACGATATTTAATGGTGCCTCAATTTCTTTAGCTGCCCAGCTTGCTTTTGAGCAAAGACCAGAGACCAGACTGATATAAATTCTCAGGCTAGATTATGAGTACCAACAGGTTAATGTCACATTCTTTGATCTCTTTGCCAAAAGATTCACACAAATATCAGCTATCTCTCTGTATTTGTGGAGCACATGTTTACTCAGGTACCACCAAGTCAGGACTAGCAATATTCTCCTGATCTGTTCGCTTGCTTTTAAAGCAGATAAAGTGTGCATTTCTGAGCCACATTTGTCCATTTCCTCCTTCCTCCCTTCCTCATCCCAGTTGGTGCAGAATTTTTCCTCCTCTGATGGATGTATCAAGTATGAAGGTGAAGAAAATCCAGGGGACTAAATGGATGAAAGACTGGCTAATGACCAGTGGATTTAACCCATATTTAAAGTCTCACTTTCAGTAACTGGCGAGGGTGATACTTCTGGAGTGTATGAACCAGCTGGTATTAGCAAACGTGTGAAGATCTGCTGATGGAGGAGGGGGCAGAGAAGGTTTGTGGGTGTGTTTCAAAGTCTGTTGGATGCAACTGGTTTAATTTCCTTTGTTCATCTGCTTCATGGTTTGCAGTGATTTGAGAGGGTCGTTTTCTCCCCACTCTGACACATTCAGTAAAGTCTGCGGATACTGTGTGACTCATTAGGCTGTCAGCAGCATTAAATGTTGCAGATTCCATTTACATCAGGAAAACTTCTCTTGGAGGACAATGTGGGATACAGACTCTGCTTACATCAGAGACAAAGAGAGTTAGAGAGATGAGAAAAAAAGAAACACATGGGAAAAGAGGTAGATAGAGAGACACAAGAAAGAGTCAGGAGAACCAGAGAAAAAGAGGGACAAGAATCAAATAGACAGAGATACCTAAGAAGAGGAAAGACATGCCAAAGACAGAGATAGAGAGCCAGACCTAGAGAAATGAGAGAGACGGGGAACTGGGGTCATAATCCCGAAAGACACAGTCCTGAAGACTAGAATTCCTCATGTTGAAATCCAGAAACAACAAAATCCCAAAAATGTAACTCTGGAAAAAAGATAATACATTATTTAAAAGACATATAGTTACATTCTTTAAAGGGGATTTATTTGAGATGGATAAAAACATGACAGAACACCGTATAGGTGACTTCGCACGATAAAGTAGGCAATGATATACATATTGTTGCAAACATCAACATTCAGATATACTTACACTAACGACAGTCACACCAGTATAACAGTTATGAGCAGACAAACCATATTCAGAAAGAAATATGTCAAAAAGTGAAATGTATAAATGCATATCACTATGGTTGGTAATTGTGTGCACCCAGCTTTATAATTGCCGTCATCTGAAATATCATGATGGACAACCTAAGTCTTTTGACAAGATTGATCAAACACTGTGATGGGCCATCATTGCATATGCAGTGGTCCAAAGAGCCAAGATCTTGAGACATTTTATCTTTTATAAATGCAGATGTACAAAAAGAGTATCTCCTCATTCATTGAAAAAGTTTCAATGTTTTTACAAACAGACACAATACTTACACACAAAATCAACATTGTGATAATGCATTTTCATGGAGTCAAATTTGCAAAAAAGAATGTGTACAATGAATTAGAACCCTCTAAAAGTATTAACACAATTTATGCTCCCAGAGCTAAATGATATGAAGATGAAATAAATGTCATAGTGAATTGGTGCAATGTGTGAAGGGGCAGAAGTTCTACATGATTGAGTAATTTGGCAGGAAAGAGTTCTTGCATTTGTTGCCTGTGTTTTCACTTCTGTGATCTCCGAAACACTCACTGCACTTGTATTTGGAGAATGGTTGTGGTCTACAAATGTTGTAAGTATATGCTGTCCAGTTGAAAGTCTGGTTGTTGCTCAGACATTGCAATTAAGTGATGTTCTGCTTTCACAGCACCAATAATAAATAGTTAGCTTTTAAGCTTTTATCTTTCATCATTAGGTAACCTTGTATACTAAACTTAAACAGCATTTTTGCAAGGGAACAATTTCACAGATCTCTTCCATGATGTGGCAAGGAATACAGTAAGAAGGAATGCTATCTGGCTTCCCCGGTAATGAATCTGTATTGGTCAGGGTTGTCCAGAGAGACAGAACCAATAGGATGTGTATATAGATACACAGGAGGGGATTTATTAGGGGGATTGACTCATGACGTTACGGTGGCTAAAGAGTTCTACGACCGGCCATCTGCAAGCTGGAGACCGTGGGATGCAGATAGCATGTCTTGGTCCAAGTCCACAGACCCCAGAACCAGGGTAGCCAATGGCATAACTTTCAGTCCAAGGATGAAAGCCTCAGGACCCGGGGGCTGGGGGACTGTGTGTAAGTCATAGGGTCTAAAGACCTGTGAGTCTGGAGTTCTGATGTCCAAGGCAGCCAATTAAAAGTCTGTCCCAGCTCTCAGAAAGACCAGTTCACCTCTGTATTTGTTCTCTCTGGGGCCCCTGGTCAATTGGATGGTGTCTGCCTCTTCCCTTCCTAGTCCACTAAGATCCACAAGCTAGTCTCCTCTGAAGCACCCTCACAGACACACACAAAATAATGCCTTACTAGATGCCTAGGCATTCCTGAATTCAATCAAGTTGATATCTAAAATTAAGTCTACTTGTCCACCTCTTTTCAAATTGGCACTCATACACATCTCCTTAAGCCACACTTAATTTCCAAATAAAGACAATAACAAGGTGATAATTCCACCTAACATGATGCAAGTGATGTAATGCAACTATCCAGCATGCAACCAAAAACATGCTAATCCCTTCCCCAGGATTTGGCTTTTGGGATTTTAACATTTGGATTGTGTCCTTTCGGATTATGATCAGCACTGGAGAGGGACTGAGAGACAATCTGAGCAACTTGCACAGAGAATTGGAGAGAATGAAAACATGAAGAAAAGAGAAGAAGGGAAAAAAGGAGAGAGAAAGAAAGAAAGAAAGGAAGAGGGAAGGGGGAACCAGAGGGGAGAAGGGAAAGAGAAGGTGGGAAAGGAAGGAGAAAGAAAATATTCTATGAAGATCCAATCTTATGTATTCAAATGCTTCATGATATTTTGATATTAGGGATGACTTATATGTGCATAAGATTTTATTAGCAAGCCAAACCCAGGCACTGACTCATCATCCTTTAGAGCAATTATATGCATTTAAGCAAGTAGGCAAGTGAAAAAAAAGTCATAAAAAATCCCACAAAGCTCTGAAAAAATTCATATAAAAATCTATCTCTTCGCAACAATTTCTCTTCTGAAAGCTATTTGTAGGGTCAGTTTCATGTATTAAATTCAGATTTCCCAAAGGGATCTCAATGGCAACAATTCCCTCTGGAAGAATAACAAGTTGTCTCTTTCAGAACTTGTCTGTGTTGCATCAGGCTCATCTAGGCATTACATGGACATTGTGAGATGCCAGATTTGTGGGTGTGTCCTAGTCAAGGTGGTCTTAGGCCCAGGGGAGAGAAATCCACTAAAGATAAAAGGGAGCCAACTAATGATGTTACTGCTGCTAATCGTGGTAGTAATCATAGGCACAGCTACAATTTGTTGAGCTCTTGCTATGGGCCAGAAATCACACTAAGCCCTTTAAATGCATTATTTCATTGGATCCTCACAGTAGCCTTACCAAGTAAATATATTGGGGATGAGGCACAGAAAAGTAAAGCGATTCACCCAAGATTCCCTAGGATTTGAACCCAGGCAAGGTTGTATTCATAATAACAGCTGACCACTTAAATATTCTCTCGGAGAACAAACTGATTATTTTCTCTTTAAGGCAGTGAGAGTTCTAAAGAATTGATCAACTATGTGTTACATTCTCCTTATTGTTCCCAGGGATTTAAATAGCGTTTTAGTTGTTAAAAAGGTATACATCCACCCTGGCATCATGCAGAAAACCTCAAATATTTTGGAAGACTGCTCAGTCTATCTGTTTCATCCAAACTGGCTTGAAGTGATGAGTTACTTCCTATCTAAATTGGCCAGTGGGGTTGAAAGTGGAAAACCCCTGGGCTAAATGGAGGAAGGCATTGGATTCTAGAGCTAGTAGCTGGAACTTGATTTCCAAGACAGCATTTCCCAAAGTGCATTCATTGAGCGTTCGTTTTATAAGATGTTACATGAAGAAAAGTTTCCAGGATCAGAAATGTTTGGGAAATACCAGATTAATCATATTTTAGTAGATTTCTCTATTTCAGAATTTCTCAGAGACAGTACGTATCTCTGCATCCAACAGAATTGTCCTTCCTCTTCCATCTCATCCACTCAAATTTATGCATTTCCCATTTTTGCTTGGCTAGCTCATTTTGTACTCATTATGTACTTCCTGCTTTTATTATTTAATGTTCAGTGAACCCATGTTTTAATTGCCCATGTGAGTTCCTTGCAATTGAGGACCTAAACTTTATTATAGTTTAAGTCTAGTACTGTGTTATTTAGATAATAGATACTCAATAAATATTTGTTCATCGACACATCAGTATATTAAAAAGTGATGTGTCTTATTCTTGTCTTCTGCCCACATTCTCCCAAACAAGCAGTTCCTGAGACAACCATTTGGGTACAAGTAGTTTATTTTGGAGGTGATACCAGGGACCCCAGAGAGGGAGTGCAACATTGAGACAGAGAGTCAGGAAAGCCAACAAAAGTCATACTAATGAATGAGCTATGGCTGTGGCAAACTAAAACTCAGTCCTGCTGGGGACTGTCTGACAGATGCAGAATTCATGCCAGGGTTGTACCACTGAGAGGAGATGAATATGGGTTATTTTCTACCAACTCAGGTCCCTGATTGGTTGAGGCTTGGTCCTGGGGTGTTAGTGATTCGTACTTCCAGCCTACGGAACAGTATGACTAGAGAACCCCTCAGGCAGGGAGACACCAGACGCCATCAGCATGCCTCAGAAACCTTATCTGACCCCTAGGAATATGGGCAGGGCACTAGCAATGACCTCACACCTTGTCCAAGAACAGCAGTATTGAACCAGCTCTGCCTATTCCCAGCAGTTAAAAATGTGTACTCATTCAACCTTGTAACAACAAATGAGCAGAGTTTTCTTGCCTGGGCTAACACATTAACTCAGGTTTTCCCTGCTTTCAGAACCAGCTGTTACATTTCTCCCCATTTCCTTCGTAGAAAGTTGTCCTGTCAGCAATGTCACAATGTGATTTCTTTATCAAAGGTCATTACCGATTATTTTATAAATAACCAATGCTTCAGCAATTATCTGATTTTTACCTTTTTAATATGAGTCTTTCATATTTTATTATTGTCATATGGTGGCCTATTTGTCTACAAAGAGGCGTATACTAAAGCCAGAAACTTTGCCTTCACCTCCCATTATTGTCTTATATTTCATTTGGCATTTTAACTATGTTCTGGAGAAGGTCATAGCTGGTTAAAGTGCTCTATCAATGGACATGTGGAGATACGAATATATGCACAGCATCCTCCCCAGCTCTTCTGCTGGCCTGCATTCCTCATTCAAACAGCAGGACATGATGGCCTCCACCAGGGATGTCCTGTCCACTTTCATAACCAGCTCCTAGAAAGAAACCTACTTGATTGTTAATACTGATTGTGCTTCTTGCTGGTAGCCCCAAAGTTCCACCTGTTGACACCTTCCACAATGGCCCAGGAGGGTGCTCCTGTTGCTATTACCTTGACTGATATTCTGAGTAGGAATTTACCTTTTCAATCCTGGCTCTGGAAACATTTTACAGTGGCAAGATTTACCACTTGGCACACTCTGTTTAGGAATGTGTTCTCCCTACCCAGATTAGCAGTTTCTGGATGCCCCAAACTGTGTCTTAGTCTTTCTTCATCTTTCCTTTGTTCATCATACTCAGTGCCATGCCTGCCATATATAGATGCTCAGTGAAAATGGATAAAAGCGCTGAACTGAAAGATGGAAGGAAGAAGGGAGTCCTTCCTGTACCTTCCCTTTATTGGATGCAGAATTAAGGCGTGTATGTTTGGTGGAATGTCTGAGAGTGTCACAGTCCCCTTAGATGCATGTCAGCTGGACCTGAAATTCCCACTATTACCAAATAACACATGTTCTCACTAATAAATGGGAGCTAAACATTTGGTACACATGGAAATAAAGATGGGAACAGTAGACACGAGGGACTACTGTGGGAGCAGGGCAGGTCAAGAGTAAGGGCTGAAAGACTACCTATTGAGCACTATGCTCACTACTTGGGTGATAGGTTCAATCACATCCCACACCTTAGCATCATGCAACATATCTTTGTAACAAAACTGCACATGTATCCCCGATTCTAATATAAAAGTTGTAAAACAAAAAAAAGTAAATGAATAAATTATATAAGAAAAAAGACATTTATGTCTAAAGAAGCTTTTTGTGAAAAGAAGTTTGTTTAAAAAGTAAAGAAACCAGAGAGAAATGGTGTCTTAATTGCTATCCATTAGTATTAGGTTGAACTTTAGGAAATTGTCATTTTAAAAGATAAAAAAATGGTGGCTTCTACCTAATAGCTAAGAATGAATTAATACATTTATGGGCAGAGGAAGAAATAGGAAATTGAAGTTGTGATGTGGAAAGAGGAAAGCCAAGAACACTGTTTAAAGGAGACAGGCTTCAGTGTGGTTTGTAGGAAGGGGCATCATAAAATTGAGTTAAATGGAGGAAGGAGATTATCAAAGACTTCATGCATAGACTGCAAAAATTATCTCCTTGAGCTCCAAACAGTTGCCTCAGGCCACCCTTGTCACAGCAGGTGAAGGCTTCCAGCAGGTTACTACACTAAATTATGTCAGGTATGTCCTCCTTTCTTTTCTGTTTTTGTATGAGCAGCTCAAGGGTGTGGAGCCATTAGGGAGAGTTGCTCTTCTCAAATAGAGGCTGTCTCTACAGGTATGTATTCCATCCAGATAATTCTTTGTCCCAACTAAATGCTTTCCACCCATGAATATTTGCCAGTTGGCGTCATAATCCAAACCAAAAACAAATGAATAAAAGCTATGTCTATACTCGCTTTCACACTTGGAAGTACCGTAAGCCATCCTGAGGAGAAAAGATCCCCACCTCTGCAGTACATTTTTAAGAATGCAAAGTCTAATCAGAGCAACACATTCAAGTGCCTCAAAGGCCACACCCAACTAATTGAGGTTTTAACTTTCTAAAACTAATGGGCAATAATGTTTGGGGACCTTGATGTAACCCTTGGTTCATGTGACTCTTGCATTTTAAGAGAATTTTATAAAAAGATCCTGCCTAGCAAGAGAAAGAGTTAGCATGTATCTTAGGTATCAACAAAGAGTACCTCCATTTAATGAGGTGGGTGTGAAAAGGGAGATGTGGGAGTTATACATTTAAATAGGGTAGGAAAGAAATAGCACTTTTTAGTACAGTAGGAAGCTGCAACACCCCAAGATGAAATCTATATTAGTCCATTCCCATGCTGCTAATGAAGACATACTGGGTAATTTATAAAGGAAAGAGCTTTAATTGATTCACAGTTCCACATGACTGGAGAGGCCTCAGGAAACTTGCAATCATGATGGAAGGGGAAGTAAACAGATCTTTCTTCACATGGTGGCAGGAGGGAGAATTGCCAAGCAAATGAGGAAAAACCCCTTATAAAACTATCAGATCTCATGAGAACTCACTCACTATCATGAGAACAGCAGTATGGGGTAACGCCCCCATAATTCAATTACCTCCTACCGGGTCCCTCCCATGACACATGGGGATTATGGGAACTACAATTTAAGATGAGATTTGGTTGGGGACAGAGCCGAATCATATCAGTATCTATATACTAGGATATTTTAATGTTTCCTGTGGTCACTTGCTCTTTCAAAAGACGATGAAACAATTTGTGTGAATTTCTCTATTCTCTCTTGCAACTATTATTGGCAAGTGGATCTCTTCCATTCTATCAAAACAAAAAAACAGAAAGATGAGGCATATGCATATCAATATGTGTGTTACTAAATATCGCATACACATATCAATATGTGTTTTCTATATTACTAAATGGCCCTAATGCCTCACGTATCATGGTATAGCAACAAACACTGGCTTCAAGATTCAGCTCCAACACTAATGAGTCGTGAGAAATCAGATAAATTTTGTAACTCTTGGGACCTGGATTTTCTCATGTATAAAATGACTACATTGGACTCAATAATCTCTATATCCTATCCAATTGTGCTATGCTATATTCTAGATTAGATTGCTGGTGCTGGCCATAGAATTATTTTCATTTCCAGAAAGACATCGTTGTTTAGCATATTTATTGTCATCCCATGAAAGGAGGTAAACATTTCTAAGGAAAATACTGACAAAGCAACAACCAAATAATTATCCTTCTGGCTTCCTATATTACTTATTTCTTCCCTCTATTGCACTTCAAAATGCAGGAAACAGAATCAGCAGGAACCTAGGTGCCCCAGTACTTTAAATCCATCCTGGTTTTTATTTATGAAAAGAAAGGAGGGGAAGAGAAGAGGTAAATAAACAGTCATGGAATAACTGAACAAAAAGACCAGATCTTTCTGCTGGGGGAAGGGAGCTCTGGTTCCTTAAAGCTTTAATAAACATTTTGGGAAGGAAATGTCCCTAAAGGAAGTTCTCTTTCCCCCTTAGAATATCTGGAATAATGTTAACTTTTCTTGTCTTCATATTCCTTCCTTTACATTACATCAGAATTGATTCAGAGAAAGGACTGCACTCAGTGTATGTAATAAACATTTCCAGGAGAGGTAGGGAGGATGGGCAAAAGCAGGAAGGAGATGAAGGAAAATCAATTGCTCGGTGCTGACAACTTCTTCTTGTAATAACAGTATTCTGTCACATTGCATTAGCAGCACTTTGCAATTGTATGTGTTTTTGCTAACAGGCTGTAAAAGTGTAATCATATGAGCACTGAATACATTGTATTAGTGGGAATGATTCAGGGGGATGTGTGCTTTATTATACCAGCATGGTGCATAATGTGTTGCTTACTGAAGTGAGACTTACCGTTTTAGTGAAAGAATATTTATTATTTATTTGTTTGTTTGTTTTTTGTGGCGTTGGTGCCTTCCAGGGAAAGCTGCATGTTTCTGTTCGGTTGGGGGAGGATTTTTCTCCCAATCATCTTTCTCTTTCCACTCTTTATGTCTAAGCAACATGACCCTGAAATTGGGATTAAAAAAATCACTTGGAGTACCAAGTGCCCAACCCTCTGAGAAAGCAATGGCTCTGCTTGGGTTTCCAAACAGCATTTGTAAGGCTTATGTGATTGTTGCTGCAAAGCATCTTCTGCAAGGAAAGTTGAAGGAACAAAAGGGGAGGAATTTCACACGTGTGTGGGAATGACTATGGATTGAAAAGATACACCCTAAAGGATGAGCTGAGAAAAAGGCAGTTAGAATTAGAGACAGCATGAAAGGAGCATGTGGGATCCTTGAAAATGGATTTTTTGGTTTTAAAAAATTTTGCTAGAATTTAACTATTTCCACCCATTGTTGGAATGCATTTTTGGCATTTCTAGATGGAGACTTTCCTGGCTACCTAGCTCTGAATTTGTGTAACGTGAATTGTCCTGTCACTTATTGGACGCTGATAGCACACTGAATTGTCTTGTCTGTGTGTGTGTGTGTGTGTGTGTGTGTTTGCCTCCTCCACTAAACAGCCAGGCCTCAAATCCAGGAACTGTGCCTTAGAGAACTTTTCTCCCTCTCAGGACCTGCCACAATTTTCCTGAGGTGTTCAGCAAGCAGTTCTTGCTTTACTGAGCTCAACTAAAATTGACATTTGAATCTGCACTTGCATTTGATTGCTAAGGCTGCTGTTACACAGTACCACAAACTGGGGGGCCTAAACAACAGAAATGGGTTGTCCCATGTCTGGAGGCCAGACTCTCAGATCAAGAACCAACCTAGTTGGTTCTTTCTCAGCTGTTCCACGTTGTTCCCTAGCTTCTGGTGGTTTGCGGGGCGATCTTTGGTGTTCCTAGGTTTGCAGGCACATCATTCCGATCTCCGTCTCCACAGGGTATCTCTCCATGTGTGTGTCTGTCTCCAAATATCCTCTTTTTCTAAGGACACCGGTCATATTAGATTACCCACCCTACTCCAGTATGACCTCATCTTAGCTAATTATATCGGCAATGAACCTGTTCTCAAATAAGGTCACATTCTGAGATTCTAGAGGCTAGGGCTTCCACACAGAAAGTTCAGTTCGTAACGTATTCCACCTATGACAATTGCTTACAGTGCATATTTTGAGATCAGTAAGAGTTTTCTATACAAATCAGGTGATATCCATTAACTGACAGTACCTTCCAGCACTCAGGAATATTTTTAACAGTGCCACTCACCACAAGGCAAGCACTGTTCCAAATGCTTTCAATGTATTACTTTCTATAATCCTCCCAATATCATTATGGGGTAGTTGCTTCTGTTACCCTCGTTTTACAGATGAGAAAAGTGAGGCACAATGGAAATAAATAAATTGTTCCAAATGACATGAGAGATTCAGATTTCAAATGTGCGCAATTGGGCTTATAAGTTTCTGGATACTGCCTTCCAGTTAAATGTGGCATATTCCTTCCTAATTATAATTTGAATGGTTCCTTACATAGATACTTCTTCTCTTTATATAGTATTTATATTTATCTTTTATCTTTTCTGACTAGGGCTTTACAACAAAAGAATGTTACAAAGCCCTTTAAAAAGACTTTAGACCAAACAATGCAAAGGAGGCATGACTTTCTTTTGCTAGCTTCAGCATGCGCAGTAGGCCAGCAGAGCCCAGCTGAGACAGTACCATCCTTTGAAATGGAAATCTCACTGAAGACTCAATAGGGAGCTATTCTGGGACTTCAGCACAGGCTGATGGCAGAGTAAGTGAAGCCAGGCATGGGTGGAAATAGGGTGGTGTTGGCTAGAACTTCAAGTTGCAGTTCTTTAAAGTGATGTGGTGACTTTGACCTGTATCACACTCACCTCCAACAGTGAAGTTCACATCTGTGTACAGTCACTGATACAAAGGTGACTCCTGTGTGTTGACCAGATAACTGAAGTGATGGATGGGAGTGAGGACCAAACCAGTATTGTACAAAAAAGTATTTCTTCCTGAACTTGAAGGTTATTTAAAGCCATATTACGCTCTATTATTTTTCTTTAATATTTTCTTTTCTGGTTAATACTAATAAGCCTATCCTGGAAGTACCAGATAGATTCCACAAAAAATCACCCTGGTTTTCTGTGTGTTTGTAGCCCTTGCATTTCCACTTGAGTCCAGATGTGGAGCTCTTAGGGTCCGAGAGCTGAGAAAGGGAACCAAGAGCATGGATCACATGCCCTTCAGAAAGTCAGGGACCACAGCTACTGGCTGCACACCAAAAATACCCACCAAGGAAACATTCTTGATAGTTAATGCCAGTCACTAGCTCTTCACTGGGCTTCTCCGCTGACTTTTCAGTACATTAATCTTGAATTCTTCAGGTTCTGAGGACATTAGAATTTACTATAAGGAAGTTAAGAGTGAGATATATATGCTTTAATTTATACTTTTAGAATTGCTTCATATTCAATTATATGAACTCCATTTGCCTGGCAACAATTTATGCCACACAGAATTTCTTTTGAGATTTTCCAACACCATTCTTTTCTTTTCTTTCTTTCTTTTTTCTTTTTCTTTTCTTCTTTTCTTTTTTTTTTCTTTGTTGACAGAATCTCCTTCTATCACCCACTCTGGAGTATAGTAGCATGATCTTGGCTCACTGCAACCTCTGCCTCCTGGGTTCAAGCAATCCTTGTGCCTCAGCCTCCTGAGTAGCTGGGACTACAGGCATGTGCCACCATGCCGGACTGATTTTCATGTTTTTAGTAAAGACAGGGTTTTGCCATGTTGCCCAGGCTGGTCTCGAACTCCTGGCTTCAAGTGATTCTCCCACCTCAGCCTCCTAAGGTGCTGGGATTACAGGCATGAGCCACCATGTCTCGCCTTCAACACAATTCTTTTCTAATGAAGCAACAGGTATTTATTGTACACCTATGTACTACATGATAGGCTCTGTGGGTGAATCAAAAGCACAAAATCAGGATCCTAACCTCACAAATCATACATTCTTACTAAAAATAAAAGTCAATAATATATTAAAGTTAAATCTTGTCAGAAGAGATAAACAATACTTCCACATAGAGGTTCTAGAGAAGTTCACCAAGTAATAATGAACAATACACACAACATATGCTCCAGAAATTCAGAGGAGGGAGTGCAGTTGTAAGCCGGACTTTTCTGGGAAGACGTCGGCAAATATTTGATTTCTCACTTTGTAGTTTTCCCCAGAGGATTTTGAACTGAGGGATTTTGAACAGAGGTTAATATGGACAGAAACCTTAGGACAATTATTTTTACAGTCCTTTCAGCTTTTTGTCATTTTTTTTCTACTTTAGATTTCACGAGTGATTAGTCTGTCTTTTCACATGGGTTTTCTTTGGGTCAGAGCCTGCCGTAGCTATTAGACCTCTTCTCCAAGTTCCCCACTCCAAAAGAGAGTTGTAAGCATGGGACCACTCTTTCCATTCACTGGGAGTGGGGCTCTCAGCAGAGCGGAGGGCTGGATGCAGTGGTTCATGCCTGTAAGACTTTACCAGTAGGTCTGACAAAGTCTCCACTTAATGACATACTGACATGGTGTGCTGGAAATAAGTGAATTCTGTCATGAACCTATCTCGTTGCCATTATTTTTGCCCGATAACAGTGACAACGGTATTTTAATAATCTACATAAAATTTAATTATAAGTCAGTTATCTGATGTCAATAATTTTAGTGCCCTTTAATATAACAAATCTCCAGTGTGAAATATCTAACTAATAAGAAATGACAGGTGGTTATTACGTTGTGAGCCTCACCATCTTTCAGAAACACTAGCTGTGATAAGTTAAATAAACCATCCTTCAACATGAGAAACTCCCTAGGTGGCCCTCAAGGGAAATGCAGACATTGAGTTTCCTAGAACCAGGCAAATGGTGATATCTTTGGTATGAAGAGGGAGGCTGCCAGGAATAACTGATTGCTCTGTATAATTTGAAGCTCTTAACTGTCACTACCTAATTATAGAGGCTGGGAAGCTCAGGTTAGTAGAACAATAGTAAGGTTAAAGTGGAGTCTATACTGTGTAAGATTAGTCGTACTTTGTTCTTGACCCTGACCAGTCATTTTTTTTTTTTGAATTGGTAGGATTAGTCAAAAAGGTGAATGAGAATAGATAGATAATTTTGGCTTGACTACTATTGGAAGAAATAGATAAAAATAAATAGCCACTAGCAGTTGACTAATAAAAGGCATGGACATTTGTAAAGAAAAGATGTCATATTATAGAAGAATGTCTATTTAAAAATTTGCGATATTTCTCAGCCAAAATAAAAATGTAGATCAGCTCGTTTGGCAGGAAGATTTACATCTGCTGCTAATTTTTTGGGTGAGTAGCCATCAATCTCATGTTTCCTTGACTCCATTTAGGCATATAGTCTTCAGAGCTGGCTCCACACACTTCTTTCTTGGAAGTGTGCAGCCTTGTATGGGGCTTATAAGAGAAAAACAGACACAAGGTACCTTAGGAGGACCTCAAACATTTGTGCCCCAAATAAGGACTTGCAGGCTTACTTGGTATCTTGGAGCCCCATAAATGGAAGTCAGACTTGGTGGGTGTATTAGTCTGTTCTCACACTGCTAATAAATACATACCTGAGATTAGGGAATTTATAAAGGTAAGAGGTTTAGTTGACTCACAGTTCCATATGGCTGGGGAGGCCTCACAATCGTGGGTGGAAGATGAAGGAAGAACAAAAGGACATCTTACATGGCTGCAGGCAAGAGAGAGCATGTACAAGGGAACTCCCCTTTATAAAACCATCAGATCTCATGAGACGCATTCACTATTGCGAGAACAGCACAGGAAACACCCTCCCCCATGATTCAATTACCTCCCACTGAGTACCTTTCATGACACACAGGAATTATGGGAGCTACGATTCAAGACGAGATTTGGGTGGAGCCACAACCAAACCATATCAGTGGGGCATGTGGATGACCTAGAAGCTTAAGTATAAAACAACAACACCACTCAGAATTTAGGAGAATATTGGAGAGAAAACAGGATCTAATCATCAGAAACCCAGAAGTTAGAGCAATATTTATTGTTTCTTTGCTATGGGAGAAAGACCACTTGTGTCCTAGGTCCTGGCTCAGACAGTCAAGCCTTAGCAACACAATGATGAAAGCCAAAGGGATTGAAGAATTTGCTCTCTAAATTTCCATTTCACCTATAAGTTCAGATGAATCTGTGATGCATAAAGTACATTAGGGAGGAATATTTTCATTTTTCATTAATTAAATGTTTTACTAACACTTTCCAGTCGTCACCCCAGACTATTTTAATACTTTTACTGTTCCAGCCCATGTTCCCAACCCCCTTGGTGCCATGGCATGCTGATTCCTCTTAGAATGCCTGCCTATCTGTGCTGAATGCCCCACCTTCCAAGGCACAGCACAAATGAAACCTTCACTGTTTCTCTAGATCGTTTGCTTTGCAAACGTCTCAGGAGCCCTAAGGTAGGACACAGTCTGTGTTCCTCTTACTTTTGTACAAGTCCTTTCCTGATTCATCTTTGCAACTCAAACAGCTGCTCGCATATTTTAAATGTTAAATAAAAATTTTTGAATGGATAAGTGATTGAAGGATAAAGACTGATTTGGATCTGTGAGCAACCTGAACTTTGGAAATTTATTTCAAATTATAGAGACAATGTGAGGTTACTTTAACAGGGCATTTACCTAAGCCCTTAAAATATTTACATATTTATTCTCTGAAGCTGGTTAAACATACCCTTGCAAGTCCCTTCCCTCCAAATTTGTTTCATTGACTCAATAAACACTTTATGAAGAGTATAAAATATTTTAGGTCAGTTTTCACCCAGATAATAACAAATATCAAGTTGAATTAATGAATGTCTTACTTACCTCTGCCCAATATATCCTGAAGTCATTTAGGTTTTACCTCCAAAATGAACCTTAAATGCAACAATTTCTCTCTACTTGCATTGCCACCACCCTAGTTTACTTTATGACTTAATATCTCTTCTCTGGTCTTTTGCTCTAACATTTTAATTCTCTCTCCCATAGTTTATGCCATTCTCCCATTTGTTCAGTAGGCTTCGGCAATATTGCTTTTCAGTTTCTTGAACTCTTAAATAAAACAAAACAATACAAAGCAAAAATTAAATCAAAACAAATCCATTCCTCTAGCTTCAGGAAACTTTGATAGCACTTTCTACTCATCCTCATAGCCCTTCTTATGCATTTATGCCATGATATTTTGATGAACGTGAGTATCCCTGCTAGACCATCAGTTTCATGAAGGCAGGCTGTCTGCTTTGTTCGGCAGAGTGTAGCCTGTACCAAGACAATGATTGGTTGAAGTTAAGTTGCTCAATGGATTTTTCACTGATAGAAAGAATATAGATTCCACCCATGGGTCTTAGTTTTTTCTCTCTTGGAAGAGAGAGACTTAATGAGTCAATTCTTCATCTTCATGACAACTGTTTAGAGGCTTGAAGGCTGCCTTCATTCACCACACTGTCTGCTGTAAGTTTATAGTTCTGTGGGTTATTCATCCCTGGGCCTTTCTGAAATGCTTTTGAGTCACTTTGCCCTTCTGATCCTCATCCTCTAACTATACTCTTGTTTAGGTTTTGTTATCTGAAGGTGGTGCCCAGGACCAAACAAGATATTCTGCATGTGGCGCCTAAGATACACTTTTTGTCTTTTGGACCCATTTCCAGAACTTTGCAGTTATTCTTATGAAATATAATTATTTTCCTATGCTGATTTTTAATTCTCTCATCCATCAAAATTACTATCTTTCTTTGATTCATGTTATCTGCAAAATCTGTATTTTTATAAACTTAGCTTTTCTACTGAACACCTACTGTGTGTCAACACTGTGCTCTGTCCTAAACATGGGTACTTTGTGAGGTATTCATAATACCTACTTTCAGGCAGCATACATTCTAATCACAGAGAAAACTTTCGAATGCCTCAGCAATGAGGATACAGCACTATAGAAGCCATTTGGAACCCCTTCTATGTATCTATCAACTAATTAAGCAGTTGTTTTCTGGATTTTTTTCTAACCAATTAATAACCCATTTAATATATTGCCATCTGGTTCATTAACCAGTATATTATACAATTTATAAGAATATGATTAGAGAGTCATTTTAGGCATTATCGGGTTGCAAGTAATACAAACATATTTAAAGTGGCTTAAGTAAAAATAGGCTTCTAAGGACACAAGGAATTCTGATATAATTCACTTGTAGGAAATAATGCTGGACCCCATGGAATTGGAAAACCATCAGTCAGCTGATTTCTCCGTTTCTCCTATTTGGGTCTACACGTACTCTCCAGATCTTCTTAATTTTTCTTACTTCTTGACTGGTTCAGTGAGACTCGTGGCTTCACTTCCCTTTAGTTTTGACTTTCCATGGCACCCTGGCACCATTTCACATGAACATACTGTTCTGGAAACCAATGCCATCTGCCTGCTCTTTCTTCCCTCCCGTGGCCTTCCCTTCCCTTGCCTTCCCTTCCCTTCCCTTCCTTTTCCTTCCCTTCCCTTCCTTT
>NW_012111808.1:3610406-3617383 GCF_000951035.1 Colobus angolensis palliatus | reverse complement strand
CTTTCTTGTCTTTCCTTTTTTCCTGTTTGAATTCTGGAAGGAGAGAATCTGGTCATTGACCTGGTGACATATTGGCTTCCTTGGTCAAGCCTGTCCTGTTGACTGAGGATAAGAAGCAGGGAGAGTGGAATCATTGAGTAAGAAGATCTGCATCTTACAGAGATGATTAAGCTGATGAAACTGGAAGTCGAGATTGAATTGATATGGCAGGCATGTAGTCTAGCATGCCATTCTGACAAGAACATCATCATAATTTCTCTGAAATCTAGACATACTCTATCAAATCCCCTGATGGACTAATTTAATAACATTTTCAAAGGAAGTGAGATACATTTGGCAGGACTTTTTCTTAGAGAACATGTGTCTTAGATTTTTACCACCTTTTTTAAGAGACTACAGACCTTTACTTTAACAATCCATCCTAGACTCTTCCTCAAGATCAACCTCAAAATCATAGATATGTACTATGCAGAACCAAAAATACGATTTATATTTGCACATCTCTAGTAACTAGGATTCTTCAGTGATGTACAGATAATGGTTAAACAATCTCATTTTCAATTATTTTTAGTAATTGTTTATGTGTACACAGAGATGTGCTGTCCAGATCCCCCTTAAGAGAAAGATATTTTGCTCTAGCCTGTGGCTCTCAGCTCCCACAAGGATTGTCTTAGCTTCAGAAAGCTGACTAGCCCAAGGTCATACCTTCCTAGGTGCCGACCCACATCCAGTGATGGATCAAGATGATCATCTAAAGGCTCTGTCATTTCAGTCCAACACAGCACAACTCTGATGAGCCGTTTTAGCTGTAGAGCTTCCTGAATGTCTAGCCGAGGCTGTCAGGCCTACAATGCAGTTTGACCTCTCCTTGCAGCCAACCCTGATTCCTTCTCCTTCTTTCTACAGATATTGTTGCCCAGGGCACTTTCTAATAAACACACCACAAACTAAGCTTCATTTCAAAGCCTGTGTTGCAAAAATACACAACCTAGGACAATGGAAGAACTTACTATCATATACATTTTTTTTTTGCTGGCATTTAATCATCTACTGCCATTTAACATTTCTTGACTTACTATCTTGTGGCATGTGTAATTTTCTGTGTGTCCATCTCGTCTTCCTAAATTGGGTGTAAACTCTTTGAAGGAAACCTTCTGTGTGCATACTATACTTCATTGTGCCCTCACTGCACTCTCATTCAAATCTGTTCTCTGTGAGACCATCTTCGGCCACCCTATATGAAATTGCATACCTCCCAACCTCTGACACTCCCTGACCCATTTATTTGATTCATTTTTTCTTCATAGCATGAGTCACCTGCTAACAGATTATATAGTTTGCTCATTTTAAAAATGATTATTTTAAAATAATAAACAGGTCCTAGACACTTAGTTGATATTTGTGAAACTAAATTGAGCTAAATTAGCAAAAATCCTCCATCATAAAGTAGTAACAGTCTCCTGTTTCATTCAGGGTCCAGGCCAGAGACAGACAGCATACTTAATATGGGTATTTGAGGAGAGGTTTATCAAAGAAAGACTTACAAAGGTATGGGAAGGGTTTCAGCAAGTCAGGGAGGAATGTTGCAATACCCTGGGGCTTGCACCAGCAGGGAGTCTTTACCACCCCCAGACCTGAAGGGACAAGTGGTGGAGCAGCTATGGGGAGCTCAGAAAGAGGGTCTTTAAGGAAAGAGCCTTCTAACAGGAGCTGTAACCTACAGCAGAGAGATGCATCCAGTTTGCAGTGCTTTGAAGAGATGGAGCTGGGGCAATAAACCCTTACCTCACTCTCCTCTCACCCTCTGATCTCCTGCTGAGGTCTCTCATTGGCTAAACTCCCATTGCTAGCACACACGGAAGCCCACTGCCACAGTTCTCAGGAGCTGGCTTCCAAGACACAGAGCAGGGTAGAAAAGGGTGGAGAGTGGATCTGGAAAGGAAAACAAGAAATATCTAGAACACATCCTAACCCAAATGAGCTGTTGCTCTTTGGTTATAAGGTTGCCCACGGGGCATGGTGAGATCTGATTAAATGGAATAGAAATGAAAATTGCTGTGGTGTATACATGAGAGAGAAAACCTGGAAGGGTTGTGTACATGTTGAGCAGCTGTGGGTGCAGAGAGGAAAAAGCCTTCTTTTCTCCAGGAAGGAGAAGGTGAGTTTCTGAGAGTGGGAGCGATAGCTGGAGAGAAGCCCATTTAGGAATAAAGTTTAGTTTCAAGTTGGGATGCTGATGGTTTCCATGCATTCTCTGGTAGAAATTCTTAGAAATCAGTGACAGGAGAAGGCATGCTACCCTGAAGCTGCAAAGCAATATGACACTATCTCCCCAAATTTGAGAAGAGCAAAGCAGAAGCGGGTATGTCTGCAGAGGAAGAACATTGGTTGCGACATTTGTCTAGCAATTGCTCTCTCCCCCATCTTTGAGGAGATTAGGACTGGTTTTGGGAGTGAGTCTGTATGTTGCATGTACCTAGAAGAGGATGAGATACAATTTTGGCTCCCTGACTCCCAGACTGAATGTGGTTTCTGAGAAATTTCCTTTACATTAGTATTCAAGCCACTCTGAGAAGATTCCAAGATTGTGGGAATGACAGGAAGGTTCATCGTCCAGAATTCTGGCTGTTGTTGACGGTTTGAAGCTGCAACTGTGGGTGCCAATCTGGTGCCCTGATTTCCTGCCTACTGGGAGTGCCCTGCCATGTCATCACCCTCCCTTCACCCAGCCACCTGCCAGTTGGCATTCGGCAGCACGTTGGAGTCAGACTGGTCCACCTTCCTTCTGGGTGAAAGAAGAGGGCTGCAAAAGGCCCTGGGAGCCACCCTTAGTGCCAGACATGCAAACAAAACTGGCAGAGTGGAAACAAGCTGAGAAGGAATGCAAATGTGGCTGTGAGACAGAGTGCAAGGGGCCGGGGAGGGCACTCTTCATTTCTGTTTGGTCGAGGAGTCACTGATCTTTCTGAACCTGGGGCAGAGTGGCAGGGGCAGTGGTTGAAATGTCACTATCAACCCCAGCAAAGGGTGGATGCTGGACTGGAATTAGGGGGTGGAAAACGGCACAGTGCCCTTCAGGAGTCTGTAAGGGCATTGGGGAGCTTATGCTTCAAGTGATGAAGAGGAGAAGACAAGGAACAAAACTGGGTAAGAACAGAGTTTGTTTAAAGCATGGTGGCAATCACCCAGATGGTGGTTGAGGAGGGAGAGAGCTGCAGAAGACAGGATGTCACTGTGACATGGTGAACAGTGGTGAGGCCCTCCAGGTGTGAGAAACCTGGAAAGGAGTTGGGAAGTGGTTCCCTAACTACAGGACAAAGCCCAAACCATGTAGCTAGGGTGGGCACAGGCATTTCCATGGCTTCGTTACTCTCTCTCAGTGGATGATTCCCAAGTCAGGCTGATGGAAGCTGATATTTTCCATCCCAGGTCTCAGTCCTGAAGTTTCAGATGTAATTTTTTTTTACTCAACTGGACTTCAGCCTCTGGATGCCTGGCAGGTGCTTCAAATTCAACTCATCCAAAACAGGAATCAACATCCTCATCCTCCAAAGCACCATCATCCTTTGTTTCTCTGAATTGAACTGCATTCGCTCAGGTTGTTCATACCAGATCCCTGACCACCATTACGGCGTCCTTTCTTCCCCTATCTCTATCCAGTCCAGCAGCAAGACTAGTTCACTTAAATATTCTGTCTCCTCTTCAACTCAATGATCACATCCTTAGTTTAGATCTTCATCATTTCATGTCTGAGCCATGGCATCCTTTTCCAAGGATTCTGTTTTCCATAAGTACAATTTCTATGCTGCAGTCAAGGTGATCTTTTATTCCCTTTCCTTTCTAGCATCCAGATGCTTCCCAATAGAGTCAAATGGAGGTCATGATGTTGTGGTTGTAAAGGGAGAAAGTAGTATCACCAAGTATTATTTGACTGACTTAAGTTCAGCCATTCACTCAATGGATATTTATTGAGTTTCTTTTAGGGTAATTGTGAGATTAAAATAAGGTAATCTATGTGATATGCTTAGAAAATTAATGGCAAATTGCAAATGCTTAATAAATATTACTGGTTGTTAGCAGCAAAGCAGCAATTAATT
The DNA here is from genome assembly GCF_000951035.1 of Colobus angolensis palliatus. Taxonomy (NCBI): domain Eukaryota; kingdom Metazoa; phylum Chordata; class Mammalia; order Primates; family Cercopithecidae; genus Colobus; species Colobus angolensis. Next base: position 3,613,286 of record NW_012111808.1, on the reverse strand, counting down.
ATTCTGTAAATGACTACTGTAGATGCAGTGGAGGTTGCAGAAATGCATACACATAATCTTATAAGCCCATGAGAAAATCTTAAAATTCCTAGGCCTTCTAGTCTTGACTCTCACTCCAGCCCATGTTACTGACTGATTCAATTTATTTGAAGATATCCATGGGCCATTCGCTAAGCTGGTCCTATGTTCCAGAGAAACTAGCTTTAGCCTGCTCCTCTCAAAGGATAAATGTGAAGATCAGATGAGATGGTCTCTACTTAAGCGCTTTAGTAATCGTGGGATGCTGCACAACATTGGCTGAGTTGATGCAGCACTGTCTGGCTATGTGGCCTGAGTGGAGAATGTATCATTGCCAGTAGTGCTCCTATTTTCTTCCAGCCTGCCAGCAGCTGATGTGCAATCTGCATATGTTTCAAAGGCTGCTCTCTCTTTTGAGCTATTCCATTAACTGCCATTTCCTGGGTAGTAGAACGTAGTCTCTGATTTCTCTTGTAGAACAAAAATGATTGGTGTTCTCTGAGTCCAGTGAATAGCTAAGTCTTCCAGTCTCAAGTCATTTATTTTCTCTCCAGCCCAGATAGTCTCATACCTGGCTGTCCCATAAATACCTTCAATATCTTTCCCACAGTCTTAAAAATTCTGATGTTTTTAAATTATGAAAACCACATGGTATGTAATTTCACTTCCCACTCCTGCAAAAAGGAAAGAAAAGGCTGATCTGTTACAAAATGAAGATGTTTTATTTAAGTGCCAAAGGCTTTTAAAATCTGATTCTGGAAAGTCAAACCTATGCTTGATAGTAGAGTCTTTCATGCAGCATCTTGAAGTAGGCCTACTTTGATGTGATCATTGACTTCTGCATAAGAGGAAATCAGCTTTGGCCTGTATTACTTGGAAAATTGAAGAAAAAGCAGGGACTTGAAACTTGGGTTATCAGATAAATTATCCATTCCGTGACATCACTCAGTGTCTCCAGACCTGAATTTCAACTCTAAAATTTGAACAAATTGATCCATTTGGAGTGTTTTCTTCCTAACTGATTCAGATATTTGCTCCCAGCCTGAGAAGTTGTATGCCAGCTTCCTGCCAGGAGCACCTTTCCACAGCTGTGTTATAAATATCTGGGGGGGAAAAAACAGGGAGGATTAAATTCAAGAGTGCAGTACTAGTCCTCCCAGGGCCAAGGCAGTCCTGGGAGGCTCAGATGATAGTATCTCACATTTACAATTTAGATCTCAAGCCCACCAGGCTAGGAGGTGATTCAACTTTTTCTACCTTCTGCAGGACTGATGGTATTTAAAGAGTTGGATGGATAGTTAGTGATAACATCTATTGGTCATTAAGTTATTGTGTATTAGAAAACATTGTGATTTTTTTAATACCATCATGCATGGGGTGTACATAGGTGACTGGTAAATGTGCCTTGTCATTATCTAGCATATTTTTTGTCACTTGAGTGTTATAAATCACAAGATGACAATGATTCTGTTCCAGAGATTCTGTTTTGCAGACAACAAAATTATTTTGCACTTATGAGTAAGCAGGTAGGGTATAAGACAATCTATGTGAGTTTTTTGGATACTACCTTGAAAGTGCATTTCCATGAGATGCAAGTGAGGAAGGTCATAAGTGCAAGCATATGAATCTATATCCCCTGGAGATGGGCAGAGTGCACCCTATACAGGCTGTGTTAGGGCTCTCCAGAGAAGCAAAATCAACAGAAGATTGATTGATTGACTGATTGATTGATTGACATGGGAATTGGCTCACGTGATTATGGAGACTGAGAAATGTCACTGTCTGCCATCTGCAAGCTGTAGAATCAGGAAAGTCAATAGTATAATTCAGTTCATGTCTGAAGGCTGAAGAACCAGGAGTTCCAATGTCTGAAGGGAGGAAACGCTGGATGTCTCAACCCAAGAAGAGAGTGAATTTGCCTTTCCTTTGCCTTTTGGTTCTGTGAGCCCTCAGTAAATGGATAATGTCCACCCACATTGGTAAGGGTGATTTTATTTACTCAGTCTCCCAGTTCAAATGCCAATCTCTTCCAGAAATACCCTCACAGACACATCCAGAAAAATGTTTTGCCACCCATCTGGGCAGCCCCTAGCCCAGTCAGGCTGACACACAAATTCACCATTTCAGAGGCTCAAGCAGCCTTACCACCAACTGGGAGAGTGAAGCAGGAGAGGGCAGGGGCATAGAGGAGAGCATGTGGACCCTGCTAAAGATGTAAAACAGCACACAGGAAGCAAGGGCAGCAGCCTCTTGACCTTTTCAGCTTTTGATTAGGGCTAATCTTGTGTAGCAAGAACTTCAAAACTGATTTGTTTATGAAGCTTGCTTGTGGTGAGATCAGAACTGGAGTCCAGCTCTACTGATTTCTAGGCTTGAGTGATTTCTATCATATACCACTGTCTGGAAGGTCAGCCTCACTGCTTAATAGAGAAAATTAGTAGATCTAATTCCAAAAGGTTCTCAAGAGGCAATGACTCTTTGCAGAACCATATGAAGTAAACCAACTCTTCCAAAACAAACTCATTCACTCATTCATTTATTCAACACATATTTAGTGAGCCTCAACTATATATCAGTCACTGTCCTAGGTACTGGGATATAGCTTTGTGCATAAACAGTGCAAGTCCCTGATCTCATGGAGATTACATTCTGGCAGAAAAAAATGAATAGCAATTATGCAAATGTATAAATGACCTGACTTCACCTAGAAGGCTGCAAAGAAAATTTTTAAAAAGTAAAGCAGGGTAATGTGATAAAGTGGGTGGAAGATTGCGGCTGAATATGGTAGTGGAGGTTGGAGGGCAAATTTAATAATTTCCAAATGTTACCTTCTCACAAATGCTTGCAAATTGTATATATAAA
>NW_012111808.1:3589751-3609836 GCF_000951035.1 Colobus angolensis palliatus | reverse complement strand
GAAGAAGAAGAAGAAGAAGAAGAAGAAGAAGAAGAAGAAGAAGAAGAAGAGGAAGAAGAAACTACCATGATAAAGAATCACTCTTGAAATTTTAATATTTATTGTCTATTTTTTCTAGGCATGCAAACATGATTTTTACATATGCTGTTTTGTAACCGGCTTTCTGAACTAACAGCATATGATGAACATCTTTTGATATTAGCTAATACATAGTTGCATCATTACTTATCCTTCTTGCATGGTATTCGACTGAAAACGTATACCAAGGTTTATGAAACCAGTTCTCTATTTGTGAACGCTTGTTTCTAGTTGTCACTCTTGTAAAGAGTGTTTGATGAATATCCTTGTATATATGTCTTTGCATGCTTGTTTAATAATTTCCTTAGAAATAAATTCCTAGGAGTGAAATTACTAGGTCAGAGAGTCTGCAGTTTTAAAGACTTTCAATTATATTGCACAGATTTTAATTTTCCTACCAGCAGTTTATGAGTGCTTCTTTGCCTATATGTTGGCCATTTCAGTTTAAAAAGCGAAACAGTAATACGTAAAAAATGGTGAATTATTGTTTCAGTTTGTATTTACCTTACTGTTGGTGTAATGTATACTATTTGAGCTTTTTTTACTGACCTTTCATGTTTCTTCTTTTTGATCCATGTCTTTTGCTCATGGTAAAAATGGAGGTGTTCATTTTTTCTCTTACTGACTTGCCAGAACTGTTTATGTATCCACTCATTCAAATGCCTACTATGTGTCATGCGCTGTTGCAGGATCTAGTGATAGAGGATAAACAAGAAAATCTTGCCTTAAAAAAAGTTATTTTCTAATTTATTTAATGGCCAATATTAATTTTTGTCAGCATAACTTTTTTGGAGGTCAAAAGTATCTTTATTTTCCTCTACGATTTCATCCTGTAGTGTCATGTTCAGAAAGGCCTTCCCAATCTCAAGATTATAAAACTAGTCACCATATTTCCCTCAGCTATTAATTGAATAATTTATCTTCTCCCCACAGATTTGAAATGCCATCTTTATCATTCACTAAATTCTTAAATATACATAGGTCTGCTTTCGGATTTTCTACTTGATTTCACTGATGTGTCTATGTTGGCATCTATGTCAAATTACTGTACATATTGTGGCTTTATAACACATTTGGATATCTGCTAAGGAAAACCCCAACTCATTATTCTTCTTTTCGAAAACATGTTTGTGTGTTTATTCTCCCAGAATTTTGTCAAGCTCTGAAAAGAAATTCCATTAGATTTTCAGTAAGACTGAGTTACATTTGTAGGTTAATTTGCAGAGAATTTGTAATGATATTCGTTATTCTTACTACAGGAATGCAATTTGTCAATATACAGGTCTTTTTATATGGCCCTCAGTAAAATTTAATCATTTTTATTAAGATCTTGCATAATTTTTGTCCAGCTTATTTCTAGATATTTTATGTCTTTTTACTACTACCAATAGGATCATCTTGCCTTTATGTTTTTTTTTAACTGGTCACAATTGGTAAGTAGGAAAGCTGCTGATTTACCTATTGTTTTATTGCCAGTCTTCTTAATGATATATCTTATTAGAAGTCACAAATCAAAATGCTAGTGATGCAGTCTGAGAATGAACCAATCGGTTCAGACACTGGGTATGAACAGTTTGTACAAATTTTCTATGCCATAGCAACTGAATACTAACTGGGATGTCAGTTCCAATACTTTTTCAGATAAATCTCCTTTTTTCAATATCTTTCATAGGTAAGCAACCATAACATGTATAATTCCTGACCATTTTTCTTTCTCCTTCACAATATTTTGTTTTCAGGTTTAATTGCATGTATTGAAATTGGAGCACAATCTTAAATAGAAGTGGTGATGATTGACTTCCTCATATTACTCCTGATTATACTGGAAAAGTTGGTCAGGGAAAGATATTACTGTAAATAATGGTAAGGGAAACTCTTATATTCTATTTTATTAATAGTTTTTTTAAAATTAGAAATTGATAGTGAATTTTATCTCATACTTTACCTCTACTTTCTATCAAGATGGTTATATGAACTGTTTATTTTGTCCAATTGATGTTGTAACATATATTAATCCATTTTCCAAGTTGGAGCACCATTGCATTCCTGGAATAAAACCTACTTGGTTATGATGCATAACCTTTGTGTTATACATCTGAAGTTAGTATACTAAGGTTTCATTTAGCATTTTTTGTATCTATCAGGCATAAGTGTGGGATTAGTTACTATTGGGCAAATTTTGCAACAGTAATTGGTATGTTTCCATCTTTTTATGCTTGCAAAATTTAAATGAGGTAGGGATTTTCTGTTTCTTGAAGGTGGTTAGAACTCCTCCAAACAACAGTATGGGCTTTTTGTGTGGCTCATGTCTTAATAATTGCTTTTCATTTCTTTAATAATTTTGATTTATTTGAGTTTTCTAATTCTTCTTGAGAAAGTCTTGTAATTTATATTTTTCTAGAAAATAATACATTTGACTGAGGTTTTCAATTTAGCAAAATAGAATAACATATAGTTCACTGATAAGTTTTAAAGTAATCATACCTGTTGCTGTATATACTTTCTCATCGTTAGTCCTATTCTTTTCTTTCTCTCTCCCTTTTTTATATTTGGACTGGCCAGAGCATTGTTTACCTTACTGGTCTTTTCAAAGAGCCTACACCTTTCCGTATGTGCTACAGAGACATGCACATACTGCATACATCATGTGGCACAAGGAACTAGATCCTGCTAGCAACCACTTGAGTGAGCCTGGAGACAGATACCCACCAGAAAAGCCTTCACATAGGACCGCATGCCCAGCCAGGACTTTGATTTGTGAGAGACGTTGAACCAAGGGCACCCTGCTAAACTGCACCTGAATTCTTACCCCACAGAGACTGTGACATAATTTGTGTTTTCTGTTTTGAGCAACTAAGTTTTGGGGTAATTGTTATACAGCAATAGACAACTAATATAGTAGATGATTGAGTCTCTTAGACATTTGTCAACTCTTTCTATTTGGTTTGTGTGGTCAGGTATTAAGGTCCCTGAGTTCTGTTGTTACAGAGAAATCAATCAACTAACACCAACTAAATAAACAAAATGTGCAAAGCAGAGCCTTTCCTCTCGGAAGTCCCCTCTCTCTCACTAGAGAGAGGGAGCTGTTTTCCTTTCTCTTTCTATCTCTCTTGCCTATTAAACTTTTGCTCCTAAACTAAAAAAAAAATGTGCAACGCAGAGGTTGGAGACTCTTAGATTGTGCAACTCTTGACTTGCATAACATCAACCTTTTGTAAGTTGTTCCATAAGGGACGGAATACAGTTTTAGAGATGTGAAAATATTAGTGTGATATATGGAAATGTAAAGTATCTCAGGCAGAGATGAATATTGGGAATAGAGAGGGAAAGGCAGACGGCACTCACATGAGAGGGAAGGCCCTTCTGTTCAGCCCCATGTGGTTTCTGGTACCATGTGTATTCTCATTGCATTATCTTGTGTTATTTCGGTTTATTAGTTTTATTTTCCCCTTTGCTTTATTTTATTCAGGACTAAAAATTGACAAAGTAAGAGCAAGAAGAGAGGAACAGTTTCTAATTTAAGAAGAGGAATTTATAATAGAAAATAAAAATGTTGAAGAAACACAAAGGCATCCACAGTCTAAATTTCATGAACTTCATTTGGGAAATATTTTTCAAATTATAGTAATTTATGGATGAAAAGCATGAAAGATGGGCTGGGCATGGTGCCTCATGCCTGTAATCCCAGAACTTTGGGAGGCCGAGGCGGGCAGATCATCTGAGGTCAGGAGTTCGAGACCAGCCTGGGCAACATGGTAAAACCCCGTCTCTACTAAAAATACAAAAATTAGCTGGGCATAGTGGCAGGCACCTGTAATCCCAGCTACTCGGGAGGCTGAGACAGGAGAATCACTTGAACCCAGGAGGCAGAGGTTGCAGTGAGCTGAGATCACACCATTGCACTCCAGCCTGGGCGACAAGAGCGAAACTCCATCTAAAAAAGAAAAAAAAAAAGCATGAAAAATGTTTTGCATCTTTGGAACTTATAGGGCTCATAGAGCAGAGTTCAGGAGGAAAACTTATAGTTACTTATAGAAATAGAGGACTGACTGACAAGGAAGATGGTGAATCATAGTTTAAAATGCATGCCACTTAGCCTAATGACCATTTAAGCAAAGTCTTGAAGTTAGAAACAGGAAAGAAAGCATTGTGAACTCTTGCAGTATGAGGCTACTGGTGGGTCATGTAGGAATTTACATGATTAAAAAATGCATGTTGAGACTGCTGGAATAGACACAAAAAGCAAGAAAAAAGGTGGGACTATTAAAAAGAAATACAGGAGATGACACAGCACAGAAAGTCTTATATGAATAAAAAGAGATTGACTTTAGAGAAAACATGCCCCTAAGAACATACATTTTCAAGAGTTAAAAGCAACTCCACTATTGAAGGCTGTGAAAGACATACTTGACCTTGGGACCAATGTCCTGAAAATTGCAAATAGGAACTGTTGTCCACTAATTTCTCTGAAGAGCTATGGGTAATTTAAAGGTCTTTATGAAGTCTATGTATTTTCAGTGTACACCAGATCCATGCTTTGCAAGGCCTTCTTGAACGGGACTGTGATGTAATTTGGGGAGTGTCTGCATAATTACAATCCCTTCCCTCAAGGAGTTCATATTTGGCCATAAAAAACAATGCTCAGCCAGGAGCGGTGGCTTATGCCTGTAATCCCAGCACTTTGGGAGGCCAAGGTGGGTGGATCACTTAAGGTCTGGCCAACATTGTGAAGCCCTGTCTCTGCTAAAAATAGAAAAACTAGCTGAGGTGCAAGAATTGCTTGAACCCAGGAGGCAGAGGTTGCAGTGAGCCGAGACTGTGGCACTGCACTCTAACCTGGGTGACAGAGTAAGACACTGTCTCAAAAAAACAAAAAAAAAAAAGTGAGGACCTCAGGTGAGGAGAGCCAAGTGCCTGGTGCAGAGGGGTTGATCCCTGTGCACCACGCCATAAAGACACCTTTCAGCCTCACAGTCTAAGAATTAGGGGAAAACTCTCACAATTAAAAAATATGTTTAGAAAATAATTTCCTCATTTCTGTGAGATAGGAACTGCTATTCCCATTTTCCAGCTGAGAAAATTGAGGCCCTGAGAGGTGAGTAATTGCCCCAAGGTCATGAAGCTAGTGACCAATGAAGCTGGAATTGAACTTGGTTGTGTGAATTCAAAATCCATGTACTTATTCTCTCTGTCCTAGTTGTAGTTCTATCTCTGTCCATATCCATTTCTTGTTTGGGAAGATTTAGAGAGTGTTCTCATTTTAGAAGATTTAGATTGTGACAAAAAAGTGAACTACTCTTGGGTTTTATGCATGTGGAGTGGACATACTCGGCCAATCAATTATTTTGGGTGCTTTACTACACATACATTCAAGAGCTCTTTTTAGTTATTGCCTATTGAAGATGCCATGCATTTATTAATTTAAGCCTACTATTAAGCCAGTTAGGTTATATAAGACTGTATTTGTCTGTCCTCACACTTCTAATAAAGACATACCCGAGACTGGGTAATTTATGAAGGAAAGAGGTTTAATTGACTCACAGTTCCACATGACTGGGGAGGCTTCACAATCATGGCAAAGGAGAAGGAGGAGCAAAGTCACATCTCACATGGCAGCAGGCAGGACAGCATGTGCATCCCTTTATAAAACCATCAGATCTTGTGAGAGTTATTCACTTTCAGGAGAACAACACAGGAAAGACTCACCCCCATGATTCAATTACCTTCCACCGGGTCCCTCCCACAACACATGGGAATTATGGGAGCTACAATTCAAGATGAGATTTGGGTGGGGTCACAGCCAAACCATATCAAGGACTATTTACAAGAACCCTAGAAGATTCAAAGGGCTGTTTCAAGGGCACTCTCCAGAACCTTGAAAGCACATCTTGGGAGTGCTTATGTGCCATAAGTATTGTGTAAAACTTGATATTACACATTAAAAGTCTGTGGAATGAATAAATGAAAATATAAAATACTGAGTGTGTGAATGTTTAGAAACTCAAGTCCTACAGGGAAACTTAGTTTTTCTTCTTGTTTTAACTCTTACATGCAGGTTGGAATAGAGGTAGGCAGGAAGGAAAGAGTGAGGGAAGAAAAACAAAACATTTTGCACGCAGTGCATATTTAATAACATCATTTTACTGAAATACAATGAGGAATTAAAAAGGAGGATTTATTTTATCGAGCCAGCTAACAATTACCAAGGTCTTACTATGTATTACGTTTACACACCATACATAGCATGTAAGTCTGCTGGTTCTCGTATCTGGCTGGACATTGGAATTTCCTGGGAAGTTTTTAAATTATTGTTGCCTGGAGTCTACTCCCAGAGATTCTTATTTAATTGGTCTGGTGTGTAACATGGGCAAATGGGTTTTTTTAAAGCTCCCCAGGTGATGTGTAACGAACATTGAGAATTTCTGTGTTACTCCTTTTGTTCAGAGGTCGGCAAACTTTTTCTGTAAAAGGCCAGATGATAAATATATTAGCCTTTGTTGGCCATATGGTCTCTGTCACAAATACTCACTTCTACTGTTATAGCACTAAAGCAGCCACAGACAATATGTGAGTGAGGATAGCTGTGTTCCAATAAAACTTTATTTATGAACACTGAAATTTGAATTTCATAAAATTTTCACATCACAAAAGAGTATTGTTATTTTGATTTTCTTTTCCCAATCACTTAAAAATATAAAAGCCATTCATAGGTCGAGGGCCACACAAAAACAGCAGCTGGCTAGATTTGGCCAGAGTTTGTAGATAGAAGCCAGCTTTAATTCATATAACTCCATGATGGCAGATGCAATATTATTCTCTTTTTTATGGTTGAGGGGAGTGAGATAAGATCAAATGTCTCGGTGATTGGTTCGGGATTTGGCCATAATGCTGTTTCTTTTTTAGAAAGCACCAACATTTCTCCAAATATTACGTTTTTGGTTATTTTTGAAGTTAATTATGAGGATAATTGATGTGGGGGAAGCTCTCCTTTCAACCCCTATCCTTTTAAATGTAAATTCCCAATGACTTCAAGTTAGAATAATGTATTGTTTAATTAAAAAAAAAATGTTGAACTCTTGTTCAGCCCTCTGCTTCTCACATTGCTGGGTAGATCTGGCCTTTAATATGTTCGTTGAGGAATTTATTCAATTTAATTGAAGTTACAGTTTTTTCTTGTTCTTCATGTACCTCCGAATCAAGCAAATAGTGTTAAAATATTGCGGTCAATTATACATATAAATCTTGCAGAGTTAATGAACATATTCTCTAGATTGTGGAATAGACTGGACACTTATCTTACTCTTTAAGATAAAATACCACATCTGTATAATGCATGGCTAAGCTTTCTTCTCACTATACACTTTGCCTAGAATCCCATTTTCCATTAAATAATAATCATTGTAATTAATAGACTGGTTATTTTATCTCCCTAATCTGGTTACAGTAATTTATCAAAGGCATGTAAATGAATGTTAGAAAACTAGTGCATCCTTCTTTTTAAAAGAAGGTAAAGAATATAAAAAGTAATAATTATCTAGGGAATATAATAAGCTAGGTACCACTTGTAATTCACTGAAAGAAAAAAATAGAATATTTACTGTTGCCTTAAGGGCTTTTGATAGGATTAACTTACCCTTGTTTCAGGGAGTGACTACAGATAGGTTGATGGGTGACCAGTATGTATTCTTCAAATCTTCTCAAGTGCCCTGGGATAGATCAACGGATCTTTTCCTAGCTCTGCATCCTGCATTCCTTGGTGCTGGCCAGCTGAAAAGTGCAATGCCCTCCAGGGATGCTAAGGACCATTCAGAGCCTGGTTGTTCTTAAGAAGGGTTTTAAAAACACTCTATATTGGGCATCGTGGCTCATGCCCATAATCCCAACACCTTGGAAAGCCAAGGTGAGAGGATTCCCTAAGGCCAGGAGTTCAAGACCAACCTGGGCAACATAGCAAGACCCCCCCATCTCTGCAAAAATAAAAATAAATAATAAATGAAAACACTTTACCTCTCCCTAAAGCCCAAGGGAAGAATTATTATTATGTATGCCACTCCAGTCCTCAGACATGAACTTTATTTAGGCAAGAAGAGGAAGGAGAATAAAAGGGACCAGACAGGTAGGTGACCAGGCTCTTGTACAAGTTCTGCTGCTCGTTTTCACCTAGGCCCATCTGTCTGACCCTTACCACCATGGCATTCTCATTCTTTGTACTCATACCTGTTCTGCATAATCTGTGGAACTCTTCTAATACTTGGATATGATATATCATGCTGTATTAAAAAAACACTGGTGAGACAGGGTAGCGGGATGGTTTTAAAGTAATGAGCTTTAAAAATGAGCTTTGGAGCCAGCCAGGCCTGGATTTAAGTTCCAGTTACACTCCCCCTAGCTGATAACCTTGGGCATGTTACTACAATAGGGGTTAGAAGAGGTTTATAGTGAGAAGTAAATCTGAAAATGCACTGAAAGCTTCAGAATAGTAACTGGACTCAGAATGTGCCCTCAAAAAAGGGAATTTATCTCCATTTTGTTCTCCTACCCTTCTTTCCTTTTTTTTTTTTAATAATATGCCCTAAGGATTAAAGTGGGACAAGGAACTTCCCATTTTTCTCTGCAGCCACCCACTCCTTTGGAATTTTTATTTGGAAAGAGAACAAAGAGCAAAAAGAGAAGCCTGGAAGAGAAACAGAATATGACCATGACATTCCTAATGCCTTTGGTGGCTTCTCATTTTTCTCAGGATAAAGACAAAATTTTTTGCTGCTGCTTTCACGACCCTGTGTGGCCTGGTCCAGCCAACCTTTTCTGTGCTATGTTTTTTGATTGCTACCCAACAAATTACCACAAACTTTGCAGCTTAAAACGACACCCATTTATTAGCTTCACAGTAGGTCAGAAGTGCAGGCATGGCATGGCTGGCTTCTCTGTTTAGGGTATCACAAAGCTGAATCAAGAAATTGACCAGCCTGAATTCTCATCTGCAGGCTCTGAGAAAAGAATCCACTTTAATTACAGATTGAATTATGCCCCCACCTCAAATTCATATGTTGAAATCATAACCCCGAAGACCTCAGATGGGATCTTATTTGGAGATAGGGTCTTTATAGAGGCCATCAAGTTAAAATGAGTTCATCAAATGGGCTCTAATCCAACATGACTGGTCCTTACAAAAGGGGCAAATTATGACACAAATTCACAAATGCTTAGAGGGTAGATGACGTGAAGAGACGGACTATGATGAGATGATATAGACTGTCTGCAAGCCAAGGAGAAAGACCTGGAACAGTTACTTCCCTCTTTTAGGGGCAAAAAATCCTGCCAACAATTCAATCTTGGACTTCTTGCTTTCAAAACAATGAGACAATACCTTTCAGTTGTTTAAGCCACCCAGTCTGTGGTGCCTTGGTATAGCAGCCTTAAGAAATGGATAAACAAAGTCATTCTTCTATTCAGAATGCAGGTTCTTGCATTCTTGCCCTTGTAGGACTGAAAATCCCAATTTCCTTGCTGGCTGCCAACTGGGGTCTCTCTTGGCTGCGTGAGGCGGCCCATATTCCTTGCCAGGTGGCTCCCTCCATCTTTAAGCCAGAAACCAATTGAATCCTCTTGTCCTTGGAATCTTTGACTTCCTCAGTCTCTGACTTGTAGACTCAGATTTAAAGGCTTTTGGGATGGTGTCAGAACTCCCTGGAGTCTTTCTTCCTAAATGCTAACTGTGCCATATCATATATAACCTAACCTTGGGAGTAAAATCCATCATATTCATAGTCCCAGAAACTGGGGACCTAGAGGGATATTATATTTCTTTTGTTTCTTTGTTTTTTTTGTTTTTTTGAGACAGAACTTTGTGCTGTCACCCTGGCTGTAGTGCAGTGGTGCAGTCTCAGCTCACTGCAACCTCTGCCTCCCCAGGTTCAAGCAGTTCTCCTGCCTCAGCCTCCTGAGTAGCTGGGATTATAGGCGAGTGCCATCACACCCGGCTAATTTTTGCATTTTTAGTAGAGACCGGGTTTTTCCATGTTGGCCAGTCTGATCTCCAACTCCTGGCCTCAAGCAATCCACCCACCTCAGTCTCCCAAAGTGCTGGGATCAGAGGCATAAGCCACGGAGCCTGGCAGGACCTTAGAATTTCTCCTACCACCAGGGCCTTTCAACGTCTGGAGTTCTTCATGCTTCCTCCTAGCACAGCACTTGGTGTTTGCTGTTCCCTTTCTAGGGACACTCTTCATCCCTCCCCACACTTCCCTTGATCAACTTCTATTCCTACTCCAGATCATGGTATGTTCATATATTTGCCCAAATATACAATGCTGTCCTCTAGAGAACTAATCACAGTTTATCACTTTAAAGTTGACATTTTTAAATCGCTATTTGGTTCATTTCTGTCCCATCCATCCACACTGTAAAGCCTTGAGAGCAATGATGGTGTCTGATTATGAACACCACCGTATCCTCTCCCAGAGCAGTGCCTCACACTCAACACATGTCTATTGAATAGATGAATCATAAACACACTGCCTACCTTATTCTTTCAGTCTCCTGTACATGTTGAAACAATCAGGAACCAAAGTAGGATAGGTAGGAGGTTCTATTTTTAGGGCAGAGTAGAAGCTCCCTGAGTAAGAATTTGATATGGATCAAATGACTTGACTCCCCATATTAATTTGCAAGTTATTACCTGAACATATTTGCTTTAATTCTTAGGCTCAAGGTGCTGAAACTATAACATCATTACATAAAAAGGCTGCCATTATTGCTCCTGACAACTTATGCCACTTCCAGTGGCCTTGCAGGAATGGGATAAAGGGCAGACATTTTAAGGACAGATATTTTCAATGAAAGCAGAGACAAAGAAGAATGTGTCCAGGAAGTCTGTCTGGAAGGGACACCACACAGTGGGTTTGAGGTGGCCAAGAAGGCACCTGGATGACATCGGTGTCAGATGGAAGGAGACGGTGATGCCTTCTAGGACTCTGCTGCTTTCCAGCTCTATTGAAGCACCAGATGCAGTGGTTCATTGAAATTCAGTAATGGGTTAAACCTCGAGGAGACAACAGCTTGTACTGCTTTGCTTTCCTCTCCACCGTGGCTGTTTGGTGGAGACACAGGGAGTGGGGGCAATGAAGGTGATGGAGGAAAATGTTTCTCTTCTCTGAAGCATCAGAACAGCTCCCTTAATGGCCTCTTATGTCTGAGTCCCAAGGTTTTCGTTCAAAATGATAATAAAAGGACACCTCAAACCTACAGGGAAAACCCACTCACATAGAGCAGCTTCAAGCCAAACCTCTGGAGTCACCAAGCTGAAAAGAACCTGATTAATGACAGCACCTGAGACAAGTGGCACTTTAACCAACCTTAACTGTTGATGTATGATGACATAATGTCCCCTCCAATTAATGACAAGGATATAAAACACCTGTATTTAGCAGAGCAGATGCTGCTTTTATGGTTAGATGCGCAGATGAAATTGACTTCTAAAGGACCATCTATAACTTACTTCCCTATTATTTGTTTCTATATTTGTTTCATTATGTATGTTGTAGGTGCAGGAGGAAATTTAACCCTGGATTTCACACCTGCACAGCCAAAAGGTATATGCTTATTGTAATTTACTTAAAGACAGCTTCCATCCCACCATCAAGCAGGTTGGCGATGGTGATCTCCCTCATTTACTGAGGACCTTTCACACTGTGTGAACCTCATTTTTTTATATATACATAAAGGTGAGCAATACCTTAAATGAGTCAACTGATCCATTCATTCATCAACCAAAATATACTGAAACCACCTGTTTAAATCCTCTGTAAGGTAAGCACAGTGTAAGTAGCTTTAAAAATTAAAATGGTTATTGCATACTAAACATATGCAATGTGCTGGATTAGGTGTTTTTGGGGTTGTCAAGGATTTCTTTATGGAATTATAATTGATGAAAGGAAGCAAGACGTGTACACATGGTGGTAAATGCTAAATCTTAGGGAGAGCCACAGATACTGGGCATCCAAAGAGCGCAGGGAAAGGAGAGAGCCACATGGGCTGAGGTTGGTGGGAAAAGTGCCTAGAATAGTTGGGATGGAAGAAGAGACTATGTAAATAGCTATCAAAGGAAGAGAGGCCAGATCAGGTGGGAGATTATACTTTTGAAGCAAAGGCAAAGGGAATGCACAGGTCAAGGCAGGATCTGGAGCCAATGAGAAAACCACTGTATACAAAGTGTACGTAGGACAAATAATAGATCGAAGAGAGAGATTGGGTCAGGATTATTAACGGCACTGAAAACCGATTTCATTTCCTTTAAATTATGATTTGGGAATCATCCCTAAGGATAGGGTAAAATATGGGGAATCTCATATTCCTCAGTGAGGCTTCCATCCTCACAGGGCTGAGTTAGGTCCTAGCATGCTTGGGTGTGGACTCTTATGGCTCTCTCTGGGGTTTCTGAGGCCAGAAAGGACATTAGTGTCAGGGCTACTGCCCAGAGGATAAGGCCCAGAAGCATCCTTTCTTCTGTGTCTCCTCCACTCTTCCCCCCCGCCCCCCACCCCCACCCCAACCAGGCCATCTCTAGGTCTCGGGCAGCTTTCTCCTCTCTCCCTTGCTGGGGCAGGTGGCCTTCACCAGTTCTGCTTTCACTCTTGGGGCAAACGTTCTGTCTCTTTCACTTTCTTTTGTGCCTTGCTGGCAGGTGTAGCCATTCTCACATGGCAGGGTGGTCTCTGAGTCGGAGGCAGGCCACACAGGCAACTTGGGCTGACAATCTGAGGTCAAACTTCTCTTGATGAATTTGGAGATAGAATGTAAATCCCCTAAGAGCAGGCCTTTGTTTTGTTCATTGCTATATCCCTAGCACCTGTGCCTGGTGCATAGTGTATTTAATACACATTTGTGGAATAAAAAAAGAAAGTGTCATGTTGCATTGCTTTCTTTTTCCCCCATATATTTTCTTTAGGGGCCTGGACAGTTGATTGGAGGCAACGTTGGCTGTTTGGGGCCCCCATGCCTCAGACTTCTCTGTTTCTACCTATGAATACCTGTTAATAGCTACTGGCATCCAATTTTAATACCCCCAACAGTAGCCATTAGCATTTGGCAACTAGATTTTCCTTTGCTTTTCTTAGAGAAGCTATTTTTGGAGTCAGCAAAGCCCCCAAGGATAGTTTAAATTTCCTATGCCCTGCTACCTTAAGATTCCAGTCTGAGGAGAGAGTCAGCAGAGGCCACATGGGACCCATTCTCATTTCAGCTTCGTGAAGAGAAAAGGTGCCCTTCTTGCTCTTCAAGAGTATTTTCTCCATTTCACACCCACCTCTCTAACTGGACCAGATTCATACTTTATCCATGATCCATTCTCTCTCTGTCTGGTGTTTTCTACCTCTTACCATCAACAGATTACTTCCTTGGAAGCTATAGACACATTTTTCTTATCTTTAAAAAAATCTGTCTTCCTCTTTGTGTTCCAGTTGTTGCCATTGTCCCTTTCTGCTTTCCTTTATCGTCTAGTTTCTTGGGACACACACACGTGCGCGTGCGCGCACACACACACACACACACTCTTATAGCCTTGACTTCCTTACTGTCATCTCATGGCTTCCTAATGCCTTCCTACGTGACCAGCTTGGGACTGGCCTTACACTGTCTGGTATCTCACATTGCATTAGAGACCCTTCGTGCTGTTGGGGGTCCCAGCTCCTTATGCTGGTTCATCTTGTACAGCTATTGAATGGGATTCTAGGAATCATTATCACGTCTATCACCTATTTGTCTATTAAAGTGATATTGAAAGAACTGGGCCCATGAGAAGTTTTCTTCTTTACCCTAATAGTTGTATTTTCACAGAAAGCTTCTTCTTTTGGAAAAAGGGCAAGCCATGGCTCCATGCTGTGTTATGTAATCTTAGCAGGAGTTTAAGACTTGGGAATGTTCTGAGGGGATGGATAGGTAATAGAGGATTCTCTGTGCCCCACTGGTTATCCAAGAATTATAGACTAGAATTGCACTCTACACAACTAGAAGGAACCTCAGAGACCCCCTAGTTACATGAGGAAATTGAGGGCCTGGAGGCTGGGATGTGGGCAGAGAAAATGTAGTGTGGTAGTGCTGAACCTGAATTCGTGGGTTTAAGTCCCATCTCTGCCATTGAAGGGCCAGTTGCTTTGCCTCTTTATGTCCACGTTTCCTCATCTGTAAAATGGAGCAATAATAGCAGCTATTCCATGGGGCTGTTGTGCAGATTAAGCAGTTAATACTTGCAAGGCTCTTGGAATAGTGCCTGGCAAATAATAAACATGTATATTAGTGCTATTTCCCAGTATTAGTTAAACAATCATTTGTTGACAACGCACTGCATGCTAGAAACTGTACTGGGATAAGAAAATGATGAAGTCACATAATTGATGTGTGTAAGTTCCTGGGGGAGAACAGTCAGGACACACAGTGGGGTATGGGATCTCCTCACTGCTGCCGTTAACTTCCATATAATCTTGACAAGGTGGTCATGTGTTCTGTTGTTCCAAGTGTTAGAATGAGAACTCATCCAGGTGTCCATGAGCAAGCATTGTCTGCAGACATTTCTATTTGCACATTTAGGAAAAAAGGAGATGCCCAGCACTTTGTGAGGCCAAGGCGGGCAGATCATGAGGTCAGGAGTTCAAGACCAGCCCGGCCAACATGGGGAAACCCCGCCTCTACTAAAAATACAAAAATTAGCTGGGCAAGGTGGTGCATGCCTATAATTCCAGCTACTCAGGAGGCTGAGGTAGGAGAAGTGCTTGAACTGGGACCTGGGAGGTGGAAGTTGCAGTAAGCCGAGATCATGCCACTGTGCTCCATCCTGGGCTACAGAGTGGGACTCTGTCTCAAAAAAAAAAAAAAAAAAATAAGGAGATGCATTAAGATGCCATTCAGTAGAATACATCTAAAAGAAATGGAATGTACATGGCTTGGCCAATGGAAATAATGGAAATAATGACCTTTTTGCCTGAAGCCATAAGCTTGTTTGTCCTTTTCCTTTGTCGTGGGTATGTTTAGTCTTCAGACTGGCTTTTAAGGATGTTTATTATTTCTAAGAGAAGAGGAGTATTTTCTTGACCAAACAGAGGTGCCACTTCCATGAGCCAACCCTTGAGTTCAGTGTACTTGGAAATGAGATACTCAGCTTTTGATCTGTGTATTTGTTTGAGTATTTATTTTATGTACTGATTTATTTTTAATGGCAGAGATATACGGAAGTTGTCTCCTAAGCAGAAAATAAACAAATGCCCACTCAGAGATTTGTGCTCATAACAGAATTTTTGGTCTGTGAATTGGGTCCTGAGAGATTAAAGACAGCTGGTGCATACC
The DNA here is from genome assembly GCF_000951035.1 of Colobus angolensis palliatus. Classification (NCBI taxonomy): domain Eukaryota; kingdom Metazoa; phylum Chordata; class Mammalia; order Primates; family Cercopithecidae; genus Colobus; species Colobus angolensis. Next base: position 3,594,422 of record NW_012111808.1, on the reverse strand, counting down.
GCAGCCGCCACGAAGCAGTGTGTTTCTGGGGAAGTGTGTTGAATGAAATCTAAACAATGCTAACTGGTCACAGACACTAATTAAGAAGTATGCCAGTAGCTGTGGGCTGCTCAAATAAAACGCTATCTTTTCTTCACTCTGTTGACACAGAGATACAAATAAGGTTCCAGAAAGATTGGAAAGGAGAGAGTGTGGGGACTGTAATCTTGTCTTTCCGGTATGTTTGCCAAAATCAGATAACACTAAGAAGGAACTGGTTCAAAACCACCAAAACGCATTGTTAAATGAGGGCTGCACTGTGTTTTCCTTAAGAAAAAAAAGTCATAGAGCTCAAATCTTTCAAATTCTCACTTCTTTGCCATCATAATTTTGTATTAGTTAGAAAGAAAATAGTTATACTAAGAATTATTTGCCATGGCTTATGTATAGTTTTACAGATGATTTATTGTGAAAAAAAAAAACACTTTAAAGAAATCTATGATAAGATAAATCTCTGTAGATTATTTCATAAAGTGGTGAAATGAATTTAAGAACAATTCTGGTTTTTTTTTTTTTTTGAGATATAGTTTTGCTCTTGTTGCCCAGGCTGGAATGCAATGGTGTGATCCCAGCTCACTGCAACCTCTGCCTCTTGGGTTCAAGAGATTCTCCTGCCTCAGGCTCCCGAGCAGCTGGGATTACAGGCATGTGCCACCACGCCCGGCTAATTTTGTATTTTTAGTAGAGACAGGGTTTCTCCATGTTGGTCAGGGTGGTCTCAAACTCCTGACCTCAGGTGATCCATCCGCCTTGGCCTCCCAAGGTGCTGGAATTACAGGCATAAGCCACTGCCCCCGGTCGAACAATTCTGTTTTAAAGATGTTATCATTAGTAAAACATTGTAGGCAAATTCCTCATTTCAGGAAGCCTAAGGGTGTCCTTGAAGGCTGAGAGTGCCTTTCTGTCTGGACACTTGGGTAGGGAGATTTGTGTCAATTGTATAACTCTAAGAGGTAAGAGTGCAGTTTTGTCACATGGATATATTGCATAATGGCAAAGTCTGGGCTTTTAATGTAACCATCACCTGAATAATGTACATTGTGCCCATTAAGTAATTTCTCATCCTTTGCTCCCCTCCCACCCTCCTACCCTACTGAGTCTCCAGTGTCTATTATTCCACACTCTATGTCCATGTGTACACATTATTTAGCTCCCACTTAAAAGCGAAAACATGCGGTATTTGATTTTCTGTTTTGAAGCTGTTTCACTTAAGATGTTGGCCTCCAGTTCCATCCATGCTGCTGTAAAAGATATGATTTCATTCTTTTTTATGGTTTACAGTCAGATGTTGGATGAGACATGAGAACCTGGGAGAGTCTGGGGAGCTGGAAACAGAGCAACCATGGTGGAATAGAGGCAAAGGAAATGAACAAGGTCTTCAATTCCCTGTGTCGCTCCTTGCTGTGTCCCCTGGACCCTAAGGTAGATGCAAAGCTATTTTAAACTAAATGGATGAGAAATGGAGCTGATACATACCTTTGCGCCTAATAACCCTTCTTCCTACAGTGAAAGCGGTGTTTGCTTTGTGGTGATGGTTAGAAAGTTAGTGTCTACCCAGGCCCCTGCCTACTCACCTCCTTAAGCAGCAGGGTTTTTCTTTGTCAAGCTCTTTATGACTTTCAAATCTTCTCTTTTGGAGTGAAATAACAGTCATGATTCCAATTAATACTGTTTGAGGATTTACAGTGGGCCAGGCACCAAGAGCTTTACTTGCATTACTTTATTTAATCCTCACGACAACTCCAAGAGATTATTCCCATTTTATAGGTGAGGAAACTCAGATAGTAAGAGGTTCGTTCAATCAGTCATCCAAGACCAAAGAGCGGGTAAGTGGTGAAAGCAGGATCCAAATTGTATGTCCTTGAAGAAGACCAAAGTTGGAGCCTTCTAGAGAGTTCTGGGAAACCTGTAAAACAGCATGACAGGAATAGAGAGGCCAGGCCAGCCTGAGAGCTTACCTTGAAGGTCAGAGAAGGATACAGCTTAGGTAGGTGTGGGAGAGGTGAAGCTTAATTCCACTCCTATCTAGGAACACTCAGCAACCAGATGTAATGTTCATGTTTATTATGTGTATTTAATGGTAGTTTGTCTTAGTTAAGAATGATTCATCCTGTACAGTATTTAAGATCACCCAAAGAGGCTGAGGAAGGTATGCACAGATGTTGAGAGGCAGGAGTAGTAACAGATAAGTACCCTATTTGGTATACACCTAGCTACATCACTTAGAATTCAGGAAAATGGTGTTTGCAACTGACAGAAGATCCAAGTAGCAAAAGTTTAAGCAAGATAGAAATTTACTTTCCTTTTACATATTAAAAAAGTTTGGAAGCCCAAGGCTGGCAGAGCAGCTTCATGAAGTTCTCTGGATGCAGGTTCCTTCTCTCTTGCTGCTCCGCACATCTCAGGGTGAAGTTTCCATCTTATGGCACAAGATAGCTACCTGGACTCCAGCCATCATATGTACAACCCATTCTCCAGGAAGTCATGTGGTACATCTACTTATGTGACATTGGCCAGAGCTTAATCTTTGACTATGTTATACCACTATTATGATGAAAAAGTCCCACTGAAAGTGTTGCTATGAAAGGATAGCAACATGTAATAAATTATTCTCTCCAAGTACCACTTTTATTTTCATTAGACCTCTTGGATTCATAGCACCTTCACTCCAGAAATTTATTTTTATGCAGATACCATACAAATAGGTGAAAGAACTATTTCAGGTAGATGAAAGTTTGGGGAATTTTCTGTAATGTTAAAGCACACAGGACAGAGATCCTGGCTTGAGCTTTTGGACCAAATCTCTGTTTGTTCACTCCTGAAAAAAATGGCTAAATATAGGTGAGATGCTGGTTTTTGAATAATTGTAAGATGAATTGCTTTATTCCAGTCTCAAGGTTTATGATTGGAAAAAACACACATGTAGAGAAAAACATACTCTATGTTAAGTAGCAAAATCTACAACTTAATGAAGGGTAGAATATTTAGTTACACAGAGCCTTTGAAGTACAGAATATTAAAGCTTAAGTAAATTAAGCTAGTTATTCAAGAGGCAAGATGTTATCAGTTAAAGTTGTTTGTTGTTTTTACATTGCAAGTAAACAACACTGACGTGGGTTAACATAAGCAGGGAGAATTTAAAAAGTAATTCATTGGAAGATAAATTTACAGTGAGCTTACTGAATCCAAGAAAAAGTAAAAATTGCAGAGGATCATACCTACAGAAAACTCCCCAACAATTCATGACATCAGGAAAGACATTCACCAGGGAATAGGTTGGTCTCTTTAGATTCTCCAGAATGAACTAGATTTATGCATTTTCCATATTTGGGTCACTGCTCTCTAGATTCAGATTTCCAGGAAGTCTGACCCACTAAACTGGGATCTGGTGCCCACCAATTGGCCAGGAGATGATGTGGTGCCTTGACCAACAAAGCTACCAAAATTGGATGCACAAGGGGTGGGGTGGTTTCCCACAGTAAAATTAGGACACTTGTAGCAAGATAAAGGTGTAGGGACACTGGCAGGTAAAGATGACAGATGGCTGACTACCTACATGCACAGAGAGTGACTTAACTTGAATCTCAAAAGGACAGGAAAAAACATGGAGACTCGGGTTTAGGGTGGTTTAAAAGCAATAAGACCATGAGCAAGTCTGACTAACTCATGTAGAAGTTCCTTATTTCATTAAACAAACCCCGTAGCTGCAATGTCAAAAGGATCCCTTGGTCCCCAGTAACAGAAAAAAAGCAGGGCTGAAGAGGAGGGAGGGAGAAACAGACGGAAGAAGAGAATGAGAGGGATGAAGTGTGTGGCATCGTAGGGCCTGGCTCTACTTAAAATTCTGAAATAAAAAACAGTCCTTCCATGTTTTTTCTGGAAGGTGCAATGCTCTTGACTACCATTGGGCATCAGCAAATGGAGCCACCTTAACATATCATCTTGGGGACCTGGTGACACATCTGTGTTGTGACAGCATCACGAGGAGCCAGTGTTTCATCTTCAGTTTGGATGAGCTGATAAAACGAAGAGCTTTAGAGTCAAGGAGGCCTGTGAGTCAAACCTCACTTGTTTAAACTTAGGAGAGTTATTTAATCACTATTTCCTCTGTTAATTTGAGATTTCTATAGCTACCAATTGAGTGCAGGTTGAGTATCTCTGATCGAAATGCTTGAGATGAGACGGTTCAGCGTTTGTATTTTTTCATATGTTGGAATATTTCTATATACATCATGAAATGTCTTGGGGATGAGACCCAAATCTAAATGCAAAATTTATGTATGTTTCATATGCATTTTATACACAAAGCCTAAAGGTAATTTTATCCAATATATTAAATAATTTTGCACATGAAAAATAGTTTTGACTGCAACCTGTGATGTGAAGTCAGGTGTGGAATTTTCCACATGTGACATCACACCAGTGCTCAAAAAGTTTCAGGTTTTGGAGCGTTGTGGATTTCAGATTTTTGGATTAGGGATGCTCCACCTGTGTGTGTCCTGACTACCTCTGAGGCCTGGCAAGCTGTGGTTCCTCCATCTGCCCTCTGACTCCATCATCTTCCACTTCACTCATGCTCACTTGGCTCCATCCACACTCACCCTGATGGTTTTTTTTTTTTTTTTTTTGAGA
>NW_012111808.1:3563911-3589375 GCF_000951035.1 Colobus angolensis palliatus | reverse complement strand
TGTGGTCGTTCATGCTCGAATCCCAGCATTTTGGGAGGCCGAGGCAGGTGGATCACTTGAGGTCAGGAGCTCGAGACCAGCCTGGCCAACATGGCAAAACCCCGTCTTTACTGAAAAAACAAAAATTAGTCAGGCATGGTGGCCCATGCCTGTGATCCCAGCTACTCGGGAGGTGGAGGCAGGAGAATCACTTGAACCTGGGAGGCAGAGGTTGCAGTGAGCTGGATAGTGCCACTGCACTCCAGCCTGGTCGACGGAGCGAGACTCCGTCTCAAAAAATAAAAATATAGGCCGGGCGCAGTGGCTCAAGCCTGTAATCCCAGCACTTTGGGAGGCCGAGACGGGTGGATCATGAGGTTAGGAGATCGAGACCATCCTGGCTAACACGGTGAAACTCCGTCTCTACCAAAAAATACAAAAAACTAGCCGGGCGAGGTGGCGGGTGCCTGTAGTCCCAGCTACTCGGGAGGCTGAGGCAGGGGAATGGCGTGAACCCGGGAGGCGGAGCTTGCAGTGAGCTGAGATCCGGCCATTGCACTCCAGCCCGGGCAACAGAGCGAGACTCCGTCTCAAAAAAAAATAAAATAAAATAAAAAAATAAAAATATAATAAAAAAATAAAAATAAAAAAAGGAAACAATACAATACAAATTGAATATCTTAAGTTCTGAAGTCTTCCTGGGCTAAAATCAATGCGTGGCCAGGGCTATGCTCCTTTCTGTGAGCCTTTGGAGAGAAATCATTTCCTTGTCCTTCTCATTTGCTGGAGGCTTCCACACTTTTTGGCTCATGGCCCATTCCTCCTTCTTCAAACCCAGCAATGCAGGACTGAGTCCTCCCCATACTGCTGTCTCTATGATTTTCTCTTCTGTCTCCCTCCCTGCCCTTATACCTTTAAGGACTTCAATGATTACATTGAGTCCACCTGTATAATTCAGGTTGATCTCTCTATTTTAAGGTCAGATGATTAGCAACCTGAATCCATCTGCCACCTTAATTCCCCCTTGGCATATAACCTAACGTAGTTATAGCATCCTGGGATTAAGACATGGTCTGCCTGGTGGAGTGGCTCATGCCTGTAATCCCAGCACTTTGGGAGGGGGAGGTGGGTGGATAATTTGAGGTCAGGAGTTCAAGACCAGCTTAGCCAACATGGTGAGACCCCATCTTTACTAAAAATACAAAAATTAGCCAGGCGTGGTGGCAGACACCTGTAATCCCAGCTACTGGGGAGGCGGAGGCAGGATAATCATTTGAACCTGGGAGGTGGAGGTTGCAGTGAACTGAGATCACACCATGGCACTCCAGCCTGGGTGACAGAGAGAGACTCTGTCAAAAAAAAAAAAAAAAAAAAGAAAGAAAGAAAAGACATGGTCATCTCTAAAGAGGGGCATATTATTTTGTTTATCACATTAATAATGTCTAATTTACACTTTTTCTTCGACTCAGTCAACTCTCTAATATTCTTCCAATACCTTATTTTAATTTTCTCTGTTATGTGAACCCATTAGTGTTGGTTACTTCTGTCTGGATCATTTCCCCCAAGATATGGCAGGTCCCTCTTGCTCTCCTTGTGTTTGTTAAAGTGTCACCTTCTCAATGAGATCCTCAGACCTATTCTTGCCACACTCCAGGATTCCTGAACCTCTTTACCCTAATCAATTTTCTAGCTCTTGTCACCTTCTACCTTACTACATAATATGTCATACTTATTTACTATTATATTTATTTTCAGTCTTCAGTCATTTGAACAGTATGTCTTTGACATAACAGGTACTTAATAGATAATTTGATGAATGACTGAAAAGTGTGGCTGTTAGGATTAAATACAATGAACAGAAACGACTTGTGCCCAGCTCTTAAGACATCTTCTGGCACGTAGGAAGTGCTCATGCAATGTTCACTCTTATTTCTAATTCCCGACTATCTCTGACTTCTAGACTTCTTCATGCCAAATCCTTCGGTCCAAATTTGAGGATAGCACAAATGTTGCTAACAAGCCCCAAGAAACTTAACTTTAAGTGTTTCTTTGGCTAGAAAGTAAACTTTAATTCTTTGAAAGCCACAAACATCTTTTAAACAAGGCAGAATTACCATATTGGCCTTGTCTTTCTGGAACTGTTTGGAATGAATGAGCAAATCATGCATTTATGCACCAGAAGTTCAGTTTGCTTTTCCTTTAGAGTAACGGCTCTCTGCTCCTGAATGTGAGAGGCCCCATCAGCCGCCTCAAGATTCCAGGCAACTGCAGCAGCTGTCACAAAGCATCGTGTGGCATTGAGGAATGTGGTCAGAAAGCCACTAAATGAAAAAAGGGTCTCAGGAAGGCAAGAAGGAGGGAACGGCCCTAAGTGCCATGTGAGGAATGGGGCTTTTTCAAATCAACTCCTCTAAAGAACCACTTCCCTGAATCTGTTGAAAGTGTAAAGTTTTCACCCTGCAAATCAGAGAAGTTCAAGTTTATACTCTAGGTAAAGAAGGTTTCCTTAAAGTAGGCCAGCAGCTGCAGCTCTCAGAAGAAAAAGAGGAAGACAATACATTTTCTTGCTTCGGTTCTGCGGTGGCAGGTGCACACCAAGGGGCATGGCCTCCAGAAGGAACGGGGGCTTGGCTGGAGAACTGTCAATTAATCATCCAGGAGAATGCCCCTGACAGCAGGGAGAAAACTCCCATTCATTTCCTCAGGATTGTGCTGCGGCCACTAAATGCGATGTTTCTACACATAAGAATTCATCGGCTCCTGGCTCCGGGGGTCATTTGTGTGCTCCTGTGTGTTGTGGAACAAGACCTGCTCTGCAACCACACAGGCCCGTGCTGCGTCCTCGGACACAGCGCATTCCCATCTAACTTTCCTCTTACTGTGCCCTATTTTGAATGTACCCCCCTCCTCTCATCTCGGCCTCATGTAAATTCTATGCATCCTTTACAACCCCACCAAGTTCCACTTCCTCCTGCAGCCACATCTTTTGATTTCTTTCCCCTTTACCCTATTTTGTAAGTCAAGTGATCATGTATTATATGTATAATGATAAACAGTAAAAACCTGGCGTTAAAAATGCCCCACTTTCCCATTTACTATCTGTACCACCTTGAGGAAGCAGTCACTTCACCTCTTTGGGCCTCTGGTTCCTTATCTTTAAGGTGGGGATTTCATCTAATTCAGAGTGATCATGAGTGTTGGAAGAGATAACCTATGAAAATTCTCCCAGGCCTCTTTGGCCATCATAATTGCAAAGTAAATAGCAGTTGATTCTGAAACTACTGTCCTCAGGATGGTTCAGACGCTAAACTAGAGTCTGGCATTTTAAAATCATTTCTGTGAGGGTGGGCAGGGGCTGGGGGATGGTTACACAAGCTCCCTGGGATGCAAGCTCTGCAGGGCAGAACCCTTGTCAGAATGGGCTTGAGTAGAATGCGCTCCTCATTAGCACCAACTGAATATTCCACCCCATGGTTTTAATTACTTTTTTTCTTCTAGATTTACATTTTGTTTCCCAACTGCATTATACTCTTCTTGGGGTCAGGAGGACGGCTTTTACAGAATTTATGTTCCACCCAAGGTCTCTGCCCTATTAAGTGCTCAATAAATCTCCTGGCTCATGGAAAACATTGTTATGGATAGCACACTGTGAGGTGTACTTCCTTCCCTGGACTGCTTATTGTTCACCATTCACAACATCTGATTTATATGTATGTTTGGCAATTAATTGCTATGTGCCATCTACCATTTAAAACCCAAGCAGAGAGAAATTGTGCTTATAAGAAAAGAAAAAATAGAAGGAAAAGTCATACTTTTCATGTTTATAAAATACAAATTCTGGAGTTGATGTCTTTACCACACTAGAGTAAATTGGTCCTTTAATTGTTCAAGATTTCCACATCAATAAATAACTTTATTTATAAAAACTCTCCTCTTGTATAAGGTGATGTCAGGTACACTGATACAATCAAGAAATGCTCTCTCTGGACTCTCAATGTGGTGCCCTTGGAAAATCAGTTCAATTTGGTATTCTCACATAGGGTAGCGACAATGAAGACTGCTTAGTTGGATCTTCATGGTTGACTTTAGATATTTACCTCAATTACTGGAAATAATCACTTAAAGACTTCTAATTGAGCCTTTCTCTTGCCCTCTGACCTCTTCACAAGGTATATTATATCGATTAGAATTAACATTATTTAAGGTTTTAATGATAAATCTCAGTTTTCAGTGAAAGATCCTGTAAATCTGTTTTCTCAATCCTGGCTACCCATTAGAATCACTTGGAATTAAAAAACAAAAGAAAACAAAACAAAAAACAAAAAACAAAAAACAGTACTCTGGCTCTATCCCAGACCAAATGAATCAGAATCTCTGGCAATGATAATTTTCCTGAAACTCCCTGTGTGCTTCTCCTACGCAGCCGGGGCTGAGACTCACTGCTGAATCATGGAGAAAATGTTACGGAAATAGCTGCCAAGGTCTTCCTTCATTTCCTCATTATCAATAAGCCTCTATAGGATAGACACTGTTTGAATATAGTAGTAGTTCAATTGTAGACGCCAATATTTTAATTATTGGCTACTGGCTAATCTGACTGAGTTCTACAAGTAAACATGGAAATTTAGCTTCTCCTGGGTCAGAAAAAGAGTTCGTTTATTCTGCCTATGTGCTGTTTGTGGCATCAAAGACTGTTTTCGGAAGAACATTTTAATTACTCTCCTTGAAGGATCCCTGAAAGATCCTAAATATGTTTTTAAAAATCTAATTTTCCTTAAAGCAACTCCTTTCTACTCCTTTTTTCTTTTTCATAATTATTTGGTAGTTCTTAAAGATTTTTCTTTTCATAAATTCAAAATTCTGTTGTTTAATTTCATAAAGAATCTTAGAGTTTTAATGTAAATGTGTTGTACTTGTAGATTAAATTGGGGTAAGAATTAATATACCTATATAATTTATAAACACAATAAAAAAGTTATTATTGCATTTAATAGACATTTGGATTCATTCACAAACTTTACTGTTCTCTTTGCTCACTATTTTTTCTACTTATGTGTTTATTTTTCTTGCTGTTGTAGAATATCCTCAAGTAGTTCTTTCAATTAAGGTAGGATATAGACTTTGTGTGTACAAAAATGTCTTTATTTCACCCCCACCCATGAATTACTTTTTTTAGAATTCCAAATTGACATTTTTTTTAACATGAAGTTATAATTCATTTGTCTCTGGCATCTATTGCTGCTGAAAATAATTTTGCTTTTGGCCTAGTTGTAGTAGTGCCTTTGTAGCTAAACTGTGTTTTCTCCCAGCAACTTTTAACAATTTGTATTAATGTTCTTGCATTTCACTAAAAAGTATAACTAGATATTGTTTGAATTTTTTTTTTTTTTTGGTCACATCATTCAGTGTACACAAAGACTTATTCAGAAAAAATCACAGCCATTATCTTTTCAAATACTGCTCTTCTGTTTCTTCGATCCTCTGCTTCTAGGTCTCTATTTATACATATGATGCAACTTCTTAGCCAGCCCACATGAATGTCTTAAATTCTCTTTCATATTTAAAAAAAAAATTACTTTATTTCTCTGGGCCAAATTCTGTGTTCATCCCTCAGCCTTATTTCCTAGTTGTCTTTGTGTTCAGCCTAGTATGTATTTCAGCCAGTTTTTTATTTCAATGACTATATTTTTTATGTCCAAGTTTTTATTGTTTATTTATTAAAATCTCCTCCTATTTTTCACTCATGACAATGAACTTTATTTCATAATTTCTTCTTTCTTTGTGGATGTCATTCCTTCCTTACTTCGTTGAGGAATGTAAACACATTTACTATGAAACTTTTTTCCGATAATCAAACTATTTGTGTTTTCTGTGAGTGAATTCTTTTGTGGTTACATTCTTTGTTTATCTTTTGTTACTTTTCTTTCTATGCTCTGAATTACAGTATGCAAGCTCATCTTGAAGAGAGACTAATTCTAACTACCACTGCTACTCTTGTTCTTCTTCCTTCTTCTCTCTTCTTTTCCTTCATCCTCTTCCTCCTCCTCTTTCTTGTTCACCCCTCCTACTTTATCTTCTTTTCCTCTTCCTCCTCCTTCTCTTCTTCATTCGTCTTACTTCCTTGTTTACTGTTCATTCCCTACTATGTCTGGCCATTTTATAATTACATTCCTACAAACCTCCATTATGGAGAAGCATGTCTTATTTTGGGACCCTCACCCTACATTAATATCACAGATCTAGTTTCTAAGCTAGTAGGCAGTATGGCCCAGATCCTCCTTCCCTCGCTATCTGCTTCTCCTTCCAGCTCAGAGAGCAATGCAATAAAGGTTGCCAGCCCTGAATTGTGCTGCTGTTTTTCAGAATGCATTTATTGCAGGGTGAGATCTCCACTGCCTAAAGTTTTATACCATTCATCAGGCACTAGTCACCTGTCTTCATTGCAAGCAGATTAATCCCTCCTTATCCCACAGGAGAATGGACAATCCTAACTATTTCTAGTCCCAACATCAAACAGGTTTTCTGCTGCCTCACTGCTTATTATTGTCTTTTGTTGTGGGAGTTCCATTTTTGATGTATGGGATATTCACTTTGTGAATCTATTTCTTTTATTTTTTTTCCAACTTTTTATATAGAAGACTTTAAATCACGGAAAAGTGGTAAGAGTATCAAATAAACATCTTAAAGTCACCTAGTTTCATCAATTGTTACTAAGTTCCAAGATTTTCTTATTCCCTCTTTTTCTCTTTTCCTGGACCATTTGAGAGTTAATCGTAGACGTAATTATTCTTGACCTTTACCCATAAAATACTTCAGTCATCCATCTCCTGAGTATAAGAACATTCTTCTGCATAGCCTCAATAAGATTATCACACTCAGACAATTTATTATCTAGCACACACGTCATATACAGATTTTTCCCCAAGTATCCATTACAAATATGTTTTTGATCCAGGATCCTATTGTGGGCTAAGAATTCCCTTTCACTGTTGTCTCTCTTTATTCTCTTTTCCAAGACACTTTTTTGTGTGTATACGGAGTGGGAAGGGGCAACCAGGGGTCGTTTCATGGCATCTTTTGAAGAATCCAGGACAGTTGGTTTACAGAATGTCCTCAATTTGGATTTGTCTGATTGTTTTACTTGATTTGATTCAGGGTAAGCATTTTGTCAGAGGACCACATTGTGTATTTTATATTGCATGATACCAGAGACCCACAGAGATCGTTGGGTGTTTTTTTTTAAAAAAAAAAACATGAATTCATGGTTTTGAAAAATATTTTACTGCTTTGTTTCTCTACGTTTGGGGCTGGGAAGAAAATTCTGCATGAACTCATAGCACCATGGCGAGTGGAACTCTTAACTGACTTTTACTATTGCACTAGAATTGCATTCATCAGGTTGCATACTTTTAAAATACAATGATGAAAGTCATTTGAGAATCTCATGTCATTTTCCTCTTGAATCCAGTAGCAGCAATGAGGAATCAAATGTCAATCTTTTTTTTTTTTTTTTTTTTTGCAGGGGACTTCTTTTTTTCATTCTGGATCACTTTAGGATGTTTCCTCATACTTACTGTGTTGTGTTCATGATTTGCCCAAGTGTACATAACAATGTTTTATTCTGGACAGCACTCAGAGTGACCTTTCTTTTTGTAACTTTCTATCTCTTTATTGCTTTGTGATACAGTTTTGGAAAATCCTTGGCTCTGTTTTCCATGTACTAAATGTGTTAGATCCTACTGCTATAAAGAAATATCTGAGACTGGGTAACTTATAAAGAAAAGAGGTTTAATTGTCCCCCATTTCCACTGGCTATACAGGAAGCATGATGCTGGCATCTGCTTGACTTCTAGAGAGGCCTCAGGAAACTTACAATATGCTGGAAGGCAAAGGGGGAGCACACACATCACATGGCCAGAGCAGGAGCAAGAGAGAGATGGTGAAGGCGCCACACACTTTTAAACAGCCAGATCTTGCAAGAACTCACCCACTATCATGAGAACAGCACAAAGAGGATGGTGCTGAACCATTCATGAGCAATATCTCCATGATCTAATCACCTCCCTCCAGGTCTCACCTCCAACATTGGGGATTGCAATTCCACATGAGATTTGGGTGGGGACACAGATCCAAACCATATCACTAATGAAGACATTCACCCCTTGACCTTGCTACTTTGCCATTCTCTCTCATCCTATTACATCCCAGAGATGTTCTCACTTTCCTCCCTCTTTGCTTTGGTCCAAGTTGACCTCTTGCAAATATTTTTCCTTGTCCCATTTCTCACTTTGTCATATTTCATTGGCAAACTCCAATTCTCATGAAATTCAATTACCAACCTACTCTGTCCCTCCACCCAAACAACTGAAAATTGTCGGGAAAAAAGAAAACACACTTGTGCTGCCAGTTCTTATTTAAAATTCCATACCACAGACCTCCAATGGGCACTCAACCAGAATTTCTATGATGCTTCCCTGGTGTGGTTGCTGTACCATGTTCTAAAACAACCACTCCACATTTTCCCCTCTCTCTGCAGACTGCCTTACCTCCAACTCTGCCTCTCCATCACCTTGTGACTTCAGCACTTACTTTATTCAGAAAGTCAAATCAAGCAACAGGTAACTAACCTACATATCTACCAGTATCTATTCCTAAGCGTCGTCCCTTGGCTGTCTTTCCTGCTTCGGTAGATATATGAATGAGTCCTTGCGCCAGTGCTACTGCTACGTGTCTCTGTTGTCCTTCCCAACAAATTTTTCCTGTGGTCATTGTCTCAGTGAGCTGTCTTCTCTTTCTCTCCCATTAGCTCCCTTCCTCACTGCTCTCCATTAAACGCTGTTGTCAATATGCCCAATAACTTTAATATTGTGTAATCCAGCTGTCCTCCTTTTGTCTTTATCTTAAGTGACATTTCAACCACATTTGAAAAAAGTGTGGCCGGGCGCGGTGGCTCAAGCCTGTAATCCCAGCACTTTGGGAGGCCGAGACGGGCGGATCATGAGGTCAGGAGATCGAGACCATCCTGGCTAACACGGTGAAACCCCGTCTCTACTAAAAAATACAAAAAACTAGCCGGGCGAGGTGGCGGCGCCTGTAGTCCCAGCTACCCGGGAGGCTGAGGCAGGAGAATGGCGTGAACCCGGGAGGCGGAGCTTGCAGTGAGCTGAGATCCGGCCACAGCACTCCAGCCTGGGTGACAGAGCGAGACTCTGTCTTAAAAAAAAAAAAAAAAAGAAAAAGAAAAAAGTGACTGCTTCTTCCTTCTTGAACATATGATTTTTTTCCCTCTTAGAGACACTCTGCATGCTGATTTTCCAACTACCTCTCTGGCTGCTTCTTCTCCAGCTAACTCCTTCTCCTCTGTAGGACTCTGAATATTGAAGTCTAGGGTTCAGTACTGGCTTCTCCTCTTTTCTCAAAACACTCTCCTTCTAAATAATTTCTTCCAGTCCTCAATGCTTTAAATACCATGTATGTATGAATCATGTACACACACACACACGCACGTACACACACACGCACCCACACACACACAGCCATATACATACATACCCATTTCTGGCCCCTTTTCTGATTTCCAGAGTTGAATATCCAACTGGTTACTAAATCTCTTCATTCAAACATTGGTTAGGCAGCTGAAATTTAACATATTTGGAACAGAACCCTTACTTCTCCTGCCTAAGCTTGATGTTCTCTTAGACATTAGCATTTCACGAAAGAGAACTACCATTAACCTAGTTTCTCAGGCCCAAAGTGGAAAAATACTTCTTATAACTTTTCTTTCCTTTCCTGCCTACACCTAACTCATCATCAAGTCCTGTTGAATCTATCTTGAAAACATAACCTAACTCTGTTTCTTTCACTCCATCTCCACAGCATTCACATTATACCAGTGATTCTCAACCCTGGCAAGCAAGCTTTTAAAATTTGTTTAGGCCTTACCTCAAAACAATTAAATTACAACCTCTAAGACAGGGACAGAGCCTTATTTAGGTTTTCTTTCCTTTTTTTAAGTTCTCTAGGTGGTCCTTGTACGCATCTAAGCTGGAAAGCATTGCCTTCCTCCAAGCCACTATCATGCCTGTATCAGTTTGTGTTCACACTGCTATAAAGAACTGCCCTGAGACTGGGTCATTTATAAAGAGAAGAGGTTTACAAACACCACATGTTCTCCCTCATAAGTGGGAGTTGAACAATGAGAACACGTGGACACAGGGAAAGGAACAACACACCAGGGCCTATTGGGAGATGGGGGGGGCAAGGGGAGAGAACTTAGAGGACAGACTAACAGTTGCAGCAAATCACCATGACACACGTATACCTGTGTAACAAACTTGCATGCTCTGCATATGTATCCTGGAAATTAAAGCAAAATAAAAATAAAAATGAAAAATAAATAAATAAATATAAATAAAAGAGGTTTAATTGACTCACAGTTTCATATGGCTGGGGATGCCTCAGAAAACTTACAATCATGGTGGAAGGTGAAAGGGAAACAATGCACCTTCTTCACAGGGTAGCAGGAGATGGGGAGAGAGCAAAGGGGGAAGAGCCCCTTATAAAACCACCAGATCTCATGAGAACTCACTCATTCTCCCGAGAACAGCATGGGGGAAAAAACCTCCACAATCCAATCACTTCCCACAAGGTCTTTCCCTCCATATGTGGGGATTACAGTCCAAGATGATATTTGGGTGGGGACACAGAGCCAAGCCACATAAATGTCTTATGCACAGCAATAGACTTTTAATACATCTCACAGCTTCTGTTACCTACTAGCCCTCAATAATTTTTCATGTAACATTCAGAGTAAGATCCATAAGCTATAAATTATTTAATGCCACCCTCTTGTTTAGGATTGACTAAGGATTTCCCATTACTCTTAGAATAAAATTAAAATTGCTAATAACCCACATAGAGTACCCCTTGCTGAGCTTGCAGACATCATCTTGAACAACTCTGTACGTAACTCATCTTGTGCCAAGCCAACTGACCATTCTACTGCCTTCCTACCCCAGTCTTATTATCAGCCTTGAAGTTGGCACCAGCTATTCTCTCAGTCTGGAATGCTTCTCCCCCAGATATGTGTGACATTTAGGTCTCAATTTAAGTGAAATCTCATTAGAGGTGGCCAGCCAGTTTTATTGATTTTTTTATTCATGTCACTAACTAGGCTTTTATTTTTCACTTGGTTATTTGCCTTATTATTCTATCTTTCCATTAGAAGAGATTAGTGACCTTTTCAATTTTTTTTTTACTTAGATCAATGCTTAACTTATGATAAACCTTCCATTTCTATTGTAAAAGCAATGAATGAATGATTTGCTTTTCAGTTGAGATTATTCTGCTATTTTTTAATTTAAGTTTTATTGTTATCAGTGTATACTTGGCATGATTTAAACAATTAATTAATTCTTAAAGGACTGTAAACTCTATTTTTCTCCAGAGGAAGAGATGCAAGAAGTCATTTAAAATAGTTAAGGCATGAAGTCACTCAAGACCCAATATTCCCAGGACTGCAGCCCCCTCTGGGTCACTAATAGAGCTAAGTGGGCTTGCTGAAATTATTCTTTGGACTGGATTCAGGGAAAAGAGAAACATAGGAAGTCTCAGGGAAAATTGGGACTAGGTAGGGACTAGCTACTATTTGTTCTGAAACGGTGTGACCTTGAGCAAGTCACTTAGCCCTGGTAAACCGCACTGTTTTCACTTATAAAGGGGGTAGTTGGGACTGACGGTCAACAAATTCACACCAGTCAGTCTCCATGCTTCCTACTGTCCAGCAGTGCCCCACCATGCCACTCATTGCCAGCAAGGCAAGAAGTGGGCTGGGAGTTATTGAAGAATCTCCTGTCAGTTATTTACAGTTGGAAAATAAGAGGAAGTCTGGTCAGTATCCTGCAGATACAATTTTAACCTCCCTGGATTTGATGAGATTGTATTGATCAGAAGGAAAGAGGAGAGGACCTAGAGACTGTCTTAGGTTATTGGAGAAGGCAAACTCACCACAGTAAAGCATAGGTGATTCTGGAAATATGAGCTCCATGAGGGCAGACTTTTGGCTTGTTTAGTGTACTGATGTATCCCCAGTATCTTAATCAGTGCCTGGGTATAATGCAAACATTCAGAAAATACCTGTGGAATAAATATATTTTCTCATCCCAAAATCTTTCCCATATGGTATCAATTCAACTCATGTGTTGTACACTGTGATGTACTCTGTGATGGTCCTAATCAAGTATAAGTCTAGGTTCAATAATGAGAGAGAGAGAGAGAGAGAGAGAGAGACAGAGAAAGAAGAGAAAGTGTATTAGTTTGAAAATTTTCACACTACTGATAAAGACATACCCAAGACTGAGCAATTTGCAAAAGAAAGAGGTTTAATAGACTTATAGTTTCATGTGACTGGGGAGGCCTCACAATCATGGTAGAAGGTGAAATGCACGTCTCACATGGTGGCAGACAAGAGAAGAGAATGAGAGCCAAGCAAAAGAGCTTTCCTCTGATAAAACCATCCGATCTCCTGAGACTTATTCACTACCATGAGAACAGTATGGGAGAAACTGCCCCCATGATTCAATGATCTCCCACTGGGTCCCTCCCACACCATGAGGGAATGATGGGAGCTACACTTCAAGATGAGATTTGGGTGGGGACAGAGCCAAACCATATCAGACAGATAACAAGAACCTGCAGGGAACTTGCATGATTGTCTTCATGCAGGGCACATGCAAGCATGCTTCCTAGGTGTGACAGAGACTCTTTGTGCAAGACTTCTAACAACGGGAAGACATTCAAGCTGTGCAAGCTGTGTCTACACGAGGGGCTGTAAACTGAACTGCTTAGAAGGCCCAGGCAGGGGATACATGTTGGTGAACAGACTGGGCAGGAGCAATGACGAATTTAAGATCGGTGTTCCATCTAAAGCAGGCACCTGACACTCAAACCCTTCCTGTTGCAGAAATCCAGGCCCAGGATTGCCAGATGTAGAATTTTCTTTCAAATAAGTCAAGAAGTTAGAATTTTAAAAATGAAACTCTCTTGATTTTTAAAAGTTAACATCTAATTAACTTTAAAAAAAATTTAAAAACATTGTGCTGAACAGGCAAAACACAACTACAGACCGGATGTAGAACCTTTGGCCTAGACATAGAAATTTGTTTGTAAAATTTACAGCTTTAATTTAGCAAGCGGATATTTTGAAAATCATCAGTCAGATTCAATCAAGCAACTACATCATAACCAAATTTCAAGTATTTCAAAATAAACTGTTTGACTAGACTTTGGCTGTAAAAATATCTTTTCTAAAATGTCATGGAATAAAACAACACATTCAGAGATTTCAGAACCAAAAGACATCTTACCTTCTAAATGAGCAGAGGTAACTGAAATGGGATTTGTATATATTCATAAATACATTTTTCCCTAGACTTAGATATAAACCCATAATTTTTTATGATATACAAATAATTTCTCTTCACTTTGCCTTTTGTAACTTTGTGGTCTGAGAGAACCTAAAATAATAACATCTCACAGCATAATGTCTATTTAAAATTTTTCTATAAGTAACGTTATTTAATATTTTAAAATGCGGATATTTAGAGTGAGAAACATCTCACAAATTAACCGTTATTATTTCTAACAATGGTGAAGATAATATGCAGCATCTCTGTGTTAAAAATGTTTATCTAATATAACCTGACTTCAACTTGTGTTTATATTTTTTCTTATACTATTAAAACTATAAGATTTAACTTAGATAAAGTCACAGTACAGATAGTAGAATAAATGCTTCCACATTTGCAATTCTTTCCATTTGATGCCAACGTAAGTCAGGCACCAAGACCTTGTGGGAGAAGCGACCCTCGGTTGCCACGTGTCATTTCAGGTTATGTAAGGTCTTAACACAGTTTCCATTTTTAGCTACATTAATAAAAGAGATTGTTCATCATTATACTAGCTTAGCAGGCACAAATCACACACTGGGTCAAACCTTTAGGGGAAATGAGGGGATTCATTCTGTTAATCCTTGCCCGCTGAAATTCCGATAAATGTTGCTTCTTATGTTGAAAGGCAAAGTTGAACACCCAGAGATGTACTACCTCTTGCTTTGCTGACGTTGTTGTTGAAATATCGTATTTAGAACTTTATTTGGGCCATAGAAAGTGGCTATCACTATGTGCCCAAAAAGACAAGGAAACATGCTTTGGAGGTGTTGTTGAGCAAAACAGATTATTGCAAAGTAACTTGGTTCAAAATGCAAAAACTTAAATATTGTGATGATGGAGCTCATATCCTTTCCAGCTGCTCCAGTGTCCTTTGCAGGAACCTCTAGGTTCTGGAGATGGACTTCTTGGAAGCTGAAGTGATTGCCGCTGTCCATGAAGTAATCCTCCTTCCCTTTATCCAGGGGCATTTCAAGCAACCAGCAGGCAGCACAGAGCATCGAGGTTGTAAAGGGGCTGCTGTTCCCACCAGCCTTTTGTGTGGGGGATGTCACCCAACAACAAGATTTATGGTGCATTTATGCTATTTTCAAAGCAGCTGGGACAATGGGTGAGAGATCAAAACTCAGAGCAGGTAAAAGAGCAGGAAATTGGAATGCTTAGCTGAAGCTTTTCCAGATTCATCCCCTTTTAGACTACAAGCTCAACTGGAGTTTTTGCAAGATAGCTCAAGCCTCCTGGTTCCTAGGGTTACTCAGAGCCAAATGCTGGGGGGTCTTTGCTGTGGGATGGGGCACAGAGGGGTAATTTGAGGGCAATGGAGATGGAAAAGAACAAAGTCTAGGCATTCTTGAATAGTGGGAAGATCTTAATATACAGATGGTAAATGCACATCTTGATTGAATTTTTCTTTTCATGTAGTATAAAAACAGCTTTGGCATAGTAGGAGAGATAATTGGAATCAAGACTATTAATAAACACTGTAATCGACAATAGAACACCTTGATGTAGGTAATTTACTTTGTACATTATCTTCAGCAGCTCTTGGGCCTTTCTCCACTTTTTGGTTACAGCCCCACAAGTTGTCTTTTGAAGTTAGGCCTAATTAAGAAAAGGGTTGAGGTGAGACAGAGCTGGGATATGTGTGTGGCGAAGCCTGTGTGTGTTGAAGAAATGGAGAATCTTATGATTTGCTTTTACAGCAGAAGGTGATGAATTACAGTAGCTGTGATACATTCTTGGTTATGATAGATTGGGCAGGGTTTTTAAGTCTCCCTGAGCCTTAAACTCCTTGAGTTTCCTAATCTGTAAAATGGGAGCAATAATATTGACTTTGAAAGATTGTTATAAATTAATTAGATAACATGTGAAATCTAATTTCCACTTGCCTGGCGTGAAGTGATTCTTAAGAAATGGTTGATACGATATTTAGCGCAAATTTGGTCATGAAGGGAAAAAAGTCATTCTAGTGAACGCTCATGCTATTCTGCCAATCTACTGGTGGATTGTGTTCCTGTGTCTTTTCTCTCATATAATATTAACATCCGCTGTAATTTATTTTTAATATTTTGTGGGGAAGTACTGGTTTGCTGATAGTTTACATTTTCTCATTTTAAAATTTATTAGTAGAGGTGAGTTTCACTTTCAAGTCAGGGAAGAATAAGAACCTTGCCAACACTAATTCAATAAATGTTTACATTTTATGTAGAGCTGCTTCCCAATTATCCCCTCAATTCTAAGGGAAAGAAAGGAAAATGTGCTGAATACAGAAGCAGAATCTTGAGATGGATTGTCCAAAATGAGGCCCTCAGCTTACATGCTGATTTCTTGTTTGACTTTAGCCAAATCTCTATGCCTGGAAAGAAATAGACTAAGCCAAAGGAACTGACCACTGATTTGAAGTGTTGACCACTCTTTACCTAGGATGTATATCTGCCTAAATTGCATACATGACTTTAGCTCCATTTTTGTGTCCTGATTGGATAAATGTATTAGATTCTTTGGAAGCATCTCTTCTGCATTGATCAATTAATTTATTCATCCAGCAAACATTTCCAACAAGTATTTACTCAATATGGACTGCTTATAAGATGCTGTAATAGATTTGGGGCAAAGCAGGGTATATTAAAGTATGTCAGATATGCATGGTATATATAGTAGGTGCCAGTATATGTAAATATTTATGTATGGAAGAAAGTGCTAAACACTATGAGAGAATCAGCAAGTATTCTAGGAGAGATCACGCTCACTCAAGATGGAGATTTTGGAGGGCTTCCTAGAAGTGGCAGCTGATGTGCTTTGAGTTGTTAATAAGGTTTGGATATCTAGAGGTGGGCACTTGGGCAACAGAGGCAGAAAGAGCAATATGACTAGGTGAAGAGCCAGGCACGTGCAAGACACATGATGGAGATATCAGGTCCTTGTTCTCCTTTACTTCTTGTCCTTGTTATGTGATCTCTTTGCCTGCTCAAGAAAGATGTTTTAAAAAGTAGAAGAGCAATAAAGAAAATAAAATCTTAAAATGTAAAATGTATTCATATTTATCAAGCAAAGAACAGTACATCTGAAGCTTTCCAAAATGAATGATCTGACAGCCCAGATTGGAACATTGCGACTTTGCACTGTTCCCAAAATGCTCAGATAAGATGAGTAACAGTTCCTGTCTTGAGGGAGGGACAAATGATTCCCTCTGTGGCATCCAACCTCTCCAACAGGTGTCTACACTTCTTAGGTTGGATGTGGAAGGCTTTTATTGAGGGCATAGCCAACTGTGCCAAACCCCAATCAAAATCCCACAATAAAGCACATACATCATAGTGGAAATTTTACAAAACAATATTTTGTTTATTGCAAGGCAATTGAACCAATCTATCCAACTGTGGTTTGTCTAGTTTCCTGTTATAATATTTTACGTGTGAGTCCTATTTCTCCTGCTAGATTAAAGCATCCTTGAGTACATACCTTTTCCCTTCATTTGATAGCTTGAAGTATGATGTTGAGCAGAATTGGTACTTATCAATACTCATTTAGTGGTGACATTTTAAAAAAGAGCTGCCACCATGCTTCATTTTTGTGTGTGTTCTGGTTTGTTTGCTTTTGCTTCATTCTAGCAGGGTAGATACCTTACAGGAATGAGTCTCCAATGAATGTGAATTCACTCAAGGTTAAAATAGAATTTAGCCAAAGTCTAGGCTACTGAAGGCCTTCCTCATTTTTGTGAACTCCCTCTAGAAATATAAAACTGCAGCTGGAAAGGTTATCCAATTTAATCAAACTCATGACACTTTAGTTCAAGTTAGCAAATGTTGTAAATATTAGCAAATAGTGTAATTCAAGTTAGAAAACCAATTAACCAACTTGAGATGAAGAGGGCAAGTGAATAAGTTCTGAGCCCTCAAAAACCATTTATAAGGTCGATTAAAATTATTTTACTGCTTGGTTCAAGGCTTCATGTAGAAGTGATATTATCTAGGCTGACTTTGGGCAGAGGAATGCTTTCCTCTTTTATGGGTGGAACCGTTGTCTTCTGTGGCATGCAACACACACATACTCCAGGTTTTAAAATCCTAAAGAGGGATTGAGCTTGCTTAGTGCCTAGGGGGATGTGTGCCTAAAGTAACAGGAACATAAATCCAGTGATTCTCCAGGGAAACCTTGGCCAACTCCCCATGGCCCCCAGAGGCCATCTGCTGCCTTTCTCAAAGGACCTGCTGCCAGCAGCCTGTCCTGGGAGCCTTGGCAGCCAATGAACTCCCTTTCAGTCTACATTATCTTTCATAAAGGAAAAATCCAGCCATCGACGGAATAGACTCTTCCCCTTCTGAATATGGGGACAATTTGTCAATCTATTATAAAGGATGTTTGTGTACTCTTTCTTTTTCCCAAGGAAAAAATTTCACTCAAAACACTCCTCCCCCAAGAAGTGAGCATTGGTTGGGTACCATCTACCCGGTAGAACTGGCAAGCAGAGGGTCTTAAGACCACACGTGTACTCAGAGCCTGCCAGTTCTGTGACTCATGACACGGCAGAAGCTGAGTTGGCAGAGAAGCCTTGTCCCAACCAAATGTCTCCTGCCTGCACAATCTAATTCTTTACTCACTTCTGAAAGAGAGTGGTCTCTGGAAGCACACAGTCACTTCCCCAGTTAGTTACCTTCATGCATTCACGTATGTTTATGTTTGCCAACGTGTAAGATTCATTTTCAAATGGCATACGCAAAGTGTGAGTTTAACAGTTTCTATTATATTTTTATGAGAAAACCTTACTCTAACACACTATTGTAGCCCACTGTTTCCAACTAGAAAATTCTTTATGGGGCCCTCTCTTCCTGTCTGGCTCTGATTTTGGAAACACACTAACTAAACTTTGTTCTGAAGTCTGAAATACTGCTTTTAGATCCAATCAGTCTTGGGTGCAAGCACTCTGATCATGGTGAGGTGACCCCTAGGAATCCTTTGCCCACTCCTGTTTTCATGCTTTTGCTCATGCTCTTGTCCTTGCCTCAAGTACCCCTTCCCTTCTCACTTATATGTCCCCTACTCAACTGTAGAGACCCACCTGAAGTATATGGTCCTAGCTGACATGACCTTTTACTTTGTGGAATCATTATCAAATTTTGAGGTGTGGGATAACAAAGTGCAAGATGGAAAATTAGACCAGACTAGTCATTTGATGGTTATCCTAATCACGAGAATGAATGTGAGGTCAGAGCCCAGGCTGCCCAGCCAATCAGAGCACAGTTCAGCATCTACATATGTCAACTAAGAATAGTGTTCGGTATGCTGTACCAGACTGAGAGCAAAAGCGGCAGAGTTTAACATAATAGAGCTAGAAAGTACTTTAGAAATCAGCTAACTACTTCCATCTTTGCAGAGATTCTGAGGCCAGAGGAGTTAGGTGACATTCTCGAGGTCATCAACTATTAAGAGATGGAGCCAGAGGTCAGAGGAGGTAGGTGACATTCTCGAGGTCATCAAATATTAAGAGATGGAGCCACGACCAGAGCTCAGAGAGCACAGGCTTCCAGAAATTTCTATCTGTGTTTCATTCAGCTACTCGGGTATCAGAGTATATACAGAGTTTCTAACTCAATAGGCTTCAGAAATTAGCACTTTAAAGAAATGCCTCAAGTGCAGATGATGCATAATGAATTTATAAAACGGCCAGTCCAGGTTTTCTGGTGAACTTTCGGAGTTGTGTCATGTGGGTTGGGTTATTTA
This sequence comes from Colobus angolensis palliatus, assembly GCF_000951035.1. Taxonomy (NCBI): domain Eukaryota; kingdom Metazoa; phylum Chordata; class Mammalia; order Primates; family Cercopithecidae; genus Colobus; species Colobus angolensis. Next base: position 3,570,230 of record NW_012111808.1, on the reverse strand, counting down.
ATGTGACTGTTACTTATCATCTTCACTATGTTGTGTATGGGATGTGTGTAGACGAGTGGTCTTTACTATATCTGGCTTTGAGTATTTAAGTGGGACAAGTCCTTTTCGAAAGAGTGACTCAGGAGCTCTCCAATGATCCCCGTATCCATTAGGGAACATATCTGAAAGAATAACTCTCAGAGCCTGCAACGTTTTTTTTGGTCATGTGGAGTCCTTTCTCCTTTTTCTCCTCCTTCTTTTTCTTCCTTTCGTCCTTTATCCCTCTTTCCTTTTCCCTTTCTCCTCTTCTTTTTCTGGTCTTTTGTGAGTTGATTTTGTTATTTTAGAAACTGAAGCGAGTTGTTCAGAGGCCACTTTAGGAAACAAGTTAGTCATTGATGCTGGAACACACTGGATAAAATTGTGGTGAGGTGGTAAAGTAACAAGATCACTTTTCTATGCTTAATTAGTAAATATTTATCAAGAGCGTGCTATATACATCACCAGAATCCAGGGGTTAGCAAACTAAAAGAGCTCAGGTTCTAGAGATACAGCAAATAAAATGACAATGCAATGCCTAGAGTGAGTGCTGTGATTGGTATACACAGAGGAGCTTAGAGAATATCTGAAAGCACATTTTGAATCCAAGGCCGATGGTAGAGAAGCTGCAAACTGGCTCTCAGCGAAATTTTCAAGGAGGAATCTTAGATGAGTTTTGAGCAATGACACAATTGTTGGCATAGTGCATTCCTTTTCAGACTAACTATTCAAAGTAGAATCCTCATTTGTAAATGCTACATTTTGAATATCTAAAATGAGGCAATGTCCCATCGGACTATGTGCTAACATTGATAGCTTGAAGATACCTATAAAGCAGAATACCTAAAACTCACCTTGCAATCATTCTACTTTTATTTTTCTTTTCTTCTTTTTTCAAGGCAGAGTCTCACTCTGTCACCCTGGCTGGAGTGTGGGGGCATGTTCATAGCTCACTGTAACCTACAACTCCTGATTTCACATGATCCTCCCTCCTCAGCCTTCCAAATAGCTGGGACTACAGGTGAACACCACCATGCCGCCTAATTTTTAATTTTATTTTTTATAGAGATGAGAGTCTCACTACGTTGCCCAGGCTAGTCTCAAACTCCTGGCCTCAAGCAATCCTCCCGCCTTGCTCTCCCAAAGTGTTGGGATTAGGGGTGTGAACCATGGCATCCAGCCTTCTAATCATTCTAAATGAACTTATTTGCCCTTTAGAGCTCTCTACTCTATAGCTCAAAGCAGAGCCCCAAGAGCAGTCCTTGATGCCCCTTTCATTCTCTTCTCTTATTTGATGAATCACAGATCCTGTCAATTTTATCTCCTAAGTCTTCTTTGACTCCATTGGTTTTTTTTTTTTTTTTGCCACCATCCTGCTTCAAGTCACTGTTGTCTCTCCCCTGGACTTTCATAATCACCTGTAAATTACTCTCCTACACTGGTGCCCTCCAATTGATTCACTGTATCATAGCCTGAGAGATTTTCAATATTAATCAGATCACATCACTTTCACACTTTTAACTATCTAATATTCTTCAGATAAAAGTCAGCATCCTCTCTATGGTCTGGTGGCATTGGGTGATTGGGCCTCTCTTTACCTCTCAGTGAAATCGGCATCACTGTCTCCCTTGTTCTTTCTATTCCAGCCACACTGGCCTTTCTCAGCACTTTGGGAGGCCGAGGCAGGCTAATCACTTGAGGTCAGAAGCTCAAGACTAGCCTGGCCCACGTGGTGAAACTCCATCTCTACAAAAAAATACAAAAACATAACCGGTCATGGTGGTGCACACCTGTAGTCCTAGCTACTTGGGAAGCTGAGGCAGGGGAATCACTTGAAACTGGGAGGTGGAGGTTGCAGGGAGCCGAGATTGCCGGGAGGTGGGGGTTGCAGGGAGTCGAGATTATACCTCTACACTCACTCAAGCCTGGGTGACAGAATGAGACTCCGTCTCAAAACAAAACAAAAAACAAAACAAAACGAAAAAACCAAAGAAAGTCAATTACGTTCATCATGAAGATGTGCTTCTAACTACAAGATCATTACAATCTAAGAAAATGATTACCTAAAGAATTGAATAACAGATTCAAATTTAAATGTCCATCTTTATTCCCAACATGTCTGCTATATGTTTCTATCAAACTAGAATCCAGAATTCACACATTGCTCTGGTTCTCCTGTTTCTTTTAATCTGTAACAGTTCCTCACTTTTTAAAATTTGTTACATTGACTTTTTGCAGGGACTAGACTATTGTCTTGGATTTTTCCTCATCCTGGATTATCCTGATTGTTTCCTGTTGGAGTTATTAATGTTGTTCTTCTATTTCTGGCAAACTGCAGGTTAGGTCCAAGGCTTGATTCGAAAGAAGAAGGTTAAACAAGAAGCCAGTTATCAAGACGCCTCATAGCAAGAAGACCTCCTAAGTGTTGCCAGATACTACATCTTGCAAGTCAGAACATCATTCAGAGAGTTCCACTCTCAGTGATGTTAAAATGAGGCAGAGTCCTCCATTGCACAGATTGTTTTTCTTTGCAATTAGCAAATTATCTATGAAATGATACATGACACCTTGGAAATGGTCTTTTCACAACATTTTATCCAATGATTTTGGTTCCTGGTGACAATCCTTGTCTGAGTCAATGCTTTCATAGGGCCGGGAGGGGGAGTACAGATTGCAAAGTGGTGATTTAATTTTTTTCTATCATTCCTTCTACATTAAGTATCTGGCATTCATTTGTAAAGAGGAGCTTTCCCACATCAACTGAGGATAAATTAAATTGCCTCCTTTAAGGATTTAAAATGGTTAGTTCTTTGTGAGAAATAGTCCAAGTGGATGAATCAGTGCACCTTTAACATGACATTCTGAGTAGTTGTTTGAAGGAGTTGGTTCAATGATGATCTGCAATAGTGCATATGCCCAAGCCAATTATGGTGCTTTGGTCAATGATCCATGAATTTCAAATTCTAATTAAGTCTTGACACCTTAGGTTAGAAAGATGCAAGAGATCATTAAAGATTACTGAGTCTATAATACCTGTTTTAAAAATACTCTAATTATGTATTTAATCAATTACTATTGTAGATGGCCAAGTAAATTCTGTGCATTTTAAGAAGTTTCTCAACTCAGTATTTACATAAACAGCTTGAAATGGGCAGAATATCAAGTAATTAATATACACTTTTAAATGCCAAAAATATCCATGTTCAGAAAGTTAATTATGTATTTATGTGAAATGGATGGGTGGGCAACTGATATGCATTTTTAAAAGTTCATTGTGTCATGTCTTCACAGAGGTTTACTATGGTTTGTAATGAGTCACAATGGTAGACCCATGTCACAAATCCTTTTGCAGGCAGCACAGTGGGTCTCTCTTTTCATCCTGACTAGTATCTGACGAATTTCTCATTTAGGTTTTCCCTCCTTCAAAGAGCTGAGAGAAATAAATCTACAACAGCCAAACTACATGCTAGAGAAAGTGTTATGCTTTCAACTCCCTGAATTCAACCAAGAAACAATAAAAACCTAGGGTTAGAGCTGGCAGTCTCTCTTCTAGTTTGGGATGTTGGAATTTGTAAGTTAGGCACATTCATGGAAATTAAAATGAAGCTGTCAGTTCAGATGGGAATCCCCAACACAGATTTTCTCACTTTTTGTATTCTCATCCTTTATTGAAAATGGACTTCTTAGGAATTTAGTATTTATTCAGTTTCAGATATCTTCATTGTCTTGCCTTTAGAGGCATTATATTTTTAGAGAAGGTTTAAAAATAGAAGACTTGTGTGCACTACAGGCTATTTAAAAAAATAGAATCAATTAGCATCAACTACTAAAATTCCTAAATGAAAATAAGAAAAATAATCTTAAGTTGATTATGTGCTCTGTGGTGTGTTGATACATTGATGATAAAATAACATATTTACAGATTGATAACACTATTCATCAGAAGGAATCTGATCTTTAGAATACAACTGAAAATAATCCTTTATAGGAGAGTTGGTTGACTTTGGAGAGACAACAAAAGCAAAAAAAAAAAAAAAAAACAGGCTTCTTTAGCAATAGTTCTTGCCACATAATTTTTATGCATAATGACTCAATCAAAATTAATTCAACTGTCATTTATTGAGCTGTACTGGTCATGAGAGGCTAGGCAATGCTGCAAAAACAGACAACTCCAAAATCACAGTGGCTTAACCCAGTAAAAGTTTATGCCTTGCCTACGATTGTCTTGCCATAACTCTACTGTGGGTCTGGGTGATGATCCAGGGCAACAGCCCTTAATGCAATGAATCAATAATTTTGGCTGCTTGGGTCCTGTGACTCTGCCATTTCTTTATGAGGCCTCCACATTCTCTGCAGCAAGGGAATAGCAAGACTGGAGAATTATAATGGGCTCTGTAACTGCCCCAGGCTGGAAGTAGCACCAACATTTCTGTGCAAATTTCATTGGTAATAATTATTTATGTGGCCCCTCCTAACTTCAAGGGGGCCTTGGAAGCACAGTTGCCTAGGAAGGAAGAGTTAGAAATAGGTTTTGGTAAACACATAGCATCATCTAGGACACTTACGCTCTGTGCGGGGCAATGTGTTATGTGCACTGAATTATAAGATTAAGTGACCCTGTTTTGTCCTCAAGTGGCTCATGTCATATAGAAGAACTAAATGGATAAATAAATTGCAACAGAGTGTGGTAACTTCCACAATGCAAGTGTGATCTTTATGAAAGCGGTTTGACCTAAGAGAACAATAATCTCTTTAATAAGGGTCAAGGATGGCTTCCGGTAGGAAAAGGTTAAAGCAGAAATAGGAACTTGTCAGCAGTGTAATATGGGGGAGCCTATTGTAGACAGAATGAGGAGGCTGTGAAGCTGAGAGAGTGTGTGGCATATTATCCTGGAGGAAGATGGTTGAGAGGAGTCAAGGCCAGTATGAGGCTTAAAATGAGGCAGGAGTCAAGCTATAATGAATTGAATCATCATAGGAAATAGCTAGCATTTAATGCGAGCTTATTTGTACCTGGTATTGCTCTCAGTGTTTTACCTACATTGTCTTCTGTAATCTTTCTAGTGACCTATGGAGTAGACAGCATTATCACCATCCCCATTTTACAGATGAGGAAACTGAAGTGTGGGGGAGATGAAGTAACATGCCTGAGATCACACAGCTAGAAAGGGAGAAGCTGGATGTTGAACTGATGCATTCCTGGCCCTAGAAACTTCTTTCTTATCTTGTTCACTCCACTTCTTCCTGGTTTAAACATAGGGGCCAGTGGGTGCTTTCACGCAGGGGAAAGACACAGGCTCACGAAGGAAGTGTCAGCAATTCTACAAGTAGGGATAACACAGATGTGCACATAACTAGGTTGGAATCTTATTTCTGCCAGTAACTAGCTATAATCTTGACATTACTTGTCTGGCTTCAATTTCCTTAGCTGGAAAATGAGAGTGGATAAAATCTACTCATGTGTTTGTGTGTGTGTGTCAGAGAGAAAGAGAGAGAGAGAGTGAGAAAATGTGTGTGTGTTAGGCTGTTCTTACATTGCTATAAAGAAATACCAGGCTGGGCGTGGTGGCTCACGCCTGTAATCCCAGCATTTTGGGAGGCCGAGGTGGGAGGATCATGACGTCAAGAGATCAAGACTATCCTGGCCAACACGGTGAAATCCCATCTCTACTAAAAATACAAAAATTAGATGGGTGTGGTGGTGCATGTCTGTAGTCCCAGCTACTTGGGAGGCTGAGGCAGGAGACTCACTTGAACCCAGGGGGCAGAGGTTGCAGTGAACCAAGATCGTGCCACTGCACTCCAGCCTGGCGACAGAGTGAGACTCTGTCTCAAAAACAAACAAACAAGCAAGCAATAAATAAATAAATAAAACAAAAAGAAATACATAAGGCTGGGTAATTTATAAAGCAAAGAGGTTTGAGGTTTAATTGGCTCATGGTTCTGCAGGCTTTAAGGGAAGCACAGTGATGGCATCTGTTCGGCTTCTGGGGAACTCTCAGGAAGTTCTCAATCATAGTCGAAGGCAAAGGTGGAGCTGGCATCTCATATGGCCAGAGCAGGAGCAAGAGAGAGAGACAGAGAGTGAGTGGGGGAGGTGCCACACTTTACAACAACCAGATCTTGAGAGAATTCATTCACTATTGCAAGGACGGCACCAAGAGGATGGTACTAAACCATTCATGAGAAATTCAGCCTCATGATCCAATTCCCTCCCACCCCCACCAGGCCCCACCTACAATACTGGGGATTACAATTTAGTATGAAATTTGGAAGAGACGGGGAGAGAGAGAGAGAGAGA
>NW_012111808.1:3551519-3563861 GCF_000951035.1 Colobus angolensis palliatus | reverse complement strand
AGAGAGAGAGAGAGAGAGAGAGAGAGAGAGAGAGAGAGAACGCAGGCAGAAGATCTGATGCTAATAAAGTTCTATCCTCTTGCAATGGTTTCCTTTCAAATTTCATGCAGAACATTTTAATTGGCTTTTTAGGCTTTCAGATTGTAGCTCTTGATAGCTTTATGTCTCTCCCCATTCCCTCTTCACATTCCCCAAAGCAAGTTCCTGAAATCATTAGGAGAATCAAACCAAGTCTGCTGTCTGAGAACGTGTACTGCCACCTTGCATAACCAAAGTCCTCAGTAATAACGACGCCATGAGGACTCATCTATGCCTTACGGAAAGGGAACTTTCAAAACACGACTGGTTTTCTACCACAAGGCAAAGACACACCCAGGCTACAGGTGTTCAGACACTTGGCCGTTTTGATGACAGAACAAAATCTCCAGAGAGGAATTGACATCAGAAACTTGTTTCTATTATTTTTATCTCCAATGCCTGTTACCAAGGTGGCTGTGACTTTTATAAGGTTGGTATTTGAACTTGAGACAGAGGCAGACAGAGGACCTCACCCTCCTGACAGGGGCCATATTTATAAGCCCTGCCCCAATCCCCACCCAGAGGCTCTTCTGTCAAGAATTCTGACTCCAACAGGTCCTTCCTTTCTCTGATCCAGGATTAAGCACAGAGATCCTGTGAAATGGTAAGGTGGGCTTGACCATCTTAGGATCTGAGTTTCTTTCTTAACTACCCATGCCTAATTCATCCAGAACTTCAAAAGTACAGGGCAGAAACCTGGCTTAGATGCTGTTCATTGGAACAGGGTGGATATCCAGCAGCTAGCAGCCAGACATTCTTTCCAGAACAGTCTCCCACCCAGAGAGCAGGCTGAATCCTAACACTAGAGGAGGGAGATTTTGCGAAAATTGGCCAATTGTGTCTACTGTATATGCTCCTCAGATAAGAGAGCAGATAAAAGTATAATCCTTTTGTTCTCTTTCCTTAAGTCAAAAATAAAATAAAACCATAGCAAAAACAGAGGAAAACCCTCCTAGATCTGGGTCTTTGGTGAAAACATCAGACGAGCAGACCCCTTCTGAGGCTTTCCCTAATTCCTCTATCCCAATTCTGCTGCTGCTTTATCTGGCCCAAAGACCAGTGACTGATACTTCTCTTGGGTTATACATTAATTCAAACCGTCCTCTGGGGGAAGTATTCAATTTGAAGGGCCTTAAACGTGCTTCCAGTGGGAATGAAGTTGAGTGCAGACAGATATCAACATAAAACTTCAAACTATGAGACAGAAGCTTAAATTTGGGGACTAATCATGTAGTGGATGTCTTTGAATTGTATACAACATGCATAGAGTATCTATCCCCACATCCCAACCTAGACAGTGATGGACTAACATGGCTCTTTCCCCATCAGAAGCACTCTTTGAGCAGTGACTCTGGTCACACAGTTTGCTTCCCGAGTGACAGTAAAGGGAAATGCTAAGACAGCCTGGGTGCCAGGATATACATGTTTAGAAACAGGTTTGCTTTTCTGCTTAGGTTGAATTGGGCCTTGTGAAAATGGGGAACAAGGAAGAGTGTGTCCTAGGTGTACAGCATGAGCAAGCAGGGCAGCAGGGATATTCAGGTCATTGCCTCAGAGACTTGCAACTTTCGTAGGGAGAGGTCAGAGGCAGATTTGGAAAGCTGATGGGAGTCCAGTTTGATTGATAGTCCTAGACGTATAGTATATCCTACTGGATTGCATACTAGAATTCTCTTGGGAGATAACAAAGATACCACTAAGTGGGCCCAATGTCCATGGATATAAACCCAGGCACATATTTATTTTTAAGCACCCAATCATGCTAATTGGAAGCCTGGGTTGAGAACTGGTGTCAAAGCAAAGGGAAGCCAATGAATGTGAGATAAAAGCTTTTATGCTCAGTTGTTTAGGGTACACCTGCTGATGAATCACCTCCCAGTGCTGTGGCCTCTAAGAGACTAGTTAAGACTCATAGATGATAGTAGAGAAAGGCTTTTAAACATTTTGCTGATATTATTTTGTTATTTACAGGGAAGTGATTAGAGATGGTTCAGTACTTGAGCTTACGAATTGATTTTAAGAACTTCTAAATGCCACGTGTTTATGAATGCAAATGCTTTCTACTATGAGTGGGTTTGTTTATGATCTTGTAGCCACAGCAGGAAAAAGTGCTAAACTTGGCTTTAACCTGTTACACTGGCTTGCATTTTCTCTTCTAGTTTGTTTTTAGTACCACACCTACACATCCATTCTCATTTCCCTTTAGGAATTTGGCACTGTGCCATGTGTCCAGAAAAAGTTCAGTAAATGTTAATTAACTTTGATTTTCAAGGAGGGTTATTCTATGGAGAATGGTGATCAGCTGCTTCTCTTTTCTGCTGAAGGTGGAAGAAGAAAATTGCAGCACTAGAAAATATCTACTGAGTCCAAAATATGTGTGTGTGGGGGGAGTGTGGGGGGTGGGTAGGAAGGAAGGTAACCTGCTTCCCTTAATGAGAGCACAGGACAGGGTTGGGATATAACTCAGGAGGTTAATGAAGGGTCTCTTGGATCTCAGCATGCCTCTCCACCTGTCAGATGATGGAATAGGGGAATGAATTGGGGAGGACCAGAGTCCATTTCTTTGGATAGTGTGCCACATCTCACCTTGCCTTCATATCCTCACTTTTGAATTAGTGGTGCAAACCTCCATTTCCTTAAATTACACTCATTCTTCATTCCAATGCAATCTGGTTTTTGTCTCCAGAATCTCAAATTATTTTCTTCCTTGCAAAGTTATTTCTTATTTTAGAACACGACATTGCCACCTATTACCACCCAAACTAAAACCTGGAAGTCATCCTAGACTCCTCCCTCATCTTTTTCACCTTATTTTAGTGTCTCCCACTCTCACCCTGCCACATCTAAGAGTGCTCTCTGTTACCACTTCCATTGCCCATTCAACGTGCTCACTCTTGCACTGCCCTGTATCTGGCCTCTCCTACCTCCAGTCCACCCCCTGCTCAGCTCTGTGCGGACTCATCTTTCTCAATGATATGGAGGAAGGCCTTAAAAGATTAATGTGCTTTCTTATTCCCTCAACACCCATCTGCCCATCCCTTGTTGGTCTTGCAGCTGTCATGACCCCAAGTTAGAGACAGCCCAGCCAAATTCCCATGTGGAAAAGCTTGTAGTTAATGGTCAGGACATCTGCAAACCTCACAAAGCAAAGCTTGAGGCCTGGGACATCTGGAGGGGATGCAGGTGCTGTGGACAGAAAGTCCCCAGTGATTTTGCTGCAGCAAGTGGATGTGAACAGAGATAGTTTGAGGTTTTCCTTCCACTGGGTCTGTGATGAAACCCATTTATAGTGTGAGCCTATCCAATGCTTCAGGTATTTGAATTTCTTTCCCATGCAGATCTTTGATGCCCTCACAGAGAACTTTTATTTTCTTTCAGAATCCTAGAAAAGCTCCAAGCTCCCTCTGCCCTAGACTCCAGAGTTGTGAGAACTGGGGTCTGACTTGCACCTCTGCTTCCAGAAAGGACCTTCCTACAGGCAGGGCTGTGCATGACAGTAAGGGTGACGTGTTCCCCAGGGTCCCATACTAGCAGGTTGATGAAGCTGGGTATCGGGTGAGTATCTTGCTACCTGATTTGGGGCTTATGAGTGGTTTCCAGATCTGGAGGCCATTTTTGCTGGCATAATGGTCTTAGGTTTTCTGAGCCCCAATCCTCTTCTTGGTTACCCCTGGTTTTATCTCAAGTTCAGAAGAACCAGGAGCCTCAGGGCCCTCTGTGCACATCAGGATTGATCCCCACCTATGCTTTGAGATTTTATTGAGCCCACCCTAACTGCCCTGTGTGTTCCCTCTTCCTAACAGGGCAAACATATCTCCCCAAATAGAGAGTGAGACCTTGTTATAGGAGAAACTAAAGATGGTAGCGTGAATGGGAAAGACCTTCAGCACCTTTACTTGTGGTGGGGGTACTTAACAGAAGGAGTTTCAGATCCCCTTAGGAGGACAGCAGTAAAACTCACCCCCAGTTTATGAAAGGTTGTTAACTTAGGTTACCCTATGGGTATACTAACATTTCTACACTTAGCCCAATCATTTCTCCCTTTTTTTTTTTTTTTTTTTTTAGCATCATCTCAGATAGGATTTAGGTAGATGGAAAAATGGTATGTAGGGCTCAAGACTTACTGGTTTTAGGCCATGAGGATGATGGAGATAGAAAGTCAGGGATTACACAGTGATCAGTCATTCTTATTGTATCAGGATACATTTTCTCTTGATTTAGATACTTCCATCTCTGTGGCCTTCCTCCAGAAAGGTCAAGAGTTATTCAGTTTTTTCATAAACTACTCTCCTTAAACATAATCTACGTCCCATTCATGCAGACGAAAATATCCTTCCCCTAGCCTGGAGTTCTTCTAAGCCTCTTCTATGCCTTAGATACCAGGGAGTTTATAAAATCAACATCCCTAGGGTTTAATTTGGAAAATCCAGTAAGATTATACAGTCCTAGAGGACAGAATAAGGGTCATGGCTTATGTCTTTGTTTTTCCTTTTTCTGTAGGCATTTGTACCCAAAAAATATCAGAAGAAAATCTAGGTGTTCAATGCTCATCTGCTACTGACAGACCGAGAATCCATTTTATAAAGTAGGAATTAGACACTATTACCTTTTGTCACAGTCCTCCATTTTGGTAAAAGTAAAGAAATCTAGTAAAGGATGTATGTGTATGGTTGTGCCCTGATCCAAATGTTAATACATTAGTACTTAGCACTCCACATGCCTTGAACATTTTCTAGGGAGTCAGTGATCTTCAGGATGAAGCATGGGGAATGAGTGTCTTCAAATATCCATGACTGATGAGTGCAAAGAAGACCTGCCTTCATATGACCTGTGTGTTGTTATCCATTGCCTTGAGGTACATGCCTATCTGGATGAAATAGCACTTTCTCTAGGACACAGTTGCTTTTCCCACAAGCAACTGTGATGTGTCAGTATCCATAGAGGCCTTCTGGGAGGACTAGTTACCGTCAGAAACCCTGCTCTGTTGTGGTGGTAGAGACAAACAGAAATTATTTGTGGAATTATAATATACTCAGGACAGGGATACAAGGGGATATGTCTTAAAATACATTAACGTGGGCCAGGCACTGTGGCTCACACCTGTAATCCCAGCACTTTGAGAGGCTGAGGTGGGTGGATCATGAGGTCAGGAGTTCGAGACCAGACTGGCCAATGTGGTGAAACCCCATTTCTACTAAAAATACAAAAATTAGCCAGGCATGGTGGCAGGCACCTGTAGTCCCAGCTACTCGGGATGCTGAGGCAGAAGAATTGCTTGAACCTGGGTGGCGGAGGTGGCAGTGAGCCAAGATTGTGCCACTGCACTCTAGTCTGGGTGACAGAGCAAGACTCCGTCTTAAGAAAAACCAAAAAACAACATAATTGTGATATTGTTCAGAAGTGGTTTCTCCATTGTCGTAGCTGAGATGAAATCACAAGCTGGCCTTGTTCAATTACCACCACCCACCCTGCTCCTCCAAGTTGAAATGCAGACATACCCTTTCTTCCATAGTACTTGCACTACCTATGGGTGTCAAGGCCCACACTTCCTTTTTGAGGCTTAAAAATGTCCTAGATTTTTGAAGAAGACTTCTTCTGAGGGGAGTGGCTGGCTGAGCCAAGCAGTCTGAAGGCCTGGGCATGGTTCACTACATCAGAGTACAGGCAGCTGTTGATGAGAGGTCCTCAAGGGAAACCTCAAGGGGCTCCTCAGGCAGTAGACACTAGTGATGTCAGCTCAAAGAGAGACAATCAGAGGAGACCAGCTGAGCTCCCTCAAAGTTCCCTGGTTCTGGCCATCAGAGGTGCTCAGTCAGAGGCTGGGCCATCTCTCAGTGTTGACCACTTTTCCAAGAGGTTCCTTTAGGTCCAAGATCCCTACTGGTCCCCTGGCACCCTGCACATTTTGTTAAATGGCTAGATACGTAACACATTGTATTATCTTCTACTTCTTCATCAATTCTCTTCTTAGTCTATTATTTATGGATAAACTCCTAGGTTTCCCTATGGGTGTATTAGAAGTTCCAGACTTAACCCAGCCTTCTCTCTCTTCCTTGTTATTTCAGCACCATCTCAGTGAAACTCTAGACTGATAAAAGAATGGTATGCAGAAATAGCAAGTCATTGGTCTTAAGCCGTGTGAGTGGTAGGGATACAGGCTCAGGGACGATGCAGTAATTAGTAATTTACTGCGTTTTCATACATTCTGCCAGCTCTCTCAGGGCTTTGCCTTGTGACTTGCAAAAGCTTTTTTCCTCTCAAAGTCTTGGTTTTTGAAAATTAAAAACAGTGACTTTCACTATTGTTTTGGAATTTGAAGGCTTAAATAGGTTCTTTCTTGTTGCTTTCTTGCTGTACAAACCCTAATTCTCTCAAGCAACAGGACAACGGCTCGAGTTATTATCTCCACACGTGGGTATGTGTTCAAATCACCCTCTGGCTTCCAATTGTCTATAGGAGGAAGTACCAACTCCAGAATGGATTTAGTGCATTAGTGGTCGAGACTTACTTCTTTTCCAGCCTCATCGTCTACCTCTCTCCCAGGCTCTACTTGCTGCAGCCACAGTATTTCCAAAAGATGTCTTACCCCATCTTACTATCATGGCTATTTTCAGACTAATCCTCCACTATGGTGCATTTCTGACTCCCCTCCATTTGATTAGTTGTCACTTAACTTCACCAAATGGAAAAGCCCAAATTCACTATTATTTCCCTTATGAAATATGTATGCATTTCCCAAGTAAAATCAATCTGCTCCCCCACTCTTATTCTCTGAAAGCATACTGTTCATCACAAAAGCATATGATTTATCATATTATGGAATAACTAATTGCATCCTTCTCTTACTCACTATACTGTCAACTCCTTGAGGCAGAGACCATGTCTGATTAATCTGTGCTACTGTAGTATCTACCACAGAGCCTAGTAAAGTTGATTCTCAACAAGTTTGTTAAATTGGATACTATAGAATTATTTAAATTAAAACTGTGTTTGGATCATGCTAATTTGGAGTTTATGGGCTAGAATGTTGTTGCCATTTACAAGTAAACAACTAATATACTAATTAAAAATTAAGCCCTCTATTCATTAAAGCAGATCCCTAACGAGTTTCTCATGTCCATATTTTGTTAGACCAGGGTTACTCTATGCATTTGAAACCTGTAAGCTTAATTTTTAAAAAAATATTTCAGCTTTTACAAATTGGCCATCCTTCCCTTTGGTATTAATTTAAGACATTTTATGATACTACCACCTGAAGACATGCCATTTCTAGACCTGTGATCAGCCATGAAGATCTCTTGAAAACGTGGTAGTTCATGGCTGGGTGAGGTGGCTCACGTCTGTAATTCTAGCACTTTGGGAGGCAAGGTTGGTGGATCACAAAGTCAGGAGTTCAAGACCAGCCTGGCCAACATGGTGAAACCCCATCTCTACTAAAAAAATACAAAAATTAGCAGGGCATGGTGGTGTCCCAGCTACTCAGGACGCTGAAGTGGAAGAATTGCTTGAACCTGGGAGGTAGAGGTTGCAGTGAGCTGAGCCACTGCACTACAGCCTGGGCAACAAAGTAAGACTCTGTCTGAAAAGAAAAAAGAAAAAAAGAAAAAGAAAACATGGTAGTTCTTGTTTTGGCCACTGAACTGGGTTTCACTGGATAAAGTTTCTGAAGGAGAGGGGTAGATTTGTTCCATCATATTCTGCAGAAGTATCCATGGTTCAGGATTTGACTAAGTCACAATCCCCTCATAGAAACAGACCACCAGTGTGTCCATTTGGGTGCCCCACTGATCGCAGAAGACTTCACAATGATACCGGTCATGTCTTCATGTCTTCTAAAGCTGTCACTTGAGATGTGGATCTGCAGTGGGAAATTCATTGTGCTGAACACAGTCAATATTTGGTCCAAAGTGTCCTTTTGATCATGATTCTTGAGAAATATTGCACCTCAAGTAGATGTTCATTTTCATCTAGTAGCTCCTTTGAGAAGCAGATAGTAAAGGAATAAGAGACTTTTAATCCAAGATTCATGATTTAATTCATAATTCAAGGCAATTGCCCTACTTCCTGAAATCACACAATATTGAAAGCAATCAAAGACAACAGTGTAGCCAAATATGTCTGTGTCTGTCATGATCATGTCACAAAGGGAAGACAGCTTCCCCCACAATGTTAGGTGTTCTCTGCCAACTATGATTGCTCTGTCTAGTCAGAGAGTGCCAAGTAGTGAGCACAAATATAATGAGATTATTTAAGTACTATTCCTTCCAAACTTTAAAAGTCCTAGAGAATAAAAAGTGATGGTACTTCAACATCATGTCATCCTCTATTTGAGAAACAGTCTGATTATTTTAATCGCAAGATAAAAGGATTTAGTTCTGCAAATATCTATGGGCTGTGGACTGCCCTCTTCTGGACACCATTTACAAGAGTATAAAAGAAACAAGTTCACTTTTGAGTTCTGACTGCTGGGGTAATTGGATTGATCTTCATTTCTAGATTTCAGACCCTGGCAGGCTTGGTCTCTGAGACCTGATAGGTAAATCTTTCCTTATTTGGTGTCAAGGCTTCCTGACCCTTGGCTGACTATTGACCTTAGGTAACCAGGGAAATGCTGACCTCTCCTTGATTTTCTGTCTTCCAGGACTTGGCTCCTCTTGGCCTGCCATGGCCCATTTTGATGTATTAGCAAATGCTGTAACATTAACTCTCAGGGTGCTGATTTACGAGGTGGGTCCCCTTTCTAGCTCCTTCTCAAATCTGACCCACTCTTCTGGTCTTCCCCTATCCTCTGACATTTGTGCTCAGTGCAATATTTTGTAAGATGTTGGCCTCTGGAGCAAACACAGAAGTCATTTCATGTAAGCCATAACCATAATGAGCAGAAGGCTTAGTTAAGGTTGAGAAGTTCCATGTAAAAAATCATGTTTAGCTCATCATATCTTGAGAAGATATGATGCTCATAGTTAAAGTTGGTGATTGTGATACATAAGTGTGTTTGAAAGGGCCTGGGAAATCTGGAATTTTCTTTCAAGTCTTTCTACTTCACCCCATACTACTTTTAATTGAATCAATGTAACACAACAAGAAGTAAAATATTTAGTTAAATTAAGTTTGCCTTTCAATTATAAAACTTTATGTGTTTTAACTTTTTTATGGAACCTCTTAAATATGCTATACAAATGCCTATCTTACTAAAGAGAGTATGCTGAATAAAATAAATTTTTAAAAAAGACTCAAGTTCTTAAATTCAAATGTTCTCTGATGAAATTAAAGCTTAGTTTTTTTTAATTGCTTTTATATCCTTTGTCATCTTCACAGATTCCATTTTCTATTGCTGTGTAACAAATGTCCCAAAACTTAGTGGTTGAAGCAATGCTTGTTTTATTATCTCTTATGATTCTGTGACTTGACTGAGTTCAGCTGTGTGGTTCTTCTGCTTCATGGATGTGGGCCAGATGGAGCCTTGACTTAACTGGACATCCAAATTAGCTTCTTTACATAGCTGGCAGTTGGTGCTGCCTTTGCTGAGAATTCTGCTGGAGCTGTTGGTCAGAGGGCCTCTGTTCACTTCTTTATGACCTCTTCAGAGAATTTGGGCTTCTTATGGCATGGCAGCTAAGTTTCAATAGAAAGCACTCTAAGTGGAATTCAGCAAAACCAAAAGCTGCAAATCTTAAGGCCCAACTCCAGAGATAAACAGTGTCACTTATGCCAAATGCTATTGGTTAAAGTGCGTCACAGGGACAACCCAAATTCAATGTGGTAAGCTATAGTTCACTGGGGCTTAACTTCAGGGACTAGCTATTAAGCATATTAAACAAGTTTACTGCCACTAATAAAGTTTATTCCATGAATAAAGCCCTAATTTATGAAGGGATTACACAAGTGGCTCAGCATTTAGTTTGTCCGTCTGTTCGTTCCAGTTCTAGTCTCTGGTCTCTTGACTTACTTTCTGTGACTCAATCTTTCCTAGATATCAGATTCAGTTGCTGGTCTCTGCCCCTTTACCTCAGTGCCTCTAGTTGGTTACTACCATATACCATGAAGGTTTTTCTTTCATGCAAATAGCCTAAACATCCTTTGGTATTTTCCTTTTTCCATTTCTCTCTCCATGCTGATTCTCTACTTGCTGGGCTTCCTCTTATTCACCAAAAAGTCTGATATCTCCCTGTGGGATCTATTTGACTTGTACCCAATCATCAGTCTGACCTGTCTTACTGTTGCCTGAGTTCCAACAATGCAGGAACTTTGCTCAGAGGGTGAAGTTGCCCAAATCTTGTATCAGTTTGAGTGGGGTTATCACTATCTCTGGTTTATTCCTAATACAGTTTAATTCTGAGGACAATAAATCTGGTGCTCTTTGAGTTGTTAGTCAGGCTATATTTGCTATTTATTTAGCTGAGCGGAGTCCCTAGGTCCCCTCCCCAAGGCACAATTGGCTATGCTGAAATAGATACATAAGTTAATGCTCTTACCTCTGTGGCAATATTCCCCTAGTACCTTATTTATGTTGACTCTGGCATGTCAGCTTATAAAATCAAAGAACCTTTGCAATAAAATAATCTTGCAGAGGTCAGTCATACCTGTAACACCGGTCCTTTTTCACAACTTTTATAATGTCCACCCTCTCAAAGAACATTAGCATTCTATAACATAGGCTCGTGGGTCATGTCGATTCATCTTATTTCATTCTCTTCCAAACGAAACAGAACATGGGTTGACATAAGTTAGATGTCAAATGTTTATGTAATGACATAGTTATTTTAAGATTCCTGACTAGGAAGCAGCTTGTTGCTGCTAAAAAGCTTAAAAGAACACCCCAACCTGCCAGGACAGTCTATTAACAAAATGTCATTTTAGCATGCATGATGTCTGTGTGTGTACCTTTAATTACTGAAGTCACAATTTATTAATAGGTTTGTTTAGCCGCATGTTCTGGACAGGTCCCAATTGGAATGAGTACATTTTTCCTGCTGAAATTATCCTAGTTCCAGACTACTGAAAGCAGAATAATCAGCTAACCCTGATTTTTTTTTGTGGTCCACTCAGATAACCAATAAATGTTTAATGCAGTATGAACTGAGGGTCCACTAATAAACATGTATTTTCTACACCAGTGATTCCACATAGTGGGTAATGCATATTTATTGATTGGTTTTGAATTCTGACCTGATTCATTGGTAATTCATCACTTGTGTAATTATGGCATTGTACACTAATAATGGTACAATATTTTAAGGGTTGAGTATGTGTCAGGCACTATCCCAAGTGCTTTTCATGTATTATCTTATTTGATCCTCACAAGCCTATCAGATTATCAGATGGGTTAGGTACTATTATTATCCTCTGTTTAAAGACAAGGAAACTGAGGCACAGAGGGATTAAATGACATTACCATGGGCACTGACAATGCCTCTGCCTTGCCTGATGTAATTTAGCAACAAAAACTCAATCCAAATTGCACGGAGTCTCATCATAAGGAACTTTGTTCTTCCTTTCCAGTAGCTATAGAGAGAGGTGGATTTGAAGAAACAGAAATGAAATGAGCAGGACAGGTGACATCTGACTGAAGAAGTTTATGAACTCTTCTTATAAACTCTCTCTGAGAGGATACAGGCTGATAAACTTACACGTGTACAGATGTGTATATGTATGCTTATACCTATATTCAGTGTTCATAATACTTATACACACGTGCAAGTGTATTGATGATGTTACAGATTATGTGTGTATGTGTGCATGTACACCAATCCACTTGCAAGTGTGTATAGGTATTATAAGTAAAATAGACAAAAATCCCTGCCCAAAATAGGAAAATATTTAAAGATTATAAAACTTTACCTAAATAAAAGAGGCTTGCCTTAATAAGCCAAATGTAGAATTCTGAGGGTTTGTAATCAAAACAAATAAGACTCATTCAAACATCCTTGAGAAAGCTCCAGGCATTGGGACCTTGGTTTTGTGCCTCCATGGAGCTGGCCTGGAAGTATCCATGGTCCCTTTGAACTGTGACATTTTTGTGAATTTATAACTACAAGGGAAATTGAGAACAGCATACCACCTTTACCTGGGGAGGGAATGTTTGCATTGCTTTTCTAAAGCACAGTCTATGACTTTGGTGGCTCTGGAGAGCTCTAGATATTTTTTTCCAGTTTGAAAAAGCTGGAAGATGTGGTGCTGAGAAGAATGTATATTCTGTTGATTTGGGGTGGAGAGTTCTATAGATGTCTATCAGGTCTGCTTGGTGCAGAGATGAGTTCAATT